>NC_059215.1:40588334-40901380 GCF_020615455.1 Coregonus clupeaformis | reverse complement strand
TGGGGCTCCATGCAAGTTCTCACCACGTGGAGTTGCAATGATCATGAGAACGGTGAGGAATCAGCCCAGAACTACACAGGAGGATCTTGTCAATGATCTCAAGGCAGCTGGGACCATAGTCACCAAGAAAACAATTGGTAACACACTACGCCGTGAAGGACTGAAATCCTGCAGCGCCTGCAAGGTCCCCCTGCTCAAGAAAGCACATATACAGGCACGTCTGAAGTTTGCCAATGAACATCTGAATGATTCCGAGGAGAACTGGGTGAAAGTGTTGTGGTCAGATGAGACCAAATCAAGCTCTTTGGCATCAACTCAACGTGTTTGGAGAAGGAGGAATGCTGCCTATGACCCCAAGAACACCATCCCCACCGTCAAACACGGAAGTGGAAACATTATGCTTTGGGGGTGTTTTTCTGCTAAGGGGACAGGACAACTTCACCGCATCAAAGGGACGATGGACGGGGCCATGTACCGTCAAATCTTGGGTGAGAACCTCCTTCCCTCAGCCAGGGCATTGAAAATGGGTAGTGGATGGGTATTCCAGCATGACAATGCCCCAAAACACACGACCAAGGCAACAAAGGAGTTGCTCAAGAAGAAGCACATTAAGGTCCTGGAGTGGCCTAGCCAGTCTCCAGACCTTAATCCCATAGAAAATCTGTGGAGGGAGCTGAAGGTTAGAGTCCAAACGTCAGCCTCGAAACCTTAATGATTTAGAGATGATCTACAAAGAGGAGTGGATCAAAATCCCTCCTGAGATGTGTGCAAACCTGTTGGCCAACTACAAGAAATGTCTGACCTCTGTGATTGCCAACAAGGGTTTTGCCACCAAGTACTAAGTCATGTTTTGCAGAGGGGTCAAATACTTATTTCCCTCATTAAAATGCAAATCAATTTATAACATTTTTGACATGCGTTTTTCTGGATTGTTTTGTTGTTATTCTGTCTCTCACTGTTCAAATAAACCTACCATTAAAATTATAGACTGATCATGTCTTTGTCAGTGGGCAAAAGTACAAAATCAGCAGGGGATCAAATACTTTTTTCCCCATATATATATATAAATAATCAATAAAGAAAAGCTTTGTATTACAATTGTCTGGATTTGTGGTGGTTCGTATCAGGTTTTGTAAAGTAGAAGTGAAACCTAAAGTAGCTGTCCTGTTTCCAGATTTCTATGAAATATGACTTCTACTTAAGTACAATAAGATATAATTCAAAAAAAGACAGTTACAGCTAGGTTGGAGAAAAAAGCCCGCACAGCCAGGAGCTAGCCAGTAACTGTAGACCCGTTTTATTCAGTGCCTCTCGCTTGGCTGTTAAAGTCTTTAGCTTTCATATTGCTTCGATTCTCCGTTCCCTCGCTCTGACGTGTGCTTGTCCATGTAAATAGCAACTATTTATTCTGACCACATGAGCTACAGTACTGAGATTCCAGTTGACATCACAGAAATAGAACTGCCCTCTAGAGCTGAACAAGTAGCCAAATGAAAAGGGCAGCCATTTGACAGTACTGGAATAAATAATTTATTTAAAAAGGTAAATCTTATTTTTTAAATACACCCTTTTCAAACATAAGCCACATGTTAGTGCAATTCAAAGGCAGCATCATGGTGACGAATGGCTTCATGGAAGGACGATAAGGGAAAAAGTATTTGGTTTCACAAAGCACAAACAGCCAAGACTTTTCAGCAATGTGGCATTGTAAGGCACATACTTTTTTTTTTTTTTTTAACAGTTGCTTTGTAAATCTAGGGCTCGATTCAATTCGTATCGCAGAAGTTCAGCACTATTGCGTGATTAAAATGTAAAGGTCATTTCCGATTGAGCGGACATATGCAGTCTCCATGAACGCAGGAACCTTTCCTTTAAATTAAAATAGTGCTATAGAGCTGAACTTCTGCGACATGGATTGAATCGAGCAACTAGCCTAACAACCCATACAATACAAGTCATAAAACGTCAAAAGGATGCAGAGAGAATCAGAATTACTTAAGACAAGCGAAAAAAGGACACAAATAGCCTAGCATCTGCTACAAAGCCTAAACACAACATGAATAAGCCAAACGATAACGAAGTGAGGTATCACAATGGACGAGCCAACATAACAGCTGAGGACGGACAGTGGCATCTGATTTGGCGGCAACAAATACATGCTGGGTCATCATACTCCTGTAGAAAACCACTTATAAAACATAGGAGGTACGTACAAAACCCGAAAGACTGTACACAGTAGAATAGCTGCAGCATACACCACAAGTCCAATGCAAGCTAACCTTACTTCACGTCGTCCGTTGAAGGCTGCTTGCTGCATCGGAGCTGTGGACTATGTGATTGTGCGTATTTTCCCCATCTAGTTTATAACCGGTACAAAGTGAAAGTGGTGTTGATCCTTCTTCTCCAGCCACTTGGCCAGTCTGTTAGTCTACATATGCTCTGGGTGGTTCTGCAAACACTTGATGAACTCTGTGACCGGATGGCCCTGGTAGCAGATCTGGTACACAGCGTTGAACAGTGGGAACCTGGGACGAGAGAGAGAGAGGGGGATTGTAGAGTTGTCACAGTCATTATCTTTGGCCTTTGAGAATAACTGCATTATTTTTTACCATTTCAGATGTAATGGGTGAAAGAGCTGTTTGATTTCTGTGCCAACTTACTTGTCAAGCAGATCTTTGTTCTTTAGGATGACATGGACTTCAGCTGCTGTTGCTGGTCCCTGGAGCTTCTGTCCATTAAGCATCTCTTTCTCCAGCTCTTCAATTGACTGAGCAGAATAAAAACATGGCTGTTGAAGTCAAGGCCACTCTCCCCCCCAAAAAATATATTTAACTGAAATTCACTCTCTGGCCCCCTTTATTTTCAAAGCTTATAATTAAAGGGATAGTGTGATATTTTTGGCAATTAAGCCCTTTATCAGATGAAATAATGGATACCATTTCTCTGCGTTGGCTTACGTAACTACCTCCAACTTCCTTCATACTGGACGCAGAGACATACAAATGGTATCCATGAGGTCATCTGACTCTGGGTAAGTAAAAATCTCGACCTATCCCTTTAAAGCTCTCATCTACTGTATTTTCCCCCTTCCAATCCTAAAGGCTATAATTCAAACCATCTTTCATTTTTACATCACCCTGTCTTTATCCAAAAGCCAATTAAGTTAGTCTCACCTTCCCCGTCTTGGCGAAGGCTTCGGCCACTTTGCGGTTGCGGCCGCCGTAGCAGGTCGTGATGAGGTCGGCGACGCCACAGCTCTCCAGGAAGGTTGCCGAGGAGACGGGCCCGGCGGTGCAGAAGATGCGTGCAAAGGCGATCATCTCCATCAGCCCAAGTCGGATCACAGCGGCCTTGGTGTTGTCCCCGAAGCCCAGGCCGTCACAGAATCCCGCCCCCACAGCCACAATGTTCTGACAGCCACAGAGAGGAGGGCAGGGGTTAATGGCTTCAACACATTAGGACAGTCTTTTTTCTTACAAGCACACTTTCTCTTGTCTGTCCTTCATCTAAGTAGTAGATGAAGGGCAAGTAGAAAGTATACAATTGGAAATGAGGAAGGTGTTGAGATTCAGACGTTGAGACAATATGACTAGACATTAAATAAGGCGAGGCCAGGCAGAATCTCTAAGGCTGCGTTAACACAGGCAGCCCAATTCTGATATTTTCCCAATTATTGGCAAAAGAGCTGTTCTGATTGGTCAAAAGACCAATTAGTGGGAAAATAATCAGAATTGGGCCGCCTGTGTAAACACAGCCTTAATGGTTGAGTGCTCACCTTCAGTGCTCCACAGATTTCAACCACATCGGACTCCTCCACTACCGTGACCCGGAAGTTACTGGTCTGCATGAGTTCCTTCAGCAAAGCCCCATGTTCTTTATTCTTACATCCTGGGGAGAGGGAGAATGGGAGAGAGAAATAGTTAACCCTTTTCAATCCTAACAAAAATGTAATGAAACTCTAGCACTTACCATGTGACATAACGAGGAAACTCAAGGTCCAGGCCCTAATTAAAGGCCTAATTACCAGGGTCTAGTTATAGGTTAGGGCACAGGGTTTTCATGGTAAGGTCACAAGCAAAAAAAAAAACTGCAGTAATGGCCCTCAATATACTTATGTCATGTTTGAAATACACTACATAGATGGCATACCAAAAAAATGGTGGTGCACACACAAGCGCGTATAGGAGGTCCCGTCCCGGGAAGAAATTAATTCTACTTTCACCTCTGGCTAGATACAATAACAAGTGTAAAGGAGAACTACCATTAAACAAGCCAGCCCACTCTTTGTAATGTAAACAGCCAGTACAATGCTGCTTACACTTTACCCCATGCTGACTGGGTAGCCTTGAGCAGAGACATCGTTTTCTGGCGGTTTGATTAAATCTGGCACAGGCTGTGCCTCACAAAACATGTTTGGCCCATTTACTTTTACTACTCCAGCTCAATCTCTAATAACTTAACTTGTTAAACTATGTCTCCACACACATTGACAAAACTGTCTAAATTAATGCCTTACTTTTCAGTTTGCACTGTATACATTTACCCAAACCAAATGTTCAGAAAGGGAAAAAACGCAGGACAGCACACCATTCAAAAGTATGTAAGATAATGATAACCCAAGCCCATCACAATGTGAATTTTTCTCCCATAAATAAAATGTTCCTCTTCCCCCCCCCCAGGAGTCTAACCGATAGTGGTCTCACAGAACTTCTCATCGGCGACCTCGTTGGCAATGTTGGCCCCCATCAACACACTCATGGTGATGCCCAGCTTCTCCTGGATCACATCAGAGATGAGCTTCAGTCCGTCAGGACCCTCATCCACACCCTGGAGTAGAACACATAACAGGAGTACACAGTACATACAGTAAAGCAATTCAAAAGACGTACAGTGGGGTCTGAAATTATTGACACCCTTGATAATGATGAGCAATGATGACTGTATAAAATAAATAATTCAAATACTGAGCTATATTGCATGCTCCCAAAAATTTGGGAATTTAAAATATTTTATACTAATACAATTGCTTAGAGAAATATTTTTTGGAACAAGTATTTTTTTTATCATTACCAATAACAGCGGAGGTTAGCATGCATTGACCCTCTGTAACTTTCTCACTCATCATAATTTACGATTCATTCCGGATTATCCGTAATCATGGTAGGATCCATACTAATGTAGAAGTGTTTAGAAACATATCTTATTCTTATTTATAATAAAAGTCACTCGAAATGACAAATTATTTACCATTCATTTACAGTGAGGGAAAAAAGTATTTGATCCCCTGCTGATTTTGTACGTTTGCCAACTGACAAAGAAATGATCAGTCTATAATTTTAATGGTAGTTTTATTTGAACAGTGAGAGACAGAATAACAACAAAACAATCTAGAAAAACGCATTTCAGAAATGTTATAAATTGATTTGCATTTTAAATTAGGGAAATAAGTATTTGACCCCCTCTCAATCAGAAAGATTTCTGGCTCCCAGGTGTCTTTTATACAGATAACGAGCTGAGATTAGGAGCACACTCTTAAAGGGAGTGCTCCTAATCTCAGTTTGTTACCTGTATAAAAGACACCTGTCCACAGAAGCAATCAATCAATCAGATTCCAAACTCTCCACCATGGCCAAGACCAAAGAGCTCTCCAAGGATGTCAGGGACAAGATTGTAGACCTACACAAGGCTGGAATGGGCTACAAGACCATCGCCAAGCAGCTTGGTGAGAAGATGACAACAGTTGGTGCGATTATTCGCAAATGGAAGAAACACAAAAGAACTGTCAATCTCCCTCGGCCTGGGGCTCCATGCAAGATCTCACCTCGTGGAGTTGCAATGATCATGAGAACGGTGAGGAGTCAGCCCAGAACTACACGGGAGGATCTTGTCAATGATCTCAAGGCAGCTGGGACCATAGTCACCAAGAAAACTATTGGTAACACACTACGCCGTGAAGGACTGAAATCCTGCAGCGCCCACAAGGTCCCCCTGCTCAAGAAAGCACATATACAGGCCCGTCTGAAGTTTGCCAATGAACATCTGAATGATTCAGAGGAGAACTGGGTGAAAGTGTTGAGGTCAGATGAGACCAAAATCGAGCTCTACGCCATCAACTCAACTCGCCGTGTTTGGAGGAGGAGGAATGCTGCCTATGACCCCAAGAACACCATCCCCACCGTCAAACATGGAGGTGGAAACATTATGCTTTGGGGGTGTTTTTCTGCTAAGGGGACAGGACAACTTCACCGCATCAAAGGGACGATGGACGGGGCCATGTACCGTCAAATCTTGGGTGAGAACCTCCTTCCCTCAGCCAGGGCATTTAAAATGGGTCGTGGAATGGTATTCCAGCATGACAATGACCCAAAACACACGGCCAAGGCTCAAGAAGAAGCACATTAAGGTCCTGGATTGGCCTAGCCAGTCTCCAGACCTTAATCCCATAGAAAATCTGTGGAGGGAGCTGAAGGTTTGAGTTGCCAAACGTCAGCCTCGAAACCTTAATGACTTGGAGAAGATCTGCAAAGAGGAGTGGAACAAAATCCCTCCTGAGATGTGTGCAAACCTGGTGGCCAACTACATGAAACGCTGACCTCTGTGATTGCCAACAAGGGTTTTGCCACCAAGTACTAAGTCATGTTTTGCAGAGGGGTCAAATACTTATTTCCCTCATTAAAATGCAAATCAATTTATAACATTTTTGACATGCGTTTTTCTGGATTTTTTTGTTGTTATTCTGTCTCTCACTGTTCAAATAAACCTACCATTAAAATTATAGACTGTTTTGTCTTTTTGTGTTATGTCTTCGTCAGTGGGCAAACGTACAAAATCAGCAGGGGATCAAATACTTTTTTCCCCTCACTGTATATTGGGCACAAAATAATCTGAAACAAAACCAAAACGAACTGCAAATACATTTAACAAGTTTGTATGTGCTAGGAATATGGGACAAAATACTAAAATTGACTACTTTATTTAATCAGAATCTTTAGGGGTGTCAATAATTTTTACCCCTACCTTTGAGAAAAAAAAGTATTACTTGTTAAACCAAATCTCTCTCTGTGAAATTGTATTAGTATAAAATAATATAATAATAATTTCCTAATTATTTATTTGAGTATACAATATAGCTCAGAATGAATGTTTTATTTTATACAGTCATTATTGCTTATCTTTATCAGGGCCAAGGGTGTCAATAAGACCCCACTATTCAGACCCCACTATTCATTACAGTGGAGCTATAACCTACATAATAATATACAGTGTCTTCAGAAAGTATTCATACCCCTTGACGTATTGCACATTTTGTTGTGTTACAGCCTGAATTAAAAATGAATTCTACACACAATACCCCATAATGACAAAGTGAAAACATGTTTTTAGAAATTTTGGCAAATTTATTGAAAATGAAATACAGAAATAACTAATTTACTTAAGTATTCACACTCCTGAGTCAATACTTTGTAGAAGCACCTTTGACAGCGATTACAGCTGTGAGTCTTTCTGGGTAAGTCTACAAGAGCTTTCCACACCTGGATTGTGCAACATTTGCACATTATTCTTTTCAAAATTCTTCAAGCTCTCTCAAATTAGTTGATGATCATTGCTAGACAACCATTTTCAGGTCTTGGCATAGATTGTTAAGTAGATTTAAGTCAAAACTGTAACTCAGCCACATTCATTTTCTTCTTGGTAAGCAATTCCAGCGTAGATGTGGCCTTGTGTTTTAGGTTATTGTCCTGCTGAAAGGTGAATTAATTTCCAAGTGTCTGATGGAAAGCAGACTGAACCAGGTTTTCCTCTAGGATTTTGCCTGTGCTTAGCTCCATTCCTTTTCTTTTTTTAATCCTGAAATACTCCCCAGTCCTTAACAATTACAAGCATACACATAACATGATGTAGCCACCACTATGCTTGAAAATATGGAGAATGGTACTCAGTATTGTGTTGGATTGGATTTGGCCCAAACATAACACTTTGTATTCAGGACAAAAAGTAAATTGCTTTTGCCACATTTTTTGCAGTATTACTTTAGTGCCTTGTTGCAAACAGGATGCATGTTTTGGAATATTTGTATTCTGTACAAGCTTCCATCTTTTTACTCTGTCAATTAGGTTAGTATTGTGGAATAACTACAATGTTGTTGATCCATCCTCAGTTTTCTCCTATCATAGCCATTAAACTCTAACTGTTTTAAAGTCAACATTGGCCTCAGTGAAATCCCTGAGCGGTTACTTTCCTCTCCGGCAACTGAGTTAGGAAGGATGTCTGTATCTTTGTAGTGACTGGGTGTATCGATACACCATCCAAAGTGTAATTCATAGCTTCACCATGCTCAACGTCTGCTTAATTTTTTACCCATCTACCAATAGGTGCCCATCTTTGTGAGGCATTGGAAAATCTCCCTGGTCTTTGTGGTTGAAATTCTGTGTTTACGGGACCTTCCTGATAATTGTATGTGTGGGGTATATTGGGGATTTATTATTCTCCTAAATTGATGGGATGACTAACTTAGAAAGAATTCATTCTTGACTGGGCTAATGTAGGTTGTGACACCTGGCAAGGCTGTGATTGATGTGAAGAGCTGTTTTAGGGGGTAAAGGGAGATAAGGGTTTGCCTCCAAATTCTAGACTATACTGGTTCTTTGTTATATGTGAGCCTTCCTTGGACGTAGGAATGATGTCTAAGGGAGCTGGCTCTTCTCACTATGATAGGTTGTTATCATAATCTTGTGCCTGGCTGAAGTGTGCAACAAATGGCGCCGAGGAGATGAGACCAACCCCTGAACCAACGGATTGGCTGAGAAAGTTTAAACCACGCTCAAGTCTTTACTCTAATTGGCCAGCAGAGAAGTGGGAAACTTTCTCTGTCAGAGTATTTGGGTATTGTTTCTGAAACAATGTGTTAGTTGTCTGGGGTGTCCTGCGAGACATCTCAGAGAGCCCGTATATACGAAACATCATATTTACCATTGAAGGTTTTTGCATTAATTAAAATAACTAGTATATCTTAGAAGTCGTGTTGACCTCTTTTGTTCCTAATACCAGATTTGAATTGACGCGACTTTGACAGGTACAAAGATGAGGTAGTCATTCAAAAATCAACACTATTATTGCAACTTATGTGACTTGTTAAGCACATTTTTACTCCGGAACTTATTTAGGCTTGCCATTAAAGTGGTTGAATACTTATTGACTTGGCTTTTCATTTGTAATTAATTTGAAAAAAAGTTAAAAATACATAATTCCACTTTGACATTATGGGGTATTGTGTGTAGGCCAGTGTCAAAAAATCTCAATTTAATCCATTTAAAATTCAGGCTGTAACAACACAATGTGGAAAAAGTCAAGGGTTGTGAATACATTCTTAAGACACTGTATGCCATTTAGCAGACACCTTTATCCAAAGCGACTTAGTGCCATGCGTGCATACATATTTTTTTATTTTTACACATATGGGTGGTACCGGGAATCAAACTATGATGCCGTTGCAAGAGCCCTGCTCTACCAACTGAGAGTGAAGAGAGCATGGGTATTAGCCAAACCTTGATGAGTGACATTCCTAGTGCATTAATCTTTATCTTCCCCTTCATGGTGTCACACACTCCGCCAATGAACTGGTGAGGGATCACAAACACTAGGATGTCTGCTTCCTTGGCAGCATCCACCAGCTCAGGAACTGCCAACTGGGGGAGAAACAGAAGAGGGGACAGTAAGGGCACTGGTCTTGGTCTGCTTGTCTCATGTAGTTCTTGCACATTGTAAATATAAAAGAAATAGAGCCTGCACACTCATAAGCTCCATCACAAACAAACAACGTTTAGATCCTGCAAGGATCTTCGTCAAGTTGCACATTGTCAAATTAATAATAATAATAAGCCATTTAGCAGACGCTTTTATCCAAAGCGACTTACAGTCATGCGTGCATACATTTTTGTGTATGGGTGGTCCCGGGGATCGAACCCACTACCTTGGCGTTACAAGCGCCGTGCTCTACCAGCTGAGCTACAGAGTTATTAATTCTAAATAGTGGGTGCCACAGTCCACAAAGCTACATCAAAAGGTATCAAAAATCTGTCCTCTCGCCAGAAACAATTTCATTAAAAACGGTTATTTTATAATTGTGTAACATAATGCAGTGACTGCGCTAAATGAGTCAAGTCAGCATGACTCATCCTACCAAATCTGTTGAGTGCAAGCCACGGGGCAGGGGTTCACGGAGTAGTTAGTTTAGTTTCATTCTAATCCTGGGAGAACTCCTCTCGGAAATTGCTATGGGGTGTACTGTGGATTGTAGTGAGAGGTACTGAGAGCTGCAAGGACAGCTGCAAAACATAATAACTGAGCCAGGGCTGACCCTTTACACATATGGTCCAGCAGAAGGCAGCTGACATCATTCCCCACAGCAGTTTATTACTAAGCAGGTTTAGGACCTCCTAGTTGTGACAGAACAAACTGTCACACAGCATTAGGCAAAGATGTGATGAGGGTAACATTGAAACAGGCAAAACAGGTATTGGCTTAGGGGTAGGTCAATTTCAATTATGTGAATAAAGGATTCTAGAAAACAGGAATATTTTTTTTAAATTCACATTCCTGAGTAGGATTACAACACATAGCACCATGCGATGTGCTCCTCACCACATTGGGGGGTAGCTTGTGTCCAGGCAGGTACTTGACGTTCTCATGGTCAGTGTTGATGATCTCTGTCAGTTTGCGACCATCCACCATCTCCTCAAACACCCACATGGTCACCGTGTTGTCAAACTTGGAGTTATGAGCAGCATTGGCGCCTACTATCTTGGCAATGGCAGAGCCCCTGTGTAGTAGAGAAATTGCAATATACACATTATTCTATTCGGTCTATGGTTTTCTACAAGAACAATTCAACTCTGCACAATGCACCCTAGAATTAAGAATGCAAGTGACAAAAATACTTTTTGGAAAGGAGCCCAAACCACAAACAACTTAATCGTATTGCAAATGTGCAACTTGCAAGATTGACTTCTCAATTATCCTATTAAATAGGCAAATGGTAGTTGCTCCATTTTATGGTTGAGGTCAGTTGGATTGATGGTCACCCAGCTAAAGTTTGTTTGTTGGCCTTGCATGCAGTGGCCAATTCTGGCTAACATTACATTACATTGCAACAGCACTATTCATCTCATAACTCGATTAATACCTGTGGTGATACATTAAAGATTACAAATGTTGCAAACTCTACCTGAAACTGTACGTCATTTCAAGCCGAAAGCAGCTTCACTTAATTGGCATGGCAGGTGGGTAACAGGGCTGGACTAACGCATTTGGGGCCCTACCTCCAGGATCCCCCCAAATATATATATTTTTGTGAAAATATATTTTGTAGGAAAACAGCTAACTTCCTGCATTTCATTTTTAAAGCAAATGTCCTTCTAGTCTGATAAATCAGGCTGTAATACACAATTAACTGGTATATACAGCCTGAAACTAAAGCCTGCAAAATAGTGTAAATGTTCCTTACAAGCCAGAATGTGGAATAGAATTATGTAAACTTACTCTTGTCTGTGCGGTTTGTTCTTCAGTTGCTCGAAATTTGCGACAAAATATCAACAGGAAAGTATTATTTAACCAACTTTTTAGAGAGCCTTGGTTCGGCACAGAGGTAAAACTAGTTTTATATTGGATATTCGGTTCTCTCTCGTCAATTGCATGAACCAAGCATGCCATGACAATGAAAATGGTATATTCTGAATCAGGGGAGGATGGAGAACAATCAACCTTTTTGTGTGAATCTTTAAAAAAAAATATATCCAAAATTCACAAAGGTGCTGTTTGTTCTCCATCCTCCCCTGATTCACAATATAACATTTTCATGGCATGTTTGGTTCAATAGCTATTGACGGGAGAAAACCAGAACACCCAATATAAAAACGAACGTAAAAATACATACCGGCCGTAGCTGGAGTAAATGAAGATAGTTACTCAGCGAAACTCTATATTTTGTGAGTAAGGAACGTATTTTGGCATAACGCTTGCAGAGCTGTCTAATGGGAGTTTGAATCGGAGCTTCCAGGGCATTAAAGATTAGACCCATCATACTCATTGTCAACATCTCTAACATGCTAACTAAACCGACCGCGTTGTGTGCACAAGTGTTGCAAAATAAATGTACACATACATTCAATAACTTCATCCAAACTGCTCACGCGCGTCAACAGGTGTCTGTGTAGCCAGGCGCTAAAATATAATTTGGACACTGCAAGTCCCGCCTCTCCCATCGACTCATTGGTTTTTACGAGCATACTGACCCACATGGGTGATTGAAAGATGAACGAGGTCCACACTCCAGTCCAGTTGGTGGGCGTATAACGCTAACGTCTAGCAACCCAAAGGTTGTGTATTCGAATCTCTTCATGGATAACTTTAGCATTTTCACTAATTAGCTACTTTGCAACTACTTACTACTTTTGAGCTACTTTGCATGTTAGCATACCCTTCCCCTAACCTTAACCCTTTAACTACTTAGCTAGCATGTTAACTTGCCCTAACCTTAACCCCAACCCCTAGCCTAGCTAACGTTAGCCACCTAGCTGGCCTAGCTAAAGTTAGCCACAACAAATTGGAATTTGTGTAATGTACACAAATGCGTTATTTATTTAACCTTTATTTTATCATGGAGTCATACTGAGACCAAGGTCTCTTTTACAGATGAGCCCTGAATTACATAAATGACAGAAAATACACACATCATTATAAATCCAAAATGCAAGCAGAAAGAACAGTCATAAAAAACAAACACATTCATCAGTAATAAGGCCCTCAACTATGAAGAAATAAAAATTGTGTAATTCACACGAAATGCGTTGTGATAAATTGTGTACATACAAGTAATGTGTGTCTATTTCACAATAAGCTGTGATAGTGTGTTGTTAGGCTGGACAATAGAACGAGTGAAAATTCACCCAAGTCTGAAAAATGGCAATAGAACGTTGGCTAAACTGTAACACTAGCACGAGCCCATAGCAAATTAATTGAATCGAACGTTCGCAGAGCCTATTTTGACTGGGATTATGCTTAGAATTCAATTTCGCCTAAATGGCACCAAAAAATGTATACCTTTTCATTTTACCACTACAATCTGTTCTTAGGACAAAACTGAAAAATAACAACTTGTGTAGAAAGTAAACATCCACACCTCGATGGTGTCAACTGTGCTTATGTCTGCATAACGAGGAAGTAGGGGGAAAAAAAGTCAACTTCTGACTATTTCTGGTCTAGCGATCGATGACAATGGAGTACGCTGCCCAGCCTTACATAATTAGAAAGAGGAGATTGTCGTGATTAAAATGGTGCCCGATGTGAAAAAAATTAAAATATACACATTGCGAGATATTTGGCGAAATAGACAGACATATATCTATATTTCCCCTATAGGAAACAATGGGACGACCTCAGAGTTCCATGAGTAATTTTTGTTGTTGTTGTTGACGTTTTAACTTGTTGACGTTTTAACTATCAGCAATTGGTTCAACCTGGGCAGGTCTCATTGCCAACAATAGCGAAGCAGGCATTGTGACGTAGAACAACGGGCTGGAAATAAAACTTTTGGAAGGCGAGTTGGTGCCACGGTGCTCAATAGAACTAATAGGAGCTGGCAGGGTGAAAAATGGCCTAAAATAAGGCCTGTTTTTTTCAGGATTACTTCAAAACTATGGCAAGCAGCTGGACATCTGGTAATATTATGAAACTGAGCTCCATGGCGGATGCAATGAACTCGTTTTTATCAGAAAAAAGCATTGTTAAAAATGTAATGTGTCCAGCCTAGTGTTGTGCGTTCTGACTTCAGTGCAGCTCAGTGTAAACAAGCTTAATGGTAAGGTCTGTATCTTCTGGCAAGTAAAATAACAACCCAATGTTTATCTCCAGTCCCAGGACAAATTAGCTAGCAACAGAAAGCTAGCTAAAATGCCCATGAATGTTTCATGTGTGTTTCGACCTGTCACCAAATTAATATAGTTGGCTTTTGTATTAACCTGTTTGTCATGAACGCGTCTGGTGAGGATTGACAAAAATTAACATGAGCAGAACCAGTTTGGTCAAGGTGTAACGCACAGATGTGGCAGGGGTCTCCCGACCTTCGGTGATCCGTTCTAGCTAAAGTTACCGCTCGAGCGACCTGTTTCTATGGAAAATGCGGATAGCATTAGCTGGTCAGTGAAGCCAAGCTATCTATGATAGCTAGCTGCAGTACACCCACACACAAAGCCTTCAATATAGATAACTTTTCTTACCAATTGCCAGAGCCAATAATGCAGACTTTCTTGGGAGTTGCCATTGAAACGACCCTTACCGACTGACAAAAACGTTATGTGAATTGAACTGACACAGCGTACTTCGTAAGTAAAAGCAGTGCACAAATGGCTTTGTAGATCTAGCTCTTATTTCATTGGTTAGTCGGAGGGGAGACACAGTCCCGCCCACTTTTCAGCCAAGGACTATCGTTGAGGGCATTCGATTATCTGGTCCGGTTTTCCCCGGTGCAAGGAGATTACACCGGGTGAAAAGTGATTGCATTCGTTTTGGAACCGGGCTACCTCCCAGGCGTGAGCCAGGTACCCGCTCTGGCCGACGGCGAAGTCGTCTCATAACAAAAGTGACGTAGGTTAAGTACTTAAGCACGTGGATTAATGAGTAGGATTCTGTGTTTCTCATGCAAAAGTGATTACTGATGATAAATATGCTTTAATTCGAACATATAATTTATGGATACGTATCTGAAATATGCTGCCTTGTTGACAACATGACCGAGTGGCGCAGAATACTGTTCGATTTGAGAAGGGCACCTCCCTCACAGCTGTTGTCCGTTCACGTCACGGGCCATAGACATGTGCTCCACGGTTCAGCTTAATCGAACTGCCAGTCGTTGGTGAGTAGGCTGAAAAGTAACCTAACGTGGCTGAAAAGTAACTTGGTCAACCGTTCAATGTGGGACAGTTTTAATTGATTAAAATTTGAAAAGAAAGACAGGTGCAAACATCACCATCTGGAGAAAAAAAAACACAACTGTGAGAGACATACTGTAAGGCTCTTCATTATTCTTAATGAGAAACTATGAAATCAAAGCATCGTCCAGGGTATGGGAGGGAATGGCCGGCAGGGATGTAGCTCAGTTGGTAGAGCATGGCGTTTCAACGCCAGGGTTGTGGGTTCGATTCCCACAGGGGGCCAGTATGAAAAAAAATAAAAATGTATGCACTAACTAACTGTAAGTCGCTCTGGATAAGAGCGTCTGCTAAATGACTAAAATTAAAATGTAAAGCTGAGACTTGCATCATGACCTTGGATATACACCTTGAATAAAATGCAGCCTTTGTTGAGCAGATTAGTTTAGCAGGGCTGGCATACTCAACATTCCACTGATCTCAATTCAAATGATTTCATATCTGCAACTCAGCAGATTTAAAAGGAGGGGGGAAAATATTTACTTTGTGTCACCTTTCTCTCAGGCAGGGATGTATCTCTCCTCCAATTACATTTTCACTACCCTGCCCGTTTGTATTTTAACCACCCTTAACTATCCTCCCAACACTGTGACTAATCTCAATGGGTTTGGTGGGTCTCGTGCAGAAGTCCTGCATGCAGCACGAATCTCAGCTGCTGTCCTCAGATGGCTTGGGTGTTGTTCATTGTCTCAAATGTTAATTTCACAGACCATAATCTCATAAGCAACACTAACTGGCAGAAGGAGGGAGTCTTGTGTGAGACACTATTGGAGTGTTGTAACAAAAGGGGACCTTGTTGGGGGGAGGGACTGGTCACAAGGGAACACAGACATTCTAATAGAATAATATATTCAGCAGTTTAGATTCTACAATTTGGTCAAATAGAGGAAGTTTTCAGCTGTTGTTTTTACACAGAAAAGTGCCTATTCAGACATGGTTTACATAGACCCTGGTTGTAAACTTCCTTTACCCCATGTTGTGTACATATATTTTGGTATGGTAATTAAGTTCTGGGAAGTATTGTATGTGCTTTTTCTGTTTCTTTGTAGTACAGGAAAGGTATAGCTGGCATGGATATGAAACAGTTGTAAGAAGTTAGGGCCATCATAAAAAATTAAAAATACTTTCTTCAGATCTTGCCAAAAATGAAGCCAGATTCCACTGAATTGAAATGTTATTATACTTTATTGTTGCTTTTATGATAAATAAAACATTTGAAAACATGTAAACTGGTAGTATTCATAGAAAAACAAAAGTAAGATCACATACACATACTGTAGCTACATTAATTACATCAACAACAGTAGGCAAGACACGATCAGAACATTATCCATATTCCTTACTTGCAGCATTTTATTTACATTCAATTTACATGTTGATGATACTGTTGTGCTTGAGAATAACACTACACAGTTACACACTATCATATAACTCCCATTTTCCTATGAGAAAGACATCTAGCATAGCTATATGAGGCATGAGTGATAAGAGATTGGTTTCATCATTTGTAGGTGCTCCTAACTACCTCCAATGGTTCATATTAAAATATATTGTAGTAACAGTGGTCCAATGGTTTAACTTTGGGGAATCAGGCAATATTACCATTGTCAAAGAGGTGTTTTGACATCTGTCATCATAGTTATATCTAGTCTATTCATTTGGCTGTATAACTATTAAAAAGGAAAGCACCATTTTGACTTCTCCGTTTTATTTCTTAGAAAATGGTGAACAATCTATTGAATTGGAAAATTAATTGTTTTTTACACTATAATACATTATGAAAATGCTACTTCATTGAATTGTGTCAACTTGACCAATAGAGAGTAAATTAGAAAACGTGCCAATTTCATGACTGCTATTCATCAACTTGAGAAAATGTATTACTCTTGAAGTATCACACACACATACACTCAAAACACAAACAGACACACTCAAAAAGAACATGCACCCCCCCCACCTTCACGTCAGGCATGCACCCCCCATCACCCCCCCCCACCCCACACACACACAACCATACACACAAACAGACATCAGATGTAACATGGACAAACATGCCAATATACTGCTTACAGAAAACACAGTTTATGATGACATACATGCAACCCAGTGGGGAGCCCTGAAGATCTTATCACACATTCAACCAAATATCTACAAGCCGATCAGAGGACATTTTCCACCATCACACAACCAAAGCCAACAGAAATATAATGCAACATGTAAAGTGTTGGTCCCATGTTTCATGAGCTGAAATAAAATATCCCAGAAATGTTCCATATGCACAAAAAGCTTATTTCGCTCAAATTTTGTGCACAAATGTGTTTAGTCCCTGTTAGTGAGCATTTCTCATTTGCCAAGATTATCCATCCACATATCAAGAAGCTGATTAAACAGCATGATCATTACAGAGGTGCACCTTGTGCTGCGGACAATAAAAGGCCACTAAAATGTGCAGTTTTGTCATATAACACAATGCAACAGATGTCTCAAGTTTTGAGGGAGCGTGCAATTGGCATGCTGTTTGCAGGAATGCCCACCAGAGCTGTTGCATCGTTTTAGAGAATTTGGCAGTATGTCCAGCCGGCCTCACAACCGCAGACCACGTGTATGGCGTCGTGTGGACAAGCAGTTTGCTGATGTCAACATTGTGAACAGAGTGCCCCATGGTGGCGGTAGGGTTATGGTATGGGCAGGCATAAGCTACAGACAACGAACACAATTACATTTTATCAATGGCAATTTGAATGCACAAAAATACTGTGACGAGGTCCTGAGGCCCATTGTGAGGCCCATTTTTTTAAAGGTATCTGTGACCAACAGATGCATATCTGTATTCCTGGTCATGTTAAATCCCTATATTAGGGCCTAATTAATTTCTTTTAATTGACTGATTTCCTCATATGAACTGTAACTCAGTAAAATCAATTACATTGTTGCATGTTGAGTTTATATTTTTGTTCAGTATACATGGGTTGAAATAGCCACTTTCATGACATTGTGGCTGCAGTCATTATCATCAAGCAAGCTATACGTGGCTAGCACTACTCTTGCACCAGTGGAGAATTAAGTGCTATTGAAGTGTTACGTATTTCCCATCATCAAGATTCTGTACAAATAAGCTTTATACTCTGACATCTGTCTACTTTTGAATCAAACTGAAATGCTCCACTTCCTTACTCCCTTGTGTTCTGATTGGCTCAGCAGGTGAAGTCCTCTGAGTTACTCCGCTCTGTGTGATAAAGTAGCATATTGGCAGAGTATGGAGGTGGTGGATGAGCATTGTCATGGAGAGACTGGGGTGGATAATGTGAAATGGATAGGGTGACAAAAAAAAGAGTGGGAGTATGAGCAAATAACAAAACAAAAAGACAAGTTAAACTTAAAGGGTAGGAAGCATGAGTTTTTACTCACCAATGTAACAACACAGTGTGATCAAAGACTTTGTAACTTAGTTGTAGTCATGATCTGGTTACCCATAAGTACAAATATAGTTATATTTTTGGGTTAATACATATTTATTAACTTATTTCCGGATATCTTCTAAACTACCCACAATGCACTATTTCTCAATGTCATATGGATAATCTACTCTGTGCTACCGAGTTTGTATGCTAGCTCGGTAGTTTGCTCAAACTGGCTATCGTTAGCCACTAGCCATGCTAGCATGTAATTACATTCCAGACCAAGTGTTGACCGTGGTGAGCTACAATCCACCAATCAGGAGGAAGTGTGATGTAAACAATGAACAGATGGGCACGTGCGGCCATGCTGCATCCTCATGCTCTTTAGTGGGAACCTGTTAGCACGTCAGGCTCTGGTGCCTTCTTACTGTGGGCTCAAAAAGAAAGAGAAAAACATATCTGCTTGCTCTAATTGTGTAGTACCGCATCTGTTCTCCTTTTTGTTTTGTCAACTTTTCGGCAAGTTCTCTGGCTACGTGAGTAACTTTTTCCACCTTGGCTTAGTGCTAGCCCACTAGCTGACTGACATCTGGAATCTATCTATTTTGGATTTTTCTCGCAATATAGCAATTGGATTTCCCTGACTCTCCCTCCCTGGTGAAGCACCCGCCTCCCCCTTGCTTTGGTAGCTAACTCAGCCTGTACTCTTTTAATAGTTTTACTATCGGATGGGCCCCAGCTATCAATCTGTAAGTCTGTGCTCTTTCTTTGCTTTTGATCTGCGGTTATAGTTGTGTTGTGTTTGTGGTGGTTGGCTAGGCTAGCTAGGCTAATAGCTAGTTGGCTAAATAGCTATTGTTACCTACCTGACATGATGTTAGCAGGCTGGTAGGGCTAACGTTAAAAGGCTACTAGGGATACCGTTAACAGGCTAGTTGGCTAGCAACCTTGCACATTGATTTGTAACAATAAATTCATAAAGTATTTGTTTGTAAGTTGGCCGAAAATTCAATTGAAACCAGTAGTCATGAGTGCAAATGATTTGGTTTAATTTTAAGTTATATATTTTAAGTTATTTCTGTCTGAGTTTACATTATATGGAAAAGGCTGGCTTGCCAGGTCCTCAATATTACATCACATCCCGGGAAAACATTTTCCAACATGACTTCGGTATTCTTCGGAATTCTGATCGGTTTTATGTAATACTCAAAAAATAGAAAAGTGAGGTGTAACTTTGCATTTTGACTTTTGATGCGTATACTAATGAAAATCCATATGTTACATGTGGTTACGTTTATGCTACCTACCCTGTAAACTCATGAAAGACACCCAGTGAGAAAAGCAGAGTTAACAGACAATATAGTCATGCATTTAAAAGTGTATCCTTTTGCAGATATGCTTTAAACATTTGTAGAAAGCACCCTTTTAAATTAGACACTAAGATTTTAAGACAACTTGATGGAAATTGATGGGGTGAAGACATGTTTCTCAAGCTGATACACAACAACACAACCTCAATTGATATCCATTTTAACTATATTTTCTTATCTGTTGCTCAGAAAAAAATATCAACAGAAGTTTTAGAGATAACACTTTTGTATATTTGATCTTCGATTTGGTATTCCATTGTTCTGTTGCAAAGCCATTTACATTAGACAATGAAATCCAATGGATACATGTGGATCATTGGATTGGTTGTCTTGTATCCTGCTGTGTGCAAGGTAAAACTAGACATATCCCCCCACACACATTCACCAGGTACGTTCATTTAGAACACATTTTCTTTTACAAAAACAACCTGGCTTCATGCACATGAAATTCTTCATTGAGATGTTTAGACATGAAGCAATATGGCTGCCTTCTTCTGAGAGCTGCAAATGCTTAGTGAAAGTTACTGACGTGACATTTCACATCGTCCAGGCTCAGAACAGCTCCCTGGTCGTTGTTGCTGTGCTTGTGTTTCTTCTCTGAGCATCGACAGAGCTTGTACTTTATCACCTGTGAGGAAACATAGATGCACCCTACAAAGGTCAGTGATGCTCTCGATTTGAGAGAAAAGGTAAGAGAAAATGTGTATATTTTTGGAGTCATTCCTGTGTATGTGCCTCCCTCTTTGACAGTTATGTGTAGCAAGCATAAATGTTTCATTCTGCTTTTCTAAAAGCTTACAATAATGAGTCAGGCAGAAAGCATAACGGACATGTGGTTGTTTTCTGTCACTGTAGAGTACTAGAGAGAATTAAAAGATTACCTCATAGATGTAGTCAAACAGCTCCAGAATAGAAAGGATACTGGCTCCAATGAAAAGACCCATCTGACCTCCAATATCACCTGGGAAGGACAGAGAAGGACAAGATTATCAAAGACAAGAAACTTCCCCAAAAGATACACATCTCCAACAAAGTATCCTTTAAAAGAAAATTAATGATTTTTTCATCATCATTGAAATACCTAAAAGTCCTGCTACTTCATAGGCTTTCTTCTGTTCGATCATCTCATAGTTTAGAGCCTCAAAGAAAATGTCCAGAACCAGGATATTGTCACTGTTACAGAAAGAGACAATATTCAACATCTAAACAGCAAACAGTTTACATATGAAGGTTCTGATAGAGAAAATCTTTATTTAGTTGCTGTGTATTGGAAATGGAACTGGAGGGTCAAAGATGCAAGGGCCAAAGCCCAAAGCAAATGTATTTGCCATTTCCATTTCCATTTCTATTTACGTCATTTAGCAGACGCTCTTATCCAGAGCAACTTACAAATCGGTGCATTCACCTTATAGCCACTGTAAAGTTTTTATCTGGTGTTTGGAACACAAGACTCACGCTATGTACTGCTCTGACTTGTTGTATTTCTTGGCCAGATACTTGGCAGAGGCCTTGCTGGGGATCTTGACGAAGGACAGCTCCTTGCTGTATCTGGTCATGTTGCACGGCGTCTCACACACACAGAAATCATTGTCTTTCTCCACCAGGAAGTCTGGGAGCAAAGAGAAAGACCACAGCATTACCACTTCCTCTCTTTTTAGTCCATGTAAGTGATATAGGGACTAAAATACAGTTGTTATGGTCTAAGAAACAGCAGTCTGGATCTATTCCTTACCAAGAGCTGGATCAGCACACTCTTTGTACAGCTCAGGGGTGCAGTATGGGGCATCTCCTGCACACAGAGAGTGAATCAATCAATATGAGTTGAACTTGAAAACTTAAAAAGTCCAAACTAGGTAAACGGCTGAGTGGGAGGGTTCACCTACCAGGCATGTGTACCATGCGACAGTTACAGTTCTCCACCAGGTAGCGCGTCTCACAGTCGATACGGCAGGCGGTGATGCTGTAGGACTCAAAGAATTCTGAGTCTATCCGTGTCCCCTTACAGTCCCCCCATGGTGGGGGCAAATATATCAGCTAGAACACAAACACATAACACACATAAGCTACAACTACAATTGCATAGGTGTTCAACACTACAACAGTTACACAGGTGGTGCTTACAGCATATTGTAAAATTATTACTTCTTTGTTGAAATAAAGTCTAACAAATAAGGGTAATGTCCTTACCCGTTGTTCCTGGCAGGAAACAAAGGTCTGGAACCCAGGTGCCACCCCGAAGCCCAGCTGGTCGATGAAGGAAGGCTCCTCCTGACTGTGGATCTGAACTTTGATCCCAGCCTCATACGTTGTCTCGTCTGTGGGGAGGAGAACAGAGGCAGGGATCACTGCACCATCCATGCATCTTTTATTTAACTAATGAACCCACTGGCTCCAGCGAGCAGCTAGAGTGGTCTGTTTGATAGAGCAACACACGTGTGAGCTGTGTAATGAACTGGACTTAAACCACAAACACGCACACACACACACACACACACACACTTTTGTCCTCACCTGTCTCTCCCCACACAGGGAGGTACTCATCCTGCTGAATGTCCAGCATGAGCTCCAGCCCGTTACCCATCCCTCCCTTTGTAGTTATGAGAGGGGTGTGGCCCTCACCACCCGCGTTGAACGTGTAACACTTCCCATAGCGAGTGAACACCTGAGGAGAAAGATGAGAAATATGAAAGGAATGAGATAGCAAGATCAAATGTCCTGGAACAATCCCTCACAATAGCAGAGCCATATTAGATGTAACTTGCCACTGGGTCAGTGTTAGCCTACATTAGATAGCACAGTGCTATGAGTGATGAGGGTATTCCCCTTGGTTTGGGGCTGATGGAGACTGAAGGGCCAGGGATTTAACATACCCTCACAACCTCTTTACTATAGCAGCTATAATAGGATGCTGTTGATACTATTTCTGAATATTTAAAAGCTTTTCTGTCATCTGAATTAGTTATTTTAGGAGATTTTAACCTGGATTGGCTTACCCCGGCCTCTGCTCAGTTGAAGAATATGTGTCTTGACTTTAACCTGACTCAACTAATCTCCAAACCTACATGGATTCATGTAAGAAACCCAGCAAACTCCTTGCTGATTGACCTCATTTTGACAAATAGCCCCCACAAGTACTTGTTGAGTGGTGTCTTTGCTAATGACATCAGTGATCACTGTCCTGTTGCATGTATTAGAGATAACAAACAGAACAACATTATGTTTTTTGAAAATTCTCCCCAGGCATTTTTTCATTACATGTATTGCTCTGAGCTTTCCTCTATCAGCTGTATGCCTGACCCTGAATTGGCTCTAGAACTTTTCTCATATATTTGTATATCTCTGGCAGACAAACACACCCCCTTTGAACGCCTTAGAGTTAGAAATAGAACAAATGCTTGGTTCTCTATAGAACCTTCAGATCTCATTATGATGAGAAATCAGGCCTGAGCCAAGCCTAGAAGAACTGACTCGGTAGCTGATTGTGCATTGTTTCAGGCAATTGAGAAATAGATGTACTTCCTCAATTAAGAAAGCTAAATCAAGTTACTTTCTAAGTTCTATCTCTGCTGGTGATCTGCTTGGAAATTCCTATCCTTCCCTGCCTAAGGAAGTTGTATCAGACTCTGGCATCATGACTGAGAAAAATGTGATAAGTGATGCTTTTAATCAGGATTCTTTTTTTTTTTAATGGTGGTTTAATTGACCCTGGTCAGTCAGTCGACTACTCTTTCCTCTGCAGCCTCCAGTTGGCTCGATGGAAGATCAGTCAACTTCTAGTGAATCTTTGTTTTCATTTCAACAACTTCCTACTTGTGATTATCTCTAGTGCTAATCCCAGGGTTTGGAAGGCGGACCATGTGCTCCCGCTCCACAAAGGTGGTGATCCTTCCGACCTAAATAATTATCGCCCTATCTCAAAATTGTCTTGCCTAGCAAAACTGTTCAAATCATGAATCAACTTAGATCCTTCCTAGCTACAGTGGGGGAAAAAAGTATTTAGTCAGCCACCAATTGTGCATGTTCTCCCACTTAAAAAGATGAGAGAGGCCTGTAATTTTCATCATAGGTACACGTCAACTATGACAGACAAAATGAGAAAAAATAATCCAGAAAATCACATTGTAGGATTTTTAATGAATTTATTTGCAAATTATGGTGGAAAATAAGTATTTGGTCAATAACAAAAGTTTCTCAATACTTTGTTATATACCCTTTGTTGGCAATGACACAGGTCAAACGTTTTCTGTAAGTCTTCACAAGGTTTTCACACACTGTTGCTGGTATTTTGTCCCATTCCTCCATGCAGATCTCCTCTAGAGCAGTGATGTTATGGGGCTGTCGCTGGGCAACACGGACTTTCAACTCCCCTCCAAAGATTTTCTATGGGGTTGAGATCTGGAGACTGGCTAGGCCACTCCAGGACCTTGAAATGCTTCTTACGAAGCCACTCCTTCGTTGCCCGGGCGGTGTGTTTGGGATCATTGTCATGCTGAAAGACCCAGCCACGTTTAATCTTCAATGCCCTTGCTGATGGAAGGAGGTTTTCACTCAAAATCTCACGATACATGGCCCCATTCATTCTTTCCTTTACACGGATCAGTCGTCCTGGTCCCTTTGCAGAAAAACAGCCCCAAAGCATGATGTTTCCACCCCCCATGCTTCACAGTAGGTATGGTGTTCTTTGGATGCAACTCAGCATTCTTTGTCCTCCAAACACAACGAGTTGAGTTTTTACCAAAAAGTTCTATTTTGGTTTCATCTGACCATATGACATTCTCCCAATCCTCTTCTGGATCATCCAAATGCACTCTAGCAAACTTCAGACGGGCCTGGACATGTACTGGCTTAAGCAGGGGGACACGTCTGGCACTGCAGGATTTGAGTCCCTGGCGGCGTAGTGTGTTACTGATGGTAGGCTTTGTTACTTTGGTCCCAGCTCTCTGCAGGTCATTCACTAGGTCCCCCGTGTGGTTCTGGGATTTTTGCTCACCGTTCTTGTGATCATTTTGACCCCACGGGGTGAGATCTTGCGTGGAGCCCCAGATCGAGGGAGATTATCAGTGGTCTTGTATGTCTTCCATTTCCTAATAATTGCTCCCACAGTTGATTTCTTCAAACCAAGCTGCTTACCTATTGCATATTCAGTCTTCCCAGCCTGGTGCAGGTCTACAATTTTGTTTCTGGTGTCCTTTGACAGCTCTTTGGTCTTGGCCATAGTGGAGTTTGGAGTGTGACTGTTTGAGGTTGTGGACAGGTGTCTTTTATACTGATAACAAGTTCAAACAGGTGCCATTAATACAGGTAACGAGTGGAGGACAGAGGAGCCTCTTAAAGAAGAAGTTACAGGTCTGTGAGAGCCAGAAATCTTGCTTGTTTGTAGGTGACCAAATACTTATTTTCCACCATAATTTGCAAATAAATTCATAAAAAATCCTACAATGTGATTTTCTGGATTTTTTTTCTCAATTTGTCTATCATAGTTGACGTGTACCTATGATGAAAATTACAGGCCTCTCTCATCTTTTTAAGTGGGAGAACTTGCACAATTGGTGGCTGACTAAATACTTTTTTTCCCCACTGTATGTTTTCTAAGTGTTCACCAGTCTGGTTTCAGGCAGGGTCATATCACCATCTCTGCTGCAACCTTGGTGTTGAATGATGTGTTAAAGGTCATGAATAGGAGGAAGCACTGTCCTGCCCTTTTTATTGACTTTGAGCCAGTGCCTCCACACGGTCAGGGCTCTGACAACAGCCAACAGCTCCCGATCACCAATGTCATAGTTCTGCTCCGCCGGGCTGAGCTTCTTGTAGAAGAAGGCACAGGGGCGGAGCTTGGGTGGCTGCCCAAGCGTTGAGATAAGACAGCGCCTATCTCTACCTCGGACGCATCCACCTCCACTACGAACGGTAGTGATGGATCGGGATGGGCCAGTACCGGGGCTGAGGTGAACAGAGCCCTCAGGATACTGAAGGCCCTGTCAGCCTCAGCAGATCAGCGGAGCCGGGACGGCTCACCCTTCAACAGAGAGGTGATTGGAGCTGAGACTTTGCCAAAGCCCCGGATAAACCTCCGATAGTAGTTGGCAAAGCCCAGAAAGCGCTGCACCTCCTTTACTGTGGTTGGAGTCAGCCAATCACGCATGGCTGAAATGCGGTCTCCCTCCATCTCCACACCTGAGGTGGTAATGCGGTATCCGAGGAAGGAGACGGACTGCTGGAAAAATATACACTTTTCTGCCTTGGCATAAAGGTAATGTTCCAAAAGTTGGCCCAGCACTTTGCGAACCAGGGACACATGCTCGGCGCGTGTAGCGGAATATACCAGAATGTCATCGATGTAGACCACCACATCGCAACCAAGCATGTCCCAAAACACCTTGTTCACAAAGGACTGGAACACTGATGGAGCATTCATCAAACGGTACAGCATCACCAGGTATTCGTAATGCCTTGTGGTTGTGCTGAATGCTGTCTTCCACTCGTCCCCCTCTCGGACACGCACCAAGTTGTACACACTCCGGAGATCTAATTTTGTGAAGAAACGCTCCCCATGCATTGACTCGATCATAGATGGAATGATGGGTAGAGGATAACTATAACTAATAGTCCCCTTGTTAAGTGCTCGGTAATCAATGCCAGGGCGCAGACCTCCGTCTTTCTTCTTCACAAAAAAATATTATATTAGATATACATGACTCCTGGGAGGCACAGCGTCTACCCGGAGGTTTATCGCGCAATCCCCCGCCCGATGAGGTGGTAATTTGGTCGTCTGCGTTTTGGAAAACGTGTGCACCAAATCGAGGTATTCGGGGGGAATGCGCACGGTGGAGCTAGTGTCTGGACTTTCCACCGTGGTTGCACCAACAGAAACAGCCAGACACCTACCCTGACACTCTCGCGACCACCCCGTGAGAACCCTCTGCGGCCATGAAAAGGTGGGGTTGTGTAGTGCTAACCAGGTAAGACCCAACACAACAGTGAAACGGGGCAGGCCCCTCCCAGGATGTCCTCTAGAAGCCAGCAGGTTGTCCAACCGGATGGCCATGTCTACCAGTTGATTGAAGGACAACGTGGTGTCCCGGCAGCCTAGCTCCCTTAGGACGTCCTCTCGCAGGTGGCACCGGAAGTGGTCGATGAGGGCCCGCTCGTTCCACCCGGACCCAGCCGCTAGAGTCCTGAACTCCAGGGCAAAGTCCTGCGCAGTCCTCGTCCCCTGCCTCAAATGGACCAGCCGCTCGCCCGCCTCTCTCCCTTCGGGAGGGTGATCAAAGATGGCCCGGAAGAGGCGAGCGAACTCCCCGTAGTTGTCCACTCCAGGGTTTTGCCCGAGAGGCAGGATACGCGGGCGGACACCTTCTCCCGCTGTCCCGTCGTACTCCCTCGGTCGGGAAAGGTGAATCCCTCTGGGTGCTGGGGTGTGGGTGGCTGGATCCAGTCGCTCAGCAGGTCTCGAAGGGTCGGGTCCTCTCCTCTCCAGGTGATGGACGACCTGGAGAACCCGATCCATTGCCTCGCCCAAGCTGGCTAGCATGTTCGAATGTTCCCGGACCCGCTCCACGACTCCAGACATATTCCCGGTTCCTGCTGACTCCATGTTGTTCGGGTGTGTGATTCTACAGTGGGTGATGTTGGACGTAGTCAGGCGCAGGAGAGGAAATCACGGAATACATGGTTTATTCAAATAAACAGAGGTATGCAGCAATGCGTATAAACACCAGTGCGGTAAATGGCGCACTGGGGAAGACAAGGCACACGGCTGAATATCCCGGCGATACACAATACAAATCTAGCTCCACCGAGCTATATATCCTCTACAATGAACAATCACACACAAAGACAAGGGGGCAGAGGGAACACTTATACAGGTACTGATGAGGGGATATGAACCAGGTGTGTGTAATAAACAAGACAAAACAAATGGAATTATGAGATGAGGAGCGGCAGTGGCTAGAAGGCCGGTGACGATGAACGCCGAAGCCTGCCCGAACAAGGAGAGGAGGCAGCCTCGGAGGAAGTCGTGACACCGGGATTTATCCGTGAAGAGCACACTTCTCCAGGGTGCCAGTAGCCATCGAAGGTGAGCACGCAGATTAGCTTCCCTGAGACGGTTTCTGACAATTTGTGTAGAAATTATTTGGTTGTGCAAACCCACAGTTTCATCAGCTGTCCGGGTGGCTTGTCTCAGAACATCCCGCAGGTGAAGAAGCCGGATGTGGAGGTCCTGGGCTGTTGTGGTTACACGTGGTCTGTGGTTATGAGGCCAGTTGGACGTACTGCCAAATTCTCTAAAACGACATTGGAGGCAGCTTATGGTAGAGAAATTAACATTCAATTCTCTGGCAAGAGCTCTGGTGGACATTTCCGCAGTCAGCATGACAATTGCATGCCCCCGCAAAACTTCAGACATCTGTGGCATTGTGTTGTGTGACAAAACTGTACATTTTAATGGCCTTTTATTGTCCCCAGCACCTGTGTAATGATCATGTTGTTTAATCAGCTTCTTGATATGCCACACCTGTCAGGTGGATGGATTATCTTGGCAAAGGAAAAATGCTCACTAACAGGGATGTAAACAAATTTGTGCACAACATTTGAGAGAAATAATATTTTGGGATCTTTTATTTCAGCTCATGAAACATGGGACCAACATTTTACATGTTGTGTTAATCTTTTGATCAGTATACATTGGATGATGCCTTTATTGATCGTGTCCCCACTTATAAATATCTGGGTATCTGGATTGAAAAAAAGCCATCATTCAAAAAGTATGTTGTATGAGTTAGTTAAGAAATTAAGAATTAAAATGGGCTTCTTTTATAGGAACAGAATAGGTCATGCCTTTCATTAAATATCAGAAAACAAATCATTCAGTCGACATTCATACCGGTTATAGATATTGTCTATATGAATGCTGCTGCCACTGTATTGAATCCATTGGACGCAGTTTATCATAGCGCACTAAACTTTATTACTGGCAATAGATTCAGTACACATCACTGCATTATGTATCAGAAAGTAGGCTGGCCCTCTTTGAAGTCTAGTAGATCGATGCACTGCACTCTTTTTCTTAATAAAGCTTCATAAACGCTGTACCTTACTTAATTATTACTTACAGACGTAAAAATAAAAATAAACGTACGAGATACCAGACCTGGTCTCAGGGTTGGCTAACTCTGGAGATCCCTTCGATCTGAGTTAGGTAAATCTGCTTTTATTTTCTTTGCACCTTACTTATGGAATGATCTCCAAGGCTCTCTAAAGTAGAATGAACTGGGGCCTCTAGGGCAATTCAAAAGGCTGATTGAACTCTTTTTTACTGAATAGTGTGTTTGTTTTCTATGATTGTGTTTTGGTTTTCCTGTATTGATATGAATATTGATGTGTGTATTAATATGTACACTGAGTATACCAAACATTAGGAACACCTTTCTAATATTGACATGAATTTTCTTGCCCATTCACCCTCTGAATGGCACACATACACAATCCATGTCTCAAGGCTTAAAAATCCTTCTTTAACCTGTCTCCTCCCCTTCATCTACACGGATTGAAGTGGATTTAACAGGTGACATCAATAAGGGATCATAGCTTTCACTTGGATTCACCTGGTCAGTCTGTCATGGAAAGAGCATAATGTTTTGTATACTCAGTGTATATTGATGTGTATAGTGTATATTGATGTGTATTGATGTGTATACAGGGCTCATCTGTGAAAGAGACCTTGGTCTCAGCATGACTCCCTGTTAAAATAAAGGTTAAATAAAGAGACCAAACATCCCTGCTAAGAAGCTGCCTTCTGGTCAAGTAACAAACAACAAACACCTAGAAAGAATCACACAGAATGGTATGGTTGCTATGTGAACCCATCAGCTGTTATGATGGCTTATGACAGAAGTTGTCGCAGCATGTCAGAAGTCACGCCCCCAGATGGAGGACTGAAGCAATGCTATGAGAAACTCATTGAGTAAAGAAAGAGCACATCTGGCGATGCAAGGCACAGAAAGGGGAGTAAGTGTTTCATAAAACTATAAACATCAGCATGGAAATATGTTAATGTCTTCTGTAAGTAAAAAATAATTTGTCTTTCTGCCACTGTCTTTATTAACTTGAGGCGTACGATTTGAGTCACAGCCCATTTATGAAGAAAGAGAGAGATACCTTTTTTAGAGAGAGGGAACGAGGGAAATAATAAGATAGAAAGAGAGGGATAATTTATGAGCGGTAAAGAGAGAAAAAGAGGTAAAGAGAGAGCTCCATTCTCACTGTGCAAAGCTGGGAGTGGGTCATTGCTCAACGTTATGGTACAACATGATACATCTGTGATTAGAGAGAGGGCTGACAAACAAACACAATGATTGTCGACTGAGTTTGTGCCATGCCAAGGGCAGTTAGATGGCTCAGCCTTGCCATCTTTCAACACACACACACACCAGAGGCGGTCGGTGCTGTTTAAGATTAGCGAGGACTATTTTTGTAAATAAAAATATATGAGCATGGCCTTAATTCTATTACAGTATATTGCATGACTGGCATTCATATTCCATTCACCCCGCTCAATGTAACATCGATAGGTTTAGGCTACTACATGATACTCAAATTAAATGAGCCCTATACCCATCATGAGGTTGCTACAACCTAGCCTACAAATGAAATGTATAACATAGATGCACAGGTCGAGAGACATTGGAGTAAGGGAGTGAACGTTATTTATAATAAGGGTTACATGGACAAAAACGGAACTCTCTGAAATTAAAATAAAATATTTTACCTAAACCCTTTATAGGCCTATGTGTTCATCTTATCATATTTCTCCAATGCCAAATCAGGGCGTCTTGTTTGCAACGAAACTGTCCCTGTTTGCAAATAATTAAAACTGAGACGTCATTATGAATCTGAGCATGGTACGTTCAAAAGTTCGGCCTACCTCTCCACCCCAGACAGAGTAGGCCTACCGACAAAGAAAAATATAAGCTTTAACTGCTGGCTACTCTTCTTCCATAACTTAACCCAACGAGCGGTCACAAGTGTTTCTCTAAAAGCTGTCTGAGTTTAAACATCTTCTATTGTACAGAAAGTGAATAGCTTAATCAATTGATAGTGACAGTATTAGATTACTTAGAAACAATTTCTAGCATAAAGCATCGCGGACCAAAGCGCTGTTATAGATGACTTTATATAATCTGATCCATTTTATTTTCTTCAAAATCTTAAGCTAACAAGGGTTAGGCCTGTGCTTTTTGCCATTTTCTTTAATAAAAGGTAGGGAGGTCAGAGACCTGGCCGTGTGGTGCCAGGACAACAACCTCTCCCTCAACGTGATGAAGACAAAGGAGATGATTGTGGACTACAGGAAAAAGAAGAGGACTGAGCACACCCCCATTCTCATCGACGGGGCTGTAGTGGAGCAGGTTGAGAGCTTCAAGTTCATTGGTGTCCACATCACCAACAAACTAACATGGTCCAAGCACACCAAGACAGTCGTGAAGAGGGCACGACAAAACCTATTCCCCCTAAGGAGACTGAAAAGATTTGGCATGGGTCATCATATCCTCAAAAGGTTCTACAGCTGCACCATCGAGAGCATCCTGACTGGTTGCATCTCTGCCTGGTTTGGAAACTGCTCAGCCTCCGACCGCAAGGCACTACAGTGGGTAGTGCGTACGGCCCAGTACATCACTGGGGCCAAGCTTCCTGCCATCCAGGACCTCTATACCAGGCGGTGTCAGAGGAAGGCCCTAAAAATTGTCAAATACTCCAGCCACCCTAGTCATAGACTGTTCTCTCTGCTACCGCATGGCAAGCGGTACCGGAGCGCCAAGTCTAGGTCCAAGAGGCTTCTAAACAGCTTCTACCCCCAAGCCATAAGACTCCTGAACATCTAATCAAATGGCTACCCAGACTATTTGCATTGCACCCCCCACCCCTATTTTACACTGCTGCTACTCTCTGTTTATTATCTATGCATAGTCACTTTAATAACTCTACCTACATGTACTTATTACCCCAATTACCATTACCGGTGCCCCCGCACATTGACTCGGTACCGGTACCCCCTGTATATAGCCTCGCTATTCTTATTTTTACTGCTGCTCTTTAATTATTTGTTACTTTTATTTAGTATTATTTTATATCGTATTGTTGTGTGATTTTTTCTTAAAACTGCATTGTTGGTCAAGGGCTTGAAAGTAAGCATTTCACTGTAAGGTATACATACACCTGTTGTATTCGGCGCATGTGACAAATAAGATTTGATTTGATTTGATTTATGGCATACCCTCTCATACCCCCTCAATTCGAATCTTGGTTTTAACTTAACAGCCATTCACCAGCACGCTATTTACACGAGGTAGGCTATTTAAAGAGTGCATGGTGGGTGGAGGAATTGACCAACAAATCTATGTATATAGCAGCTTATAGCCTAATTGTCTGTCAAACAGGTAGGCCTACCTCTTATTTCTTAAATAGGAAGAAATAGGCTCCAACACAAAGCCCTCTTGTTGTTTGTAAAGTCTAATTAAAATAAATATGTTTTAAATGACTTATTCCTACTCTAATTTGCCTACTTTCAGCACCATGAGCTGTCCATTTTGATTGATTGTTTCAGGACCATATTGTAAGTTACGTGAATCTGGCTTATTGTGAGGTTGGTCAATAACTCTGATAAATACATAATGGACAAGAAACATATTGTTTTTAATCAAATCAATGATAGCCTAGTAGTAGCAAACTATCAAAGTGAACCTTTGGTCCTCCTTCTCATCTTTGTGCTCTCCTTCTAAATGTCACGTTCGTTCATAGACGGGTCAGACCAAGGCGCAGCGTGATATGCATACATGTTTATTTGACTTATAAACACAACGACAAAACAAGAAACGAAACGTGAAGTCCAAGGTACACAAACAACATACCTCACACGGAACAAGATCCCACAACCCACTAGTGCCAATAGGCTGCCTAAGTATGGTCCCCAATCAGAGACAACGAGCGACAGCTGCCTCTGATTGGGAACCACACCGGCCAACATAGAAATACCCATACAAGAAACTATAACATAGAACAACACAACATAGAAAATCACACCCTGACTCAACAAATAAGAGTCCCCAGAGTCAGGGCGTGACACTAAACTGAACAGAACAGGCTATAGCAGGGATCTCCAACCTTTTCTAGCATGAGAGCTACTTTTAAAAAATTAAACTAATTGCAAGCTACACATTCAAATAGGCACATTATTATCCTCTCCCCTACAACTCCAAGGGGGCCCCTATAAAATCTGTAATATTTTTCTCAAAAATAATGTTATATATTTTCCCTAATTATGTTTTCTCAGTTTTATTTTTCCTAGTTTTTCACTCTCAAAATTACAATTGTTCATAGAGAAATATTGAAATTGGATGTTCTGAGTCCATGTCAATGCTTAACTCACGTCAGAAGACAATTTTTCTTAGGTCTTTAAATACGCATCTGGCCCTTTAATTGCTGCATCTAGCTAGTGAGGAATGTGCTGTCTAATGTGCCGGAGTAGGGATGGTTTTGTACTGCTGCTGCTCATTTCATGGCAAAGTTTACAAATAACAAATAATAGATGAAAATGATATACTTACTCGTGATATACAGTGCATTTGGAAAGTATTCAGACCCCTTCCCTTTTACCACATTGTGTTACGTTACATCAATCTACACACAATACCCCATAATGACGAAGCAAAAAACAAGTTTTTAGAAATGTTTGCAAATGTATTAAAAATAAAAAAACAGAAATACCTTATTTACATACATTTGAAATTGGAAGTTTACCTACACTTAGGTTGGAGCCATTATAACACGATTTTCAACCACTACACACATTTCTTGTTAACAAACTATAGTTTTGGCAAGTCGGTTAGGACATCTACTTTGTGCATGACATAAGTAATTTTTCCAACAATTGTTTACAGACAGATTATTTCACTTATAATTCACTGTATCACAATTCCAGTGGGTCAGAAGTTTATATATATATTAAGTTGACTGTGCCTTTAAACAGCTTGGAAAATTCCAGTAAATGATGTCATGGCTTTAGAAGGTTCTGATAGGCTAATTGACATCATTTGAGTCAATTGGAGGTGTACCTGTGGATGTATTTTGAGGCCTACCTTCAAACTCAGTGCCTCTTTGCTTGACATCATGGGAAAATCAAAAGAAATCAGCCAAGACCTCAGAAAAAAAATTGTAGACCTCCACAAGTCTGGTTCATCCTTGGGAGCAATTATCAAACGCCTGAAGGTACCACGTTCATCTGTACAAACAATAATATGCAAGTATAAACACCATGGGACCACGCAGCCGTCATACCGCTCAGGAAGGAGACGCGTTCTGTCTCCTAGAGATGAACGTACTTTGGTGCGAAAAGTGCAAATCAATCCCACAACAACAGCAAAGGACCTTGTTGGAGGAAACAGGTACAAAAGTATCTATATCCACAGTAAAACGAGTCCTATATCGACATAACCTGAAAGGCCACTCAGCAAGGAAGAAGCCACTGCTCCAAAACCACCATAAAAAAGCCAGACTACGGTTTGCAACTGCTCATGGGGACAAAGATTGTACTTTTTGGAGAAATGTCCTCTGGTCTGATGAAACAAAAATGGAACTGTTTGGCCATAATGACTATCGTTATGATTGGAGGAAAAAGGGGGGCTTGCATGCCGAAGAACACCATCCCAACAGTGAAGCACGGGGGTGGCAGCATCATGCTGTGGGGGTGCTTTGCTGCAGGAGGGACTGGTGCACTTCACAAAATAGATGGCATCATGAGGAAGGACAATTATGTGGATATATTAAAGCAACATCTCAAGACATCAGTCAGGAAGTTAAAGCTTGGTCGCAAATGGGTCTTCCAAATGGACAATGACCCCAAGCATACTTCCAAATTTGTGGCAAAATGGCTTAAGGACATCAAAGTCAAGGTATTGGAGTGGCCATCACAAAGCCCTGACCTCAATCGTATAGAATATTTGTGGGCAGAACTGAAAAAGTGTGTGCGAGCAAGGAGGCTTACAAACCTGACTCAGTTACCCCAGCTCTTTGAAGAGGAATGGGCCAAAATTGTGGGAAGCTTGTGGAAGGCTACCCGAAACGTTTGACCGAAGTTAAACAATTTAAAGGCAATGCTACCAAATACTAATTGAGTGTATGTAAACTTCTGACCCACTGGGAATGCGATGAAAGAAATAAAAGCTTAAATAAATCATCCTCTCTACTATTATTCTGAGATTTCACTTCCTTAAAATAAAGTGGTGATCCTAACTGACCTAAAACAGGGAATTCGTACTAGGATTAAATGTCAGGAATTGTGAACAACTGAGTTTAAATATATTTGGCTAAGGTGTATGTAAACTTCCGACTTCAACTGTAAGTATTCAGACCCTTTGCTATGAGACTGGAAATTGAGCTCAGTTGCATCCTGTTTCCATTAATCATCCTTGAGATGTTTCTACAACTTGATTGGAGTCCACCTGTGGTAAATTCAATTGATTGGACATGATTTGAAAAGGCACACACCTGTCTATATAAGCTCCCACAGTTGACAGTGCATGTCAGAGCAAAAACCAAGCCATGAGGTCGAAGGAATTATCTGTAGAGCTCTGAGACAGGATTGTATCGAGGCACAGATTTGGGGAATGGTACCAAAAAATGTCTGCAGCATTGAAGGTCCCCAAGAACACAATGGCCTCCATAATTCTTAAATGGAAGAAGTTTGGAACCACCAAGACTCTTCCTAGAGCTGGCCGCCCGGCCAAACTGAGCAATCGGGGGAGAAGGGCCTTGGTCAGAGAGGTGAGCAAGAACCCGATGGTCACGCTGACAGAGCTCCTGAGTTCCTCTGTGGAGATGGGAGAACCTTCCAGAAGGACAACCATCTCTGCAGCACTCCACCAATTAGGCCTTTATGGTAGAGTGGCGAGACGGAAGCCACTCCTCAGTAAAAGGCACATGACAGCACGCTTGAAGTTTGCCAAAAGGCACCTAAAGACTCTCAGACCATGAGAAACAAGATTCTCTGGTCTGATGAAACCAAGATTCAACTCTTTGGCCTGAATGCGAAGCGTCACGTCTGGAGGAAACCTGGCAACATCCCTACGGTGAAGCATGGTGGTGGCAGCATCATGCTGTGGGGATGTTTTTCAGCAGCAGGAACTGGGAGACTAGTCAGGATCGAGGGAGAGATGAATGGAGCAAAGTACAGAGAGATCCTTGATGAAAACCTGCTCTAGAGCACTCAGGACCTCAGACTGGAGCGAAGGTTCACCTTCCAACAGGACAATGACCCTAAGCACACAGCCAAGACAACGCATGAGTGGCTTCAGGACAAGTCTCTGAATGTCCTTGAGTGGCCCAACCAGAGCCCGGACTTGAACCCGATCGAACATCTCTGGAGAGACCTGAAAATGGCTGTGCAGCGACGCTCCCCATCCATCCTGACAGAGCTTGAGAGGATATGCAGAGAAGAATGTGAGAAACTCCCCAAATACAGGTGTGCCAAGCTTGTAACATCATACCCAAGAAGACTTGAGGCTGTATCGCTGCCAAAGGTGCTTCAAGAAAGTACTGAGTAAAGGGTCTGAATACTTATACTTTCCGAATGCACTGTATACTGAAAAGAAAACGATAAACGCAACATGTAAAGTATTGGTCCCATGTTTCATGAGCTGAAATAAAAGATCCCAGAAATTTTCCATAAGCACAAAAAGCTTATTTCTCTCAAATTTGCCGCACAACTTAGTTTTCCTACTTCCTTCATACTCTATTTATTCCACATAAACACTTCCCTACTCCTTTCTCTTTCATGCTACCCTCCCTCCCTCTGAACTTTGTAATGACTGTGTAAGGTTAGAGTGCCAGATGTTCTTTATTAATAAATGAATCAATGAATGAGTGTGTGATGTCAGCAAGTGCTTTATGAATACATTCATGAATGAACATGTATTTTCTGAAGTTAGGAATTATTTTTTATGTATTACAATGTAATGCATGTTCCTGTTGAATGAGTGAATTTGTGTGCGGTGTGCAGTTTAACAGTCTTTGTGCACATTGTTATCTATTTCACATTACAGTTGGCCTACGTGATCTGACAGTGGTTTTGGAGGGTTCCCCTAATGCACTGTTGACTATAAGATGACAGGCCACATTGACAGGTGAACACCAGTATACCAGAAGAAGAAAAGTGAAAGTTCCAGTTGCTTTTTGAAAACAGTATGTAAATGTTTACCTTATTTTCCTCCAGAGTTGTTGGGTTCATCTTTCCTTTTACTTTCTACTCTCTTTGTTGGCACTTCACTTAAGGGAATCAATCATCTTTACCCACCCTAATGATAAAACACACATCTTAAAAAGTCTGCACAGTTTATCATCTTTGGAGCTCCCTAGTCAATCACCGCCAGTCACTCATAGTGCATTCCCCACCATTAGAAAGCACTTAGCACTCTCCTATGGTTAATCATACATCAATGTGTATTTCCTTCCTTACAGGCCAGGCAGAGTGGAGAACAAGTCCTAAATGACTAATCCACACACTCTTAGCTGTTGAATGAGCCCTAATATGCCCCAGCCATCCCTCATCTGTTAATGGATGCCTCTGCAGGGTGAATTAAATCCATTAGCACTCTATTGTTTTATGAGGGAATGTTCCAGAGACTTAGAACAGCCTCTGTAAAGTGCAAAAACTTGCTCAGTTATGAATCTTCTGTCTCAAACAGCCATAGCACTGGCAGAGAGATTGCGATTTAAATTGTGGTAGCAGCCATGCGACAGGCATCAGTGACTGGTCGGCACACATCATCCTTTTCCCAGAGAATGGTTTTAACCCTGTAGTGCTAATGTTGTTATTTGCTTGTTGATGCAGCAGGTATTCTAAGTCATCTGGAAAATCTGTAACAACTCCCATGCCAACTTTACAGCTAAATTGACGTTGTTGAACTTTAGTTGACATAGACAGAACACTTTAAAATACTTTGATTGAACAGCGAAGAGAGTAAACAAAGTTACGCATTGTTAATTGGGCTCATTAAAGAAGTATGTCTATTCAAATGGCTTAAAAAAGGACACAGCTTTTAATGCCATAGTTCCGATCAGAGTCTTACCAACCTGAGATCTGTCTCTCCTGATCTAGCGAACATCTGTCTTTCCCGCTTAAACTGAAGGGCAAAGCAAGAACAGGGAGGCTCTCGACTCCTGAGTGCTGACTGACTACTGTGAGGGAGAGAGATTGCAGCACAAAGCCTCTTGGAGCCCTAATCCGTCATGTCAGAACACAGGTAGATAACAAGTCTTGATGGGACAATAACAACCCACTGTTCTTCCTGTTCTGTCAGTATGGCTCTCTGTTCTGTTATCGACTGTGTGTGTTTGGACGACAGCTGTTGACTCACCAAACTAATGACAAACTTTGGTTAAACTGAAGGTCTTCCCAGAGAGACGACTTCAAATAGCAATGCTAGTGTGTGCGTGTGCCTGTGTGTGTCAAGCTGAGTGTGTTAATGATGGCTGAAAAGCATAACGGCTCAATAGTTGCTTGTCAAATTTAGTCACGAAACAAACAAACAACTGTCGGGAACAAGTGAACTGAAGTAAACCACAGGCATCCGCAGGGAAGATGGCTAAATGAAAGCCTGCCACACAGTAGGTCTTTCCTTTAATTTGTGTTCAGGCAGTAAAAAGAGAGATCCATAAACTGTCACCAGCAATCTCTATTCTACAAACCAAAAAAAGATGTGGATAATACGGTGTAAAAAATCCTAACAGCTAAAAAGATTTTTTTCATCCACATAAATACATTTTTACAGTACACCCTGCCTTTTTGAAGTGGTGTATAAAGAAGATATCAACTACTTACTGTATTTGCTATTTCAACATCATGAAACACCGTACATTCAACTGTCTAAGATCACAATAAGAAAAGGACTTTAGTTTAACACGTCTTGTGGCCTTTAAACCACCTCCACACAGTTCTCACAAGTCACAGCTAGAGTAATGAGACAGAATTGATCACCCAATACCATCTACTTCCAATGGATTTCCTGTCAGATAGTACCTTGAGCCAGACAGGCCTGTAAGCAGAGTTGTCTAATGATCAGTTAATGGATATAGGGACAACAGGACCTAAGACATAAATAATTAACAATTAAGGAGAAAGAGAGTGAAAAGAACAGGTGCTGTTGACTTGTATTTTTCCACTTTAGTGGATTCGCAGGTGAGATCCAGCACTACATACCTTGATGCTCTGTAATTCAGTTAAATCCTCAAATACATTTAGGCTGTCAGAATAACATGATTCATTACTACAATCATTAGCTGTGTGGTTGGCATTGTTTATATGATATCCTTGTGATGAATCCTCTCTTTACCGTTCCATCACAAACCCACATTCTTTCATTCGCGAGCCTGGGTTTTGAACATTCTATCTCCCACACAATGAGTGTTTCTTTCCCTTCACTGCTCCCTTCTTTCCTCTCTACATCCCTCCTTCCCTCTCCCCACCGTCTACTCTGAGCTATGATGTGATATTCCCAGTGGACTCCTTTCCATCTCCTCCCTCCGTCCCCCTCATCCCACTCAGTTTGATGAATATTTTACAGGCCAGCAGAGACGCTCCATTCCTCACCACCACTCCTCTGAGCCCACTCCCAGACACTGCCAGGACTCTCAGTACCGATCACCTTCAGAGTCGATAGCATCATAGCACTGGGCGAAAGACAGAGGCAGAGAGAGAAAGATAAAAAGGAGAGGGAGAGAGTGGGAATAAAAGGAGGAAGGGAGGGAGGGAGTGAAATAGAGTAGAGAAAGCATATCATATAAAGAAGGGGAAGTATGCTTCCACTTACTAAGAAGTAAAAAGCCTGTTGCTTAGGAGGGGAAGTAAGAGACCACATTTGGGTGAGTTTATTTACATTGAAGTCATTTAGCAAACGCTCTTATCCAGAGCGACTTACAAATTGGTGCATTCAACTTAGGATAGCCAGTGGGACAACCACCCTTTTTTTAATGGGGGGAGGGGGGGGGGGGTAGAATGATTACTGTTATACTATTCCAGGTATTCCTTAAAGAGGTAGGGTTTCAAGTGTCTCCGGAAGGTGGTCAGTGACTCCGCTGTCCTGCCGTCATGGGGGAGCTTGTTCCACCATTGGGGTGCCAGAGCAGCGAATAGCTTTATGTCAGGTGGCATTGCAGATATTGCAGAGAGTGGATTTGTGTCAAAGGTTAGGACTTGAATTTGTTGAATATATCAGACCAGAATACAGAATAGGATATGAACCAAATGTGCAAGATGTTAGCAGGGTTTAGGGGACAGCATGTTTGCCTCTATTGGAAGATGCATTATGATGATGTTTTTGTGATACATATTTGGAGAATAATTGCAAAAAGCATTTAAAAAGTAATGAACAATAGAGCAGTTGCATTGGCCATTCCCTGATGTATTAATTATTGTATCACCCTCTAAAACAACAACACAGTGTTGAGATCCAAAACCACTACCATATGAAAATAAAAGTTCAGAAAGATAAAAACTGCATGGGGTCCAATCAAATGGTGAATAACACTGCTGTACAGTATTTCTCCAGGGGAGACTATAACTGGCAGTTTGAAGCCATGTCTGTCTTCTATGGTTTGAGGAAAACAGCCCAAAGTGATATGCTGATTTTTTTTCTTTTCTTTTCAAGACAGAAAATAGCAGGTGGGAAGAGGAAAGTTGCCCCACCTCCTGCTGGCTTTTTCTTAAATGGAGAGGAAAATATCCCCATATTTAAACAAGGGCATAATAAATTACTTGAAAACGGGCTCTTTTTCAGCCATTTGTATAGTCCTCCCCTGGTGAATGGTGAAAGCGGGCATGTGGATTTCAACACTAGATAAAGAATGTGTTAGGATTGCAGACAGACTCTCTATCAGAGACATGCAATGTTCTGTACAATCTCCCAGGCAGCAGTAAAGCCATGATTCCCCCAGAGTGAGCAAACAAGGCTTTAGTGAGGTGGAAAACAGCAAGGGGACTTGGCTATTCCCTGTTAGTCTGCCTTAGTTTATACACTTCCATTTTCCAAACATATGTAGTATCTACAGTGACTATGGTAGTAACTCTAGATAGCTACATACAAAATAGATCTGAACCCATAAAGATACACTACATGACCAAAAGTATGTGGACACCTGCTCGTCGAACATCTCATTCCAAAATCATGGGCATTAATATGGAGTTGGTCCCCCCTTTGCTGCTATAACAGCCTCCACTCTTCTGGGAAGGCGTTCCACTAGATGTTGGAACGTTGCTGTGGGGACTTGCTTCCATTCAGCCACAAGAGCATTAGTGAGGTCGGGCACTGATGTTGAGCGATTAGGCCTGGCTCGCAGTCTGCATTCCAATCCATCACGAAGGTGTTCGATGGGGTTGAGGTCAGGGCTCTATGCAGGCCATTCACGTTCTTTCACACTGATCTCGACAAACCATTTCTGTATGGATCTCGCTTTGTGCACAGGGGCATTGTCATGCTGAAACAGGAAAGATCCTTCCCCAATCTGTTGCCACAAAGTTTGAAGCACAGAATCGTCTAGAATGTCATTGTATGCTGTAGCGTTAAGATTTCCCTTCACTGGAACTAAAGGGCCAAGCCCAAACCATGAAAAACAGCCCCAGACCATTATTCCTCCTCAACCAAATATTACAGTTGGCACTACGCAATCGGGCAGGTAGCGTTCTCCTGACATCCGCCAAACCCAGATTCGTCTGTCGGACTGCCAAATGGTAAAACGTGATTTATCACTCCAGAGAATGTGTTTCCACTGCTCCAGAGTCCAATGGCGGTGAGCTTTACACCACTCCAGCCGACGCTTGACATTGCGCATGGTGATCTTAGGCTTGTCTGTGGCTGCTCGGCCATGGAAACATATTTCATGAAGTTCCCAAAGAACAGTTATTGTGCTGACGTTGCTTCCAGAGGCAGTTTGGAACTCGGTAGTGAGTGTTGCAACCGAGGACAGACAATTTTTATGTGTTTCGCGCTTCAGCACTTGGCGGTCCCGTTCTGTGAGCTTGTGTGGCGTACCACTTCGCAGTTGAGCCGTTGTTGCTCCTAGACGTATCCACTTCACAATAACAGCACTTACAGTTGACCGGGGCAGCTCTTGCAGGGCAGAAATTTGACGAACTGACATCCTATGACGGTGCCACATTGAAAGTCACTGAGCGCTTCAGTAAGGTCATTCTTCTGCCAATGTTTGTCTATGGAGATTGCATAGCTGTGTGCTTGATTTTATATACTTGTCAGCAACAGGTGTGGCTGAAATAGTTGAATCCACTAATTTAAAGGGGTGTCCACATACTATTGTATATACAGTGTGGGGAAAAAGTATTTGATCCCCTGCTGATTTTGTACGTTTGCCCACTGACAAAGACATGATCAGTCTATAATTTTAATGGTAGGTTTATTTGAACAGTGAGAGACAGAATAAATAAAAAAATCCAGAAAAACGCATGTCAAAAATGTTATAAATTGATTTGCATTTTAATGAGGGAAATAAGTATTTGACCCCTCTGCAAAACATGACTTAGTACTTGGTGGCAAAACCCTTGTTGGCAATCACAGAGATCAGACGTTTCTTGTAGTTGGCCACCAGGTTTGCACACATCTCAGGAGGGATTTTGTCCCACTCCTCTTTGCAGATCTTCTCCAAGTCATTTAGGTTTCGAGCCTGACGTTTGGCAACTCGGACCTTCAGCTCCCTCCACAGATTTTCTATGGGATTAAGGTCTGAAGACTGGCTAGGCCAATCCAGGACCTTAATGTGCTTCTTCTTGAGCCACTCCTTTGTTGCCTTGGCCGTGTGTTTTGGGTCATTGTCATGCTGGAATACCCATCCACGACCCATTTTCAATGCCCTGGCTGAGGGAAGGAGGTTCTCACCCAAGATTTGACTGTACATGGCCCCGTCCATCGTCCCTTTGATGCGGTGAAGTTGTCCTGTCCCCTTAGCAGAAAAACACCCCCAAAGCAAAATGTTTCCACCTCCATGTTTGACGGTGGGGATGGTGTTCTTGGGGTCATAGGCAGCATTCCTCCTCCTCCAAACACGGCGAGTTGGGTTGATGCCAAAGAGCTCGATTTTGGTCTTATCTGACCACAACACTTTCACCCAGTTCTCCTCTGAATCATTCAGATGTTCATTGGCAAACTTCAGACGGGCCTGTATATGTGCTTTCTTGAGCAGGGGGACCTTGCGGGCGCTGCAGGATTCCAGTCCTTCACGGCGTAGTGTGTTACCAATTGTTTTCTTGGTGACTATGGTCCCAGCTGCCTTGAGATCATTGACAAGATCCTCCTGTGTAGTTCTGGGCTGATTCCTCACCGTTCTCATGATCATTGCAACTCCACGAGGTGAGATCTTGCATGGAGCCCCAGGCCGAGGGAGATTGACAGTTCATTTGTGTTTCTTCCATTTGCGAATAATCGCACCAACTGTTGTCACCTTCTCACCAAGCTGCTTGGCAATGGTCTTGTAGCCCATTCCAGCCTTGTGTAGGTCTACAATCTTGTCCCTGACATCCTTGGAGAGCTCTTTGGTCTTGGCCATGGTGGAGAGTTTGGAATCTGATTGATTGATTGCGTCTGTAGACAGGTGTCTTTTATACAGGTAACAAGCTGAGATTAGGAGCACTCCCTTTAAGAGTGTGCTCCTAATCTCAGCTCGTTACCTGTATAAAAGACACCTGGGAGCCAGAAATCTTTCTGATTGAGAGGGGGTCAAATACTTATTTCCCTAATTAAAATGCAAATCAATTTATAACATTTTTGACATGTGTTTTTCTGCATTTTTTTGTTGTTATTCTGTCTCTCACTGTTCAAATAAACCTGCCATTAAAATTATAGACTGATCATTTCTTTGTCAGTGGTTAAACGTACTGTCACGAACGTCTAGTAGCGAAGTAGACCAAGGCGCAGCGTGTGAAAGAAACATGACTTTATTATATTAAAGTACTAACAAACCAAACAAAACACGACTCGTGAAGTCCAACGGTTAACACTGACCGTAAAGGAACAAAAACCCACAACACCCAAAGGAAAACATACAGATTAAATATGGCTCCCAATCAGAGACAACCAGCCGACAGCTGACACTCGTTGCCTCTGATTGGGAGTCACTACAGGCAAACATAGAAACAGAACAACTAGAATACCCAACATAGAAAACGAACACATAGAATGCACACACCCTGGCTCAACATATAGAGTCCCCGAGCCAGGGTGTGACAGTACCCCCCCCTAAAGGCACGGACTGCGACCGCGTCTAAACACCCCAAACAGGGGAGGGCTGGGTGGGCATTCCTCCTCGGAGGCGGCTCCGGCTCCGGCTTTGACCACCACCCCTCCATACTACCCCCGTAGCGCCCCTGGTCCGGGTCTGACCCCGCTGGCTGGATCTGGACTGGACATTGACGGAGCGGATTGCTTACGCTCCGTTGTGGAGCAGCTGACCGGTCTTACCAGGCTGACGACTCGCACCCCGGGCTTGGTGCGAGTAGCAGGAACGGGCTGAACCAGGCTGACGACTCGCACCCCTGGCTTGGTGCGAGTGGCAGGAACAGGCTGGACCAGGCTGGCGACTCGCACCCCTGGCTTGGTGCGAGTGGCAGGAACAGACCGGGCCGGGCTGGCGACTCGCACCCCTGGCTTGGTGCGAGTGACAGGAACAGGCCGGGCCGGGCTGGCGACGCGCACCGTAGGTTTGGTGCGAGTGGCCGGAACAGGCCGGGCCGGGCTGGCGACGCACACCGTAGGTTTGGTGCGTGGAGCAGGGACAGGCCGGGCTGGGCTGGCGACGCACCCCGTAGGCTTGGTGCGTGGAGCAGGGACAGGCCGGGCTGGGCTGGCGACGCACACCGTAGGTTTGGTGCGTGGAGCAGGGACAGGCCGGGCTGGGCTGGCGACGCACACCGTAGGTTTGGTGCGTGGAGCAGGAACAGGCCGGGCAGGGCTGGCGACGCACACCGTAGGTTGGGTGCGTGGAGCAGGAACAGGCCGGGCTGGGCTGGCGACGCACACCGTAGGTTTGGTGCGTGGAGCAGGAACAGGCCGGGCAGGGCTGGCGACGCACACCGTAGGTTTGGTGCGTGGAGCAGGGACAGGCCGGGCTGGGCTGACGACGCACCCCGTAGGCTTGGTGCGTGGAGCAGGAACAGGCCGGACTTGGCTATGGAGACGGATAGGAGACCTGGAGTGAAGAGCTGCCACAACACGTCCTGGCTGAATGCCTACCTTCACACACTCTGTGTGAGGCATCAGCACAGGACGTACAGGGCTGTGTACCCGTACTGGCATAACAGCACGTGACACTGGCGCAGGATATCCGGGACCGAGGAGAGGCACTGGAGACCGCGAGCGCTGAGCCGGCACACTCCGTCCTGGCTGCATGCCCACCTTCGCACAACACGTGCGGGGTGCTCGCACAGGACGTACCGGACTATGCCGGACCACTCGCGGCACAGTGCGCATCTCCGCATACCGCGGAACCTGCCCAGTCTCATGCTGCCATGCCTGAGTACGGGGAGTTGGCTCTGCTCTCCATCCAGGCTCCGCCAACCTGCCTTCTGGCCCCCAAAAGCCGGTGGCCTCCTCTCTTAATCTCCCGATTCGCCCTGTGGCAGCCTCCTGCTGCCCAGTCGCCCATGCCGTGTGCCCCCCCAAAAAAAATTATTGGGGGTGCCTCTCGCCTTTCCGACCACGGCCCGGTTGACGCCGCTTCTCCACTCCTGCCTGGGTCTCCCCCTTCATCGCCTTCCGGTACCGGACGGCCTCCTCCTCGGTAATCTGCCCCCAACCGAGGAGGACATCCACCAGCGTCACCTCCTGCGTGTGTTCCTGGACACGCTGCTTGGTCTTTGTATGGTGGGTTTTTCTGTCACGAACGTCTAGTAGCGAAGTAGACCAAGGCGCAGCGTGTGAAAGAAACATGACTTTATTATATTAAAGTACTAACAAACCAAACAAAACACGACTCGTGAAGTCCAACGGTTAACACTGACCGTAAAGGAACAAAAACCCACAACACCCAAAGGAAAACATACAGATTAAATATGGCTCCCAATCAGAGACAACCAGCCGACAGCTGACACTCGTTGCCTCTGATTGGGAGTCATACAGGCAAACATAGAAACAGAACAACTAGAATACCCAACATAGAAAACGAACACATAGAATGCACACACCCTGGCTCAACATATAGAGTCCCCGAGCCAGGGTGTGACACGTACAGAATCAGCAGGGGATCAAATACTTTTTTCCCTCAATTTCTGTGCCTGAATCTCTTTATTAGTGGACAAAATCGTAGACGATATCATCAACCGTGAGGCAAGGCAGCTATATTTGGTAATTTCATCCAATTAAAGTGAATTTTCTACCTATGCACAGACACAGCTATTCCTCAACGTCAGCTTTTATGTTTCCCACTGTGCTACCCCAGCTTTCCTCCAGTGATACGCTTCATCTTGTTAATAAAGTCAACCATAAAAACATGCACATCACAAGTAGACTTCCAACACCGACCTGTCAGTTTCTTTCTTTTTTTTTTATCGACTACGAATCGGCCGACTGGTTCTGCCGGCCGCCTACAATATCCACGCTCCCTGTGCTGGGAGATCTCTACCGGGCACAGAGGTGATAGCTGTTAACTCCAGAGTGCTGTGTCCCCTCATACACAGCTGAGTAAACATCAATGGATAACCAACCTGAGGGGAAGTGAATGGCTTTATGTCTCCTAATGTAGCAGAAGGGTTTCTAGAAGATAGTATGAGAGTCTCTGCAGAGTTAATCTGTGAGCATGACTGAATCAAGATTGAACTCTTTGGCCTGAATGCCAAGCGTTACGTCAGGAGGAAACCTGGCACCATCCCTACGGTGATGCATGGTGGTGGCAGTATCATGCTGCGGGGATGTTTTTCAGCGGCAGGGACTGTGAGACTAGTCAGGATCGAGGCAAAGATGAACATGGCCTCCTGTAGCTCAATTGGTAGAGCATGGCGCTTGCAACGCCAGGGTTGTGGGTTTGATTCCCATGGGGGGCCAGTATGAAAAATGTATGCACTCACTGAAAAACTGTAAGTCGCTCTGGATAAGAGCGTCTGCTAATTGTAAAAATGTGTATGGGACCCTCTCAAAAACGTTTGCCATGAGAATATTCATTCAAAGGTCTATTTGGGCCCACTTTTGTAAGGAACATTTTAGACTTTTCACATTACTGAGCCAAACGAAGCTGTACTGAGCACAGTTTGGTTTCGTGCGGCACGGTAGTGTTAAAAGGGTACTTAGTTGTCGCTCTAGAGGAGGAGCTGTCAATCATGATTGTGTGCGTGTATGTTTTGTAATAAGGCTCAGTCAGTAGCTTGTGTTCTAGAACATTCTGTCCTCCAAACACATCAATGGTTTGGAGCACTCTATTGTCAGTAGATACAGGTTGTGCTTCAGAGCTGGCTGATTGCCTCTCTAGCTGGTACCCTGCACCCTGCTGAGAGGGAGTGAAGAGGTTCATTCATTAATACACATTGCAGAGTTACTACTAATCAGTCATCAGAGTTGACAATGTATTTTAGGATAATGATTAGAGGGGTGTGTGTGTGTGCCAGTATGTGGGCATGAGTGTGTGTATGTTTGCATCCATACCAACTATCAGAGCAGTACTCTTTTGGGAGGGTGAGCGACTATATTTTTGAGTTAATATGTTTGTGTGTGTGTATATACATTGAGTGTACAAAGCATTAGGAACACCTTCCTAATATTAAGTTTCACCCCCCTTTGACCTCAGAACAGCATCAATTTGTCGGAGCACGGAACAAGGTGTCGAAAACGTTCCACAAGGATTCTGGCCAATGTTGACTCCAATGCTTCCCACAGTTGTGTCAAGTTGGCTGGATGTCCTTTGGGTGGTGAACCATTCTTGATACACACAGGAAACTGTCGAGCGTGAAAAACCCAGCAGCGTTCTTGAAACACTGAAACCGGTGCGCCTGGCACCTACTACCATACTCTGTTCAAAGGCATGACACAGATACAAAATCCATGTCTCAGTTGTCTCAAGGTTTAAAAATCCTTCTTTAAGGGATCATAGCTTTCACCTCAAATCACCTGGTCAGTCTTGTCAGTCTATGTCAGTGTATGTGTGTCTGTCTGGTAAGGCCCCTGTGGGGAATGGTGTGTGTGTGTTTGGTGTGTGTGTGTGTGTGTGTGTGTGTGTGTGTGTGTGTGTGTGTGTGTGTGTGTGTGTGTGTGTGTGTGTGTGTGTGTGTGTGTGTGTGTGTGTGTGTGTGTGTGTGTGTGTGTGTGTGCGCATGTGCATGTGAATTGGGAGCGTTCAGTAAAAAAAAACTATGCATACATGCAGTAACCATAAGCACCTCAAAAATGGAAAAGAAGACTATAAAGAAAAGCTACTTCCTTTGAATTCATATAGTCTCTCTGTGTTTTCATTGTATCCTAATCATTTGTGCAAATCAAATCAAATCAAATTGTATTTGCCACATGCGCCGAATACAACAGGTGTAGACATTACCATGAAATGCTTACTTACAGCCCTTAACCAACAATGCATTTATTTTTTAATAAAAAAGTCAAATAAAACAACAACAAAAAAGAGTTGAGAAAAAAAGAGCAGAAGTAAAATAAAATAACTGTAGGGAGGCTATATACAGGGGGGTACCGGTGCTGAGTCAATGTGCGGGGGCACCGGCTAGTTGAGGTAGTTGAGGTAATATGTACATGTGGGTAGAGTTAAAGTGACTATGCATAAATAATTAACAGAGTAGCTGCAGCGTAAAAAGGTGGGGTGGGGGTGGGTGGGCAGTGCAAATAGTCCGGGTAGCCATGATTAGCTGTTCAGGAGTCTTATGGCTTTAGGGTAGAAGCTGTTGAGAAGCCTTTTGGACCTAGACTTGGCGCTCCGGTACCGCTTGCCGTGCGGTAGCAGAGAGAACAGTCTATGTAGTTCTTTAATAATATAATTACTTAGATGCATTTTAATTCCTTGTGATATGCTACCTAAGGTAAGTGAGCAGACTCAAATCCCATTTTCCTGAATTTACAACACATAAGACATGCTGTGCTACTTGCAGTGCCTCCACAGTGAAGTGTAGGGGAAATAGAGGAACGTTTAGTGGGTATTACACCAGGGAATGCTGATGTGTTTCACTCTGACATCGCGCTAGAACAGGAGAAAAGAGACACATTAAGTCAGGCGGACAAGCCTTTAGGCTGCGAGGAAACGCCTCTATCCATACTGTATGCATCCACAGAAACGCCTCTATCCATACTGTATGCATCCACAGAAACGCCTCTATACATACTGTAAGCATCCACAGAAACGCTTCTATACATACTGTATGCATCCACAGAAACGCCTCTATACATACTGTATGCATCCACAGAAACGCTTCTATACATACTGTATGCATCCACAGAAACGCCTCTATACATACTGTATGCATCCACAGAAACGCTTCTATACATGCTGTATGCATCCACAGAAACGCCTCTATACATACTGTATGCATCCACAGAAACGCCTCTATACATACTGTATGCATCCACAGAAACGCTTCTATACATACTGTAAGCATCCACAGAAACGCTTCTATACATACTGTATGCATCCACAGAAACAACTCTATACATACTGTATGCATCCACAGAAACGCCTCTATACATACTGTATGCATCCACAGAAACGCCTCTACACATACTGTAAGCATCCACAGAAACGCCTCTATAAATACTGTATGCATCCACAGAAACACCTCTATAAATACTGTATGCATCCACAGAAACGCTTCTATACATACTGTATGCATCCACAGAAACAACTCTATACATACTGTATGCATCCACAGAAATGCCTCTATACATACTGTATGCATCCACAGAAATGCCTCTACACATACTGTATGCATCCACAGAAACGCCTCTATAAATACTGTATGCATCCACAGAAACACCTCTATAAATACTGTATGCATCCACAGAAACGCCTCTATAAATACTGTATGCATCCACAGAAACGCCTCTATACATACTGTAAGCATCCACAGAAACGCCTCTATAAATACTGTATGCATCCACAGAAACACCTCTATAAATACTGTATGCATCCACAGAAACGCCTCTATACATACTGTATGCATCCACAGAAACGCCTCTATAAATACTGTATGCATCCACAGAAACGCCTCTATAAATACTGTATGAATCCACAGAAACGCCTCTATAAATACTGTATGCATCCACAGAAACGTGCTCACAGAGCTGCTGCTGATACATTTGCATAGGGTTCTTTAGATCAGGGGTTCCCAAACTCTTTCACTCAGGCCCCCCTTCCAGCATTGGAGAACATCCCGCGCCCCCCCTGTGTGGACACAAGTGCCACGTCTATTTATATGGGCACAAGTACTCATGACATGAACTGTTCACACCACTCTTGTTGGCGAAGAGCACATTTTGCAGGTTGAAAGTTTATTTCCTGCAATTCTACACATTTTGTCATGAGTTGCAGAGAAGATGTTGCAGTTTTAAAGCTAATTTTATTCTAATGTGTATTCATGTGATATTTGAGTGACTTGAACATTACTACAAAATCTATGGCCAAAAGAACCTAGCAATTTTTTTTTTTGCTGACCTGGCCTAGATGATCTGGACATTTCCGACAAGTTATAAATAGCTCTCTAAGGTATGCAATAACTGACATGACAAGAGGAATACTGATGATGCACTACCCAGTTACAAAATGCCACCTTGTGCATTCTACTATTACAACTTTTGAAGAGTGAGTTGAAAGCCGGACTGAGTTCCTAAAGAAAAAAAAAGAAAAATACCACACATTGCCACACATGGCACACATTCACTCATACACAGATGACATACACTAACGTACAAAGGAAATATTGTACAGGGACTCACCGACACGCACACAGAAGAAATGCATGCATGCACGTATACTGTATATTAATGCAATATTGTACTGTACATATGCATGCATGTGCACCCACACACACACACACACACACACACACACACACTAGTGATGTGCGGGTTGACTCATAACCTGCAGTCCCTGCGGATAGGGTGGGTTTAGGGTCATGAAATATTGTTGAATGAAGAGAAAATGCATAGAATGTATCATTCTTGTGCAATTCATATCTATAGGCTACATTGAGGTTTTTCTTTCATTATTTGTATCTGATATTAGTGCGTAAGCCTATAAGCTTTAGGACCTAACTGTAGCCTATGATTAGATTAGATTGAGTTTATTAGTCACATGTAATTGCAGGGTACGGTGAAAATCTTATGCTCCGGGCTCCAACAGTACAGGTCCCAAAAAATAAAAAAAGAGAAGTGAATGAGACAAAATATGGATAGTAACAATAATAATAACAACAACAATAATAATAATAATAATATTATATACACATTTACAACTGTAGCAATGATAAATGACTGTTGGGTGATGGGGGCAGGAGAAGAGTCTGTTGTGGAATGTCCATAGGGGGAGCAGCATGGGGGGAAGTGAGAAGTGAATTACATGAATTACATTTATAATACATACATATTTACGTTGTAACAATGATTTAATGTCCATTGGGGGGTGGGGGGTGGGTGGGGGCAGGGTAAATGTTTGTTGGGGGTGGGTAGCATATCCATTGGGGGGAGGGGGGAGTCCGGGGGGCAAGAGGGGGACAGGGGCAGCAGGTAGCTGCCTATCAGCTATTCAGCAGCCAGATGTTCTGGGGGTAGAAGCGATAGGTCAGTCTTCCAGTTATCGCCCTGATGCTCTTGCACTGCCCGCATCTGAGTGAAGGAAGTGGGGAGAACAGGCCATGGCTCGGTTGGCTGGGGTCCCTGATGATCTTCTTGGCCTTCCTGCAACACCTGGTGTTGTAGGTGCCCTGGAGGGCAGACAGTGTGCACCACTCTGGGTAGTGCCTTGCGGTGGAGTTGCCGTACCAGGCCGTGATGCAGCCCGACAGTATGCTTTCAATAGTGCTCCTGTAGAACACTGTTAGGTTGAAGAGTCGCTGACATGCCTTCTTCACCAAAGCCAAATACATGCCAATCGCCAAATGTTTTTGGGAACTTGGGCAGAACACGTTTACTGGATGGAGAGTTAAATGGAGAGTTGAAAATAAAGAGGAGGGAGGGCCGGAACAGTAATGTTTGGGAAAGATTTGGTGAAGTGGTAAAAGAGGATGATAGCAGTGTGTTATGTTACAGTGCCTTCAGAAAGTATTCATACCCCTTGACTTATTCCATATTTTGTTGTTACACAACCTGAATTCAAAATTGATTTAAAAAATATATGTTCTCACCCATCTACACACAATAACCCATAATGAAAAAGTGAAAACATGTTTTTAGAAATGTTAGCAAATGTATTAAAAATGAAATAGATAAATATCTAATTTACATAAGTATTCACACCCCTGAGAAACTTTGGCAGTGATTATAGCTGTGTCTTTCTGTAATTCACCTAATTTTAGTTTATGTGACAAAATAAGCACGTAATCGCTGCCAAAATAATCATTTTACCATCTAAACTGCTGTGAAATATATTTTCCATAACCGAAAATATTGTATTTTTAGCTGTTTGTAGTTGGTGTACAAATTGAAAGTAAAAGATGCAGAAACAAAACTTAAAAACGGGAAGCATAGAAATAGCGCACATAGAACATATCTATCGCTTCTTAGACGTGCGTTCATTGAGAATGACAGATCTATAACTCACAATTCTACGTGAATTTGGTCGGGTCGCCCAAAAAGTTAAATATTGCAGATTTAAGCAAAAAAATTATCCGGAACTTATTTAGGCTTGCCATAACAAAAGGGTTGAATACTTATTGACTCAAGACATCTTAGCTTTTCATTTTTAATTAATTTGTTTAAAAAAATAATAAAAAAAAGTCGATTTTGACATTATGGGGTATTTTGTGTAGGCTAGTGACCAAAAATCTCAATTTAATCTATTTTAAATGCAGGCTGTAACACAACAAAATGTGGAAAAGGTCAAGGGGTGTGAATACTTTCTGAAGGCACTGTATGTGTGATGGTTGAGAGGCGCTATACAAAGAAAATCAACAGTCACAAGACGGGGACCTCAAATATGGCACAATTCAAGGGAATTGTACTATTCAGATGGGTTAAATGAAATAGTAAATTTGACTCGGGAACAGGAGTGGAGAAATATAATGTATTTATTATAGCATCTTGAGAGAATGAATGCACGGCTAGGGATCATCTGTAAAGGTGCTATCTTTATCAGCATTATTAAAGCTGATAGTATTTCAACTACATCAAATATGCATCCAAGCGGAACTGAAATCTTATCTGAAAAATGTTGGGTCATTTTCACAGCTTTTAATTTCCTTAAAACCAGTCAAACTGATGTAATTTGGTCATTTTGCACGAAAATCTTTCCGTTTTTGTTTTTGTTATTGCATTTTCACTCTAATTCCTAAACGTCTTTGCTCCGAGAGAGGAGCAAGAAGAGATGAAAGTGAAAACTTTCATCTCTTCTAGATTGAAGCATTCATTCTATCGATTTATGACATTTCTCTTGTGAGCAAGGGTTTATTTATTATTCTAGGGTAACAAGCAATTACAGAGAGAAGCTGCATGTATCTAAATATAGGCAAGTTAACTAACAAATAGCCTACCAAAATGTTGGAAATTAAGCAGAAACATCAAAATTAGGCACAAAAAAAATCCTGCACCCCCTGTAAGAAAAAAGAGTTCCACCGTCTCCGCATAGGGTCAGGTGCGGGCCTCAGATTTTCACTTTATCACATATAGGCAGGCGGTTGCGGATGGGTTATTAGCAATTGCGGGTGGGTGCGGGTGAACAAACAGCTGACCCGCGCATCACTAACACACACACACACACACACCTCTACCCCCTGCCCTCTGACACTCCCTCCAGTGAGGCTCCATGGCAGGTTGCCCAGAGCTCTGTGTAGTGGGCTGTTTGATCACTGGTACAAGAGGCAAAGAAAGTGGAAGAAGCCATGATGCAGATAAGGAGCAGAGCCACTACTGAAGTGGAAAATTCCTGTTTGAGATTTGCTTCCCTACTGTCTAACTCTCCACTCTTCATCCTCAATTCCCATCTGTAGATGTCTCTGCGGGCCTAGATATAGTGTACGCTCAAGACAAAGGGCAATGACAAGACAGGGTTTGGGTGAGGGATAAGAAGGGTCTTTATTCAACTGCATGCTCTGTTCTGTATAAGATATTAATCAAGAAAGTCTATTTTTCATCAGATTCGCAGCAGTCAGCTTGAAACTAAGATTAAAGTAGTGAGTTCCTCTTTAATGTAACACCTATCATCTTGATACTCCAAAATCAGCCAACATCAGCCAACAAAGGTCTTTAGAGAACTAGGGAATGGCCTCATAAATTAACTAATTTATCATCAGTGGGACTCGTGTTGCCTTTGGTGCAGTCAGGTGGGAATGGACCGACTCAGGGGAATGAAACGCTGTCAGTTTCCCCCCCAGCGAACCCCCCACCCTGGGTGTGACACATTTTGCTGAGGCTCCAGATTTCCCAGGCTGTCGCTTGGTGTTCCTGAGCACATAGAGATTCATACGTTTCCCAGATAGCGCATGTAAGCAACTCTGACTTCCCAACACGCAGCATTCACGCCATCACTTCCTGCTGAACCACAGAGTGACAGGAAGCTGGGAGTTCAAGATAACTCAATGCTTGGCCGGTCACAGGGAACCAACAGGAGGTGTGAGTGAGAACGGACATCACAACGGATTCAACACACAACACTTGAGGTGCTCACCTCACCAGACAGGAGTAGCTGGATCATTCTGCAATGTCATACAGTATCTAGCCACTGGCCAGCTATGATGATTTAATGTGAATTCAAATATTCTGTAATAACTCTGCAGGGAATAATTCATACTGTTATGTTTAAAGCTAAGGGAAAGTGCTTTGCTTTGTGCACAAGGCTTCAGTTTAAACACAGACACAGCTTGAATAGAGAATCGATTGTTTTCTTTTTAGAGAATCGATTGTTTTCTTTTTGTCTCTGTGTGTGTGTTTGGTTAGGGAGATGGTGTTTGGCTGTGAGCGGTTCAGACAGCCCAGTGAAATGAACGCTCAGAGCTGAAGCCCCAGCCTCCCTGCTGCGCTCTGCCAGAGAGAAAAAGACAGCAGGGGATGACGATCGCCACAGGGGCCTTAACACACACATACACACACACACACACACAAAAGTATGCCCTCAAAAACATAGACACAAACCCTCCCAAAGGAATACTGCTCTGATAGTTGGTAGAGGGTTCTGGGTAAAAAATTAATTAGGACAGTTTTACGCAACACACATTTTTGACTAAAAGGTTAAGACAGGTTGTGGCTCTGAGCTTTAAAACTGCCACATTGTGAAAGTCACACTAATAGAGCAGGCAGTGTGAACAGTCTCTCTCTGTTGGAATATAGATGAATGTGAAAATGGTTTTGGGATTTAGATCATTGGTTTCCATTCGCAAACACATTTTGTATGATTGAGAAATGTAACAATTAAAATAGTGTCTATGATCAACACTGGACCCTAAAGTACCACTCCATGACAAATAATTATGCAATAGATTTTTTTGAGTTGGCAGCACTGCCTTCATAATGGGTTGGCTCTTAGAGAATCTGCTCTCCTCTTTTCTATTTCAACCCAAAGGTGGCAGATCCATAGAAATATAATTCTTCACCACCTTTAATGAACACTCACATTTTCAGTAGCTACAGTATATCTCACTCCTCTATTTCCCAGAAATGCGTCATAGTGAGGTCCCACTTGGTTTTGATAGTGTGGATCACAGACTGGTGTGAGAGTTGAGGAGGAGGCTGACCTGAGCAGCAGCTCATTGACAGACGCCTGAGGGACTACCTAGAATCCAAACAGCACCTGACCCACTACTAACACACTTAGTGTGTTGTGAATTCTGTAATGAATGTATTGTAATGTTTTTTAAATTGTATAACTGCCTTCATTTTGCTGGACCCCAGGAAGAGTAGCTGCTGCCTTGGCAGGAACTAATGGGGATCCATAATAAATACAAATACAAATCACAGGTGTCAAGTCCTACAGGGTTCTCTCTCTCTCTCTGTGTGTGTGTCATATTCTTCACAAAGACCCCATTTACATTCCCGAAGCGTTCAAGTGTAACAGCAATCCCCTTCTCTTTAATTCCAAACCACAGCGTCGTAAAACCCCCTCTTTCCTCTCTCAATGCTATCTTCCTTCCGCTACTCTCTGTGCAAGTCAATGGATGCCAGCTTTCCCCCGTCTTTCCATAATCTGAACCCATCCAGCCCGCTGCTATCTTCATGCCACAGCATGAAGTCATCTGTGAATGTAATAAGACACAGGGAATGACTGCCACTCAAAGTTATCTCTGCCTGCTGCTATCTGGCTGTAATTAAAACAACACAGGCCCCTTAATACGCCTGCTGAGTTGATAACGCACGGCGGTAATAACCCTTGTAATTCCTCTGTGTTATTTCTTGACATTGATTATTTGCATACAGTATATTGCACATTGTGCTTTTGATAATGGATTAAATTAATGCTCTCTATTGTATGATTCACATTCAATAAATGGGACAGGTAGCATCTCTACATCCCAGATAGCACACATACGTCTGCCCAACGTAGGCACGATGTATACATGATCCATCGGGAAGATGTAGTATGGAGAGCGTTTGCTAATTGGCAAAATTCCCTACGCGTTTTCATACGTGGGCTATGATGATGGTTGTAACTGTAGTTATGCATGCAGCGGGTGCTACAAAAACCATAAGACAGTGGAGACAGTCGCGATCTGGAGAACAGCTGGTGATGCTTGTGGTCTTTTCAGCACATCAAAACCCAGCCACCCAAACACCATTAACCACTCACCATCCTCTCCTAATGTTGCCAAGCTCAAGGCTGCATGATGAGAGGGCTAGAGGAGGGGAACTGGATTCCTCATAAAGAGACAGACTAATTAAGACCCGAGGCAGGGTGTGTGATCTGAGCTAAGCTTCTCCTCAGTCTGATGGGCCTCGCTCGTCTCTCCCTCCCAGAGCTCCACATTGCTGTTGTGTATATCCTTCTGGATGTGAACAAATAGTCTTCTTCCCATTTGAGCACAAGTGTTATAGAGGAGGGGAGGGGAGGGGGAAGGGAAGGGGAATGAAGTGGCTGAGGCTGGGCCTGGCGGCTTCTGCAGGGCCATAAGCAGCGAGAGGAAGCAGAAGCTGTTGGCGTATAATAAGATAACACAGCCAGCCACTTTACACAGGTGTGTCCCCGTCATCTGAAGGGCACAGAGAGAGAGAGAGGGCTGGGCAGAGAAAACAACGCTGTCCAGCCCTGGAGCTCCACTCGACTTATCAGCATGAATAAATAAACCAGAGATGATAATAAAGAAGAATAAAAACAAAATCCTACAGATGTAGAATCTTCATTTGAACCAGTTTTTGCTACAGCAGGATATAATCCTGCAGCAACAGGAAATGTGAATTATTATGTGGATTATTATTAAAGTGAAATATCAAAAATGTTCAGCTTCATATTCATAATCTCCATCAAGTCAAATCACATTTTATTTGTCACATACACGTGTTTAGCAGATGTTATTGTGGGTATAGCAAAATGCTTGCGCTTCTAGCTCCAACAGTGCAGTAATATCTAACAAGTAATATCTAACAATTTCACAACATATACCCAATACACACAAATCTAAGTAAGGAATGGAATTTAAGAATATATACATACATGGACAAGTAATGACAGCGGCATGGACTAAGATACAGTAGAATATTATAGAATACAGTATATACATATGAGATGAGTAATGCAAGATATGTAAACATTATTAAAGTGACTAGTGTTCCAGTGATTTCAATAGGCAGCAGCAGCCTCTAATGTGCTAGTGATGGCTATTTAACAGTCTGATGGGCTTGAGATATAAGCTGTTTTTCATTCTCTCGGTCCCAGCTTTGATGCACCTGTACTGACCTCGCCTTCTCGATGATAGAGGTGTGAACAGGCAGTGGCTCAGGTGGTTGATGTCCTTGATGATCTTTTTGGCCTTCCTGTGACATCGGGTGCTGTAGGTGTCCTGGAGGGCGGGTAGGTTGCCCCCGGTAATGCGTTCAGCAGACCGCACCACCCGCTGGAGAGCCCTGCGGTTGCGGGCGGTGCAGTTGCCGTACCAGGTGGTGATACAGCCCAACAGGATGCTCTCAATTGTGCATCTGTAAAAGTTTGTGAGGGTTTTAGGTGCCAAGCCAAATGTATTCAGCCTCCTGAGGTTGAAGAGGCTCTGTTGAGCCTTCTTCACCACACTGTCTGCGTGGGTGGACCATTTCAGTTTGTCAGTGATGTGTACGCCAAGGAACGTGAAGCTTTCCACCTTCTCCACTGAGGTCCCGTCGATGTGGATAGGGGGGTGCACCCTCTGCTGTTTCCTGAAGTCCACGATCATCTCCTTTGTTTTGTTGACGTTGAGTGAGAGGTTATTTTCCTGGCACCACACTCCCAGAGCCCTCACCTTCTCCCTTTAGGCTGAATTGTCATTATTGGTAATCAAGCCTACTACTGTTGTGTCGTCTGCAAACTTGACGCACCCTTGTGGGGCCCCAGTGTTGAGGATCAGCGAAGTGGAGATGTTGTTTCCTACCTTCACCACCTGGAGGCGGCCCGTCAGGAAGTCCAGGACCCAGTTGCACAAGGCGGGGTTCAGACCCAGGGCCTCGAGCTTAATGATGAGCTTGGAGGGTACTATGGTGTTGAATGCTGAGCTATAGTCAATTAACAGCATTCTTACATAGGTATTCCTCTTGTCCAGATGGGATAGGGCAGTGTGCAGTGTGATGGCGATTGCATCGTCTGTGAATCTATTGGGGCGGTAAGCAAATTGAAGTGGGTCTAGGGTGACAGGTAAGGTAGAGGTGATATGATCCTTGACTAGTCTCTCAAAGCACTTCATGATGACAGAGGTGAGTGCTACGAGGCGATAGTCATTTAGCTCAGTTACCTTTGCTTTCTTGGGTACAGGAACAATGGTGGCCATCTTGAAGCATGTGGGGACAGCAGACTGGGATAGGGAGAGATTGAATATGTCCGTAAACACACCAGCCAGCTGGTCTGTGCATGCTCTGAGGACGCGGCTAGGGATGCCGTCTGGGCCGGCAGCCTTGCGGGGGTTAACATGCTTAAATGTCTTACTCATGTCGGCTATGGAAAAGGAGAGCCCACAGTCCTTGGTAGTGGGCCGCGTCGGTGGCACTGTGTTATCTTCAAAGCGGGCGAAGAAGGTGTTTAGCTTGTCTGGAAGCGAGACATCACCACCCCAACATCAACTATGTGTAAATGGCATGATCCTCAAATAACCTTTTGAATAACCCTTCGGGGTTCATTTTTGAACTACCCCCCCATCCCCTATTATTATTATTAATAATAATGCGCTTAACAATAACAACAATAACACAATATTTTATTTGTCAGTGTTTATTATGATTTTAGTGGCAAAGCAGAATAAAAAAATTCAAATATGAGGTAAACTCCCAGCAGAGCCCAAGCCCAATGGGTATATCCTCTGGCGAGTTGATGTTAATGTGTTGATGTTCTCTGTATTCATAGCCAGAATGATTTTGCAGTGCATGGTGATCGAACAGGTTTCCTGTTATATTAATCAGAGGTGTAGGGAGGGAGGTCTGTGAAACCCCAAAATAGTAATTATACAGATGATTAACAAAACATGCACATGACAGTATTCATACCTTGGTTTTTGTGGTAAATGTGAATGAAAAAAAAAAACTATTTTGATAATGGTTTTCATACACATACCTAGTCCATAATGTAGAGGCCTATGGGATTGTCATTGAAGAGGTAAGGGAGGAGGATGGTACATGTGATCTGCATAACAATACCAAATGACATACCTTTGTATGCCTCCTCATCTGTATACCTGCAGACACAAAATGTATCAGTTCAGTCATCTGCACCCAATTCAACTAGCCTTCAACATATTCTTATAGCCTACATACTCTTACCTCGTTGTTGATTGATATCCATTGAATGATGTCCATTTTCTGTTTTAGAAAGATTTGCACAAATATGAAAAGATAGATGGTATCATCATAAAACAATATCAATTTAGATCATACAAGTGAACAACCTTACCTTAAATTGAGGAGATCTTAAAACATTTCAGTTAAGTGCCTGCACCTCCTGTCCTTTCAAAATAAATTCCAAATGTTTCAGTTGGGCAGTTATGTTCCTGCAAGAACCCCCACCAACTAATGAAGTTCCTTGATGAACCCAACCTCCTATGGGGTTCTTGAACCCTAAGGTTCTTCAAGAACCCTAAGGTTCTTCAAAGAACTTTGATGATCTTAGAAGAACCCTTGTTGAACCCCTCATTTTTAGAGTGTTGCTCCTCCTCTTATTCCTCCCCTTGAGAATAGTGACAGTTCCTCTAGTGAGAGTGCCGGCCTTCCTCTCCTCCTGCTCCTCTCCCAGAAAACTAAACTGAAGAATGCAGAGACCTAGCGGCGCTTATGAGCGCGACTTCGAACACTGGTAAAGCCATCAGTATGCTTCAGTTCGGCTGGCAGCTAGCCACACTTCCTTAAAAGACCTTCGATTGAAAACCTAGAAAAAAGCGGCAAGAGTCTATTTTGAGAATCTAAGATAACTCAAGAAATGTGTTATTCATTTTTACGTGTTTGCCAAGGAGATCTTAGTCGTGCAATTTTACATCTAACTAAGATCTTTGGTGCAGTATTTTTCAATGAATAAATGTGCATGAAAACGAGTTGTCTCATTGAATGACAAAAAATACTTTATAGAAGAAGTATGCGGACGCCTTAAGCGTACGAGTGATGAGACGGATAGCCCCGACAGCATGGAATCCGAGTTCCAATGTGTAATAAATTATAAATAAGCTTTCAGCTAAATATTGGTTTTACGCAGCACAAACTTTCTATCCAAACTGCGAGAGAGCGCCAGGACGGCTAATACAGGACAAACAATATATTTGTTACTGATTAGTATGCTGTTGCCTCGAAAATTCATTTTACAATCGGCAATGTTTGAATTTCAAACTTTAATTACTGAACAAGTAAATACATTATTGCCACCAGCCAGCATTCTAAATAGCAGCACTGTGACACCGTAGGCCTATAGCTTCGTGAAACATAGACGTTAGGCTTAACATGTGAAAATGACGACCAAATAAAAAGAAACATGTATCAATTAAAGCACAGCTATACGCTACTACAAGCACAAGCACCACATCATCTGATAGCCTATCGGTAGGAAGCTACGTAGACGTCGCAATTTCAGAACCATGGACAACGATCAGTATTCTATACTTTGTGAGTGGCTGACGCATTAAATATTTTTTTTTAGGGAGGGGAGGCAAACACCGACTTTGCGGGGGTCCAGAGAAACTGCGCTAAGCCATGCAGTGACTGTGGATCTGTGGGTCTGTTTACTGTGTAATGTGTGTATTGACAAATAGTGAGTATCAAGTGGAAATGAATGCTCACAAATGAAAATATATTAATTTGTAATACTACTACAATATACACTAGAAAATACGCATTGTCCTGCAGCCTTTGGTCAGCGTGAATACAGCTTACTTCAGCTATTTCTCAAGTCATAAATGGCATTGATGCGACAGCCTAAAGTGTTTTAAGATGAAGAATAAACGTGGTCAACCTTTAAATCATCTAAGAGATGCTATTTCAATTAATGAGTAATTAAACTATTACTCTCAGCTCATCTACTGTACTGCAATCCTCTAGTCTACATCCCTCTGTTCCTCTAGTCTACATCCCTCTGTTCCTCTAGTCTACATCCCTCTGTTCCTCTAGTCTACATCCCTCTGTTCCTCTAGTCTACATCCCTCTGTTCCTCTAGTCTACATCCCTCTGTTCCTCTAGTCTACATCCCTCTGTTCCTCTAGTCTACATCCCTCTGTTCCTCTAGTCTACATGCCTCTGTTCCTCTAGTCTACATCCCTCTGTTCCTCTAGTCTACATCCCTCTGTTCCTCTAGTCTACATCCCTCTGTTCCTCTAGTCTACATCCCTCTGTTCCTCTAGTCTACATCCCTCCGTTCCTCTAGTCTACATCCCTCTGTTCCTCTAGTCTACATCCCTCTGTTCCTCTAGTCTACATCCCTCTGTTCCTCTAGTCTACATCCCTCTGTTCCTCTAGTCTACATCCCTCTGTTCCTCTAGTCTACATCCCTCTGTTCCTCTAGTCTACATCCCTCTGTTCCTCTAGTCTACATCCCTCTGTTCCTCTAGTCTACATCCCTCTGTTCCTCTAGTCTACATCCCTCTGTTCCTCTAGTCTACATCCCTCTGTTCCTCTAGTCTACATCCCTCTGTTCCTCTAGTCTACATCCCTCTGTTCCTCTAGTCTACATCCCTCCGTTCCTCTAGTCTACATCCCTCTGTTCCTCTAGTCTACATCCCTCTGTTCCTCTAGTCTACATCCCTCCGTTCCTCTAGTCTACATCCCTCTGTTCCTCTAGTCTACATCCCTCCGTTCCTCTAGTCTACATCCCTCTGTTCCTCTAGTCTACATCCCTCTGTTCCTCTAGTCTACATCCCTCTGTTCCTCTAGTCTACATCCCTCTGTTCCTCTAGTCTACATCCCTCTGTTCCTCTAGTCTACATCCCTCTGTTCCTCTAGTCTACATCCCTCTGTTCCTCTACTCTACATCCCTCTGTTCCTCTAGTCTACATCCCTCTGTTCCTCTAGTCTACATGCCTCTGTTCCTCTAGTCTACATCCCTCTGTTCCTCTAGTCTACATCCCTCTGTTCCTCTAGTCTACATCCCTCTGTTCCTCTAGTCTACATCCTCTGTTCCTCTAGTCTACATCCCTCTGTTCCTCTAGTCTACATCCCTCTGTTCCTCTAGTCTACATCCCTCTGTTCCTCTAGTCTACATCCCTATGTTCCTCTAGTCTACATCCCTCTGTTCCTCTACTCTACATGCCTCTGTTCCTCTAGTCTACATCACTCTGTTCCTCTAGTCTACATCCCTCTGTTCCTTTAGTCTACATCCCTCTGTTCCTCTAGTCTACATCCCTCTGTTCCTCTAGTCTACATCCCTCTGTTCCTCTAGTCTACATGCCTCTGTTCCTCTAGTCTACATCCCTCTGTTCCTCTAGTCTACATCCCTCTGTTCCTCTAGTCTACATCCCTCTGTTCCTCTAGTCTACATCCCTCTGTTCCTCTAGTCTACATCCCTCTGTTCCTCTAGTCTACATCCCTCTGTTCCTCTAGTCTACATCCCTCTGAGCCTCTAGTCTACATCCCTCTGTTCCTCTAGTCTACATCCCTCTGTTCCTCTAGTCTACATCCCTCTGTCCCTCTAGTCTACATCCCTCTGTTCCTCTAGTCTACATCCCTCTGTTCCTCTAGTCTACATCCCTCTGTTCCTCTAGTCTACATCCCTCTGTTTCTCTAGTCTACATCCCTCCGTTCCTCTAGTCTACATGCCTCTGTTCCTCTAGTCTACATGCCTCTGTTCCTCTAGTCTACATGCCTCCGTTCCTCTAGTCTACATCCCTCCGTTCCTCTAGTCTACATCCCTCTGTTCCTCTAGTCTACATCCCTCTGTACCTCTAGTCTACATCCCTCTGTTCCTCTAGTCTACATCCCTCTGTCCCTCTAGTCTACATCCCTCTGTTCCTCTAGTCTACATCCCTATGTTCCTCTAGTCTACATGCCTCTGTTCCTCTAGTCTACATCCCTCTGTTCCTCTAGTCTACATCCCTCCGTTCCTCTAGTCTACATCCCTCTGTTCCTCTAGTCTACATCCCTCTGTTTCTCTAGTCTACATCCCTCTGTTCCTCTAGTCTACATCCCTCTGTTCCTCTAGTCTACATCCCTATGTTCCTCTAGTCTACATGCCTCTGTTCCTCTAGTCTATATGCCTCCGTTCCTCTAGTCTACATGCCTCCGTTTCTCTAGTCTACATCCCTCCGTCCTCTAGTCTACATCCCTCTGTTCCTCTAGTCTACATCCCTCTGTTCCTCTAGTCTACATGCCTCCGTTCCTCTAGTCTACATGCCTCCGTTCCTCTAGTCTACATACCTCCGTTCCTCTAGTCTACATGCCTCTGTTCCTCTAGTCTACATCCCTCTGTTCCTCTAGTCTACATCCCTCCGTTCCTCTAGTCTACATCCCTCTGTGCCTCTACTCTACATCCCACTGTTCCTCTAGTCTACATCCCACTGTTCCTCTAGTCTACATCCCTCTGTTCCTCTAGTCTACATCCCTCTGTTCCTCTAGTCTACATCCCTCTGTTCCTCTAGTCTACATCCCTCTGTTTCTCTAGTCTACATCCCTCCGTTCCTCTAGTCTACATGCCTCTGTTCCTCTAGTCTACATGCCTCTGTTCCTCTAGTCTACATGCCTCCGTTCCTCTAGTCTACATGCCTCCGTTCCTCTAGTCTACATCCCTCCATTCCTCTAGTCTACATCCCTCTGTTCCTCTAGTCTACATCCCTCTGTTCCTCTAGTCTACATCCCTCTGTTCCTCTAGTCTACATCCCTCTGTTCCTCTAGTCTACATCCCTCTGTTCCTCTAGTCTACATGCCTCTGTTCCTCTAGTCTACATGCCTCTGTTCCTCTAGTCTACATGCCTCTGTTCCTCTAGTCTACATGCCTCCGTTTCTCTAGTCTACATCCCTCCGTTTCTCTAGTCTACATCCCTCCGTTCCTCTAGTCTACATCCCTCCATTCCTCTAGTCTACATCCCTCTGTTCCTCTAGTCTACATCCCTCTGAGCCTCTACTCTACATCCCTCTGTTCCTCTACTCTACATCCCTCTGTTCCTCTACTCTACATCCCTCTGTTCCTCTAGTCTACATCCCTCTGTTCCTCTAGTCTACATCCCTCTGTTCCTCTACTCTACATCCCTCTGTTCCTCTAGTCTACATCCCTCTGTTCCTCTACTCTACATCCCTCTGTTCCTCTAGTCTACATCCCTATTTTCCTCTAGTCTACATGCCTATGTTCCTCTAGTCTACATGCCTCCGTTTCTCTAGTCTACATCCCTCCGTTTCTCTAGTCTACATCCCTCTGTTCCTCTAGTCTACAACCCTCTGTTCCTCTAGTCTACATCCCTCTGTTCCTCTAGTCTACATCCCTCTGTGCCTCTACTCTACATCCCACTGTTCCTCTACTCTACATCCCTCTGTTCCTCTAGTCTACATCCCTCTGTGCCTCTACTCTACATCCCACTGTTCCTCTAGTCTACATCCCTCTGTTCCTCTAGAACTACATCCCTCTGTTCCTCTAGTCTACATCCCTCTGTTCCTCTAGTCTACATCCCTCTGTTCCTCTAGTCTACATCCCTCTGTTCCTCTAGTCTACATCCCTCTGTTCCTCTAGTCTACATCCCTCTGTTCCTCTACTCTACATCCCTCTGTTCCTCTAGTCTACATCCCTCTGTTCCTCTAGTCTACATGCCTCTGTTCCTCTAGTCTACATCCCTCTGTTCCTCTAGTCTACATCCCTCTGTTCCTCTAGTCTACATCCCTCTGTTCCTCTAGTCTACATCCCTCTGTTCCTCTAGTCTACATCCCTCTGTTCCTCTAGTCTACATCCCTCTGTTCCTCTAGTCTACATCCCTCTGTTCCTCTAGTCTACATCCCTATGTTCCTCTAGTCTACATCCCTCTGTTCCTCTACTCTACATGCCTCTGTTCCTCTAGTCTACATCCCTCTGTTCCTCTAGTCTACATCCCTCTGTTCCTTTAGTCTACATCCCTCTGTTCCTCTAGTCTACATCCCTCTGTTCCTCTAGTCTACATCCCTCTGTTCCTCTAGTCTACATGCCTCTGTTCCTCTAGTCTACATCCCTCTGTTCCTCTAGTCTACATCCCTCTGTTCCTCTAGTCTACATCCCTCTGTTCCTCTAGTCTACATCCCTCTGTTCCTCTAGTCTACATCCCTCTGTTCCTCTAGTCTACATCCCTCTGTTCCTCTAGTCTACATCCCTCTGAGCCTCTAGTCTACATCCCTCTGTTCCTCTAGTCTACATCCCTCTGTTCCTCTAGTCTACATCCCTCTGTTCCTCTAGTCTACATCCCTCTGTTCCTCTAGTCTACATCCCTATGTTCCTCTAGTCTACATCCCTCTGTTCCTCTAGTCTACATCCTTCTGTTATCTAGTCTACATCCCTCTGTTCCTCTAGTCTACATCCCTCTGTTCCTCTAGTCTACATCCCTCTGTTCCTCTAGTCTACATCCCTCTGTTCCTCTAGTCTACATCCCTCTGTTCCTCTAGTCTACATCCCTCTGTTCCTCTAGTCTACATCCCTCTGTTCCTCTAGTCTACATCCCTCTGTTCCTCTAGTCTACATCCCTCTGTTCCTCTAGTCTACATCCCTCTGTTCCTCTAGTCTACATCCCTCTGTTCCTCTAGTCTACATCCCTCTGTACCTCTAGTCTACATCCCTCTGCTCTTTCCCTGCATGTACCCTCTGCCTCTATCTATCCTAGCCTCCACCTACGCTCTCTCAACAATTACTGTGTATGACATCTTTCTTTCTGTTTCTTTTCACTCTGTCCTATCTCACCCCTCCTTTATGCCGCTATCTAACCTCCTTCCCCTAGGCTATTATATCTTTATTTTCATTTAACTCTGCCCCTCCTTTCCCCTTGTCCCTGTGTGCTTGTGTAGTTTAGATCGGCTTCCTGCCCATACTGGGATGTCCATGGGTGTCTGTGTCTGACACCTCCACTCCTACAGCCTCTCTCTCCCCTCACTTTGCCCATCTGTTCTGTTTCGCGTCTCCCCTTCCCTTGTCCCCTACCCTCCCCCTCCACCCTCCCCCTCCACCCACCGTCCTTCCCTCCACCCAGAGGCCTTGCAGACTTCGGAGTTTATGTTTAGATATTAGGCCTCTGCCAAACATTTAAATACACAGTTTAAGCAGTCTGTGACAATGGCAAATGCTACAGACACACTTTGTGCTATGGACAAATTGATTAGAGAATGATGTACCTGCCCATCCAAACACACATACACACACATAACAGTCAATGGGGTTAATATTGAGTTGTCCGTATGTCCGACCTTGCCAAAAGATGTGCTGTAGATGTAGTGAATACTTATTAGGACTTCAAAGCGTCCTGCTGTGGTTACAGTACATTACTTCTACAATCCCCCTGCATTCATATGCATAGGAGCGAGGCTGTCGCTTTGTAATGGTTCACATGAAAGACACACAAGACACAAAGACACACTGAATCCCATCTATATGAAATCAACCAGAACCTACAGCACCTGCCTCATTATCCTTCCTCTCCCCACTGCTCTGCCTCCTCTGTCCCTCTCTCCCTCTCTCTCTCTCCCTCTCTCATTCCCTTGCTTTTGTGCCTGGATTCTTTTTCATCACAATTGCTGTTTTACAGGTTCTGTCCCTTGTCTGACATTATTTAGCCCTGTTTTCTGTGCATTTTACCTAACAAGGGATTGTGTGTGTGCGTGTGCGTCCATGTTTGTGTGTCTGTTTATGCCTGTGTTTTTCATGTTGCATTTTCCCTGGGGAGGCTTTAAAGGGGTGACACTGGACGAAACAAAACAAAGACAGCATCAACAACAACATAATATAAAAACACACACCCACTTAGAGACATATTACCATCCTAAACCCCTGAGACACACATTTGGGGTCAGGACAGTACAGTCCAAATTCCACCACCACAGCTCCCCACTAAGGTTGAATGGCAGGTTTAGAGGGATTTACCGGTAAAAAAACATTCCCTTTTCATGGGATAATTAACTGCGGGAAACCGGTAAATTCTAATAAATTATTTATATGAACAGCATGGCGTGAAATGGAACTGTTAAATTATATGTAATGTCTAAATCAGGCTTCTCCACAGCCTCTGCATGATGAATCATCAACGCTCAGGGTGGGGACAGACCATCTCAGTATGGAGCGCAGTTCACAATGCATGTAGACCTATCATCTCATCATGGTAACCTTTTTTCTTGTGACAGGTAGGCCTACATTTGCTGAAGTGTAGTCTATAATATAAAGACCGAATGCGCATCTTATTTACCCATCTGGCTTTCGGGGGTCACCTCATTTTTTTATTGTAAAGATTATTTTATTTTTTATTGCAGCTGCAGAGTTTTAAAACAGCCTATCACTCGAATATTATTGCTTTAAATCAGTGCACACACGAGCACTCTCTCACAGTCTTTCTCTCTCTCCGTCAATTCCATTCAAATTGTATCGAAAATAGATAATCCTGTTCTAGATTGATATATAACCCTATATATAGCTGTCCTAGCCTACCTCTTTCAGGTAAAACATTAAATGCATTATTAGCCTTGTATTTAGCTAATTAATGATGGGTTATGCATAATAACCTTCTAACTTATAGCCTCTGTCTCTTGCGCAATACGCACACACCTGGGCTCCGCTGGCCTCTTCTCCTTAAAATAAATGCTCCTTAGCTCTTGGAGTCCCATGCAGGAAAAGCTAGACTAGAATAGCTTGCTGGACATAATTTTTTTAGCATGTCTTATACCAATAGACTATTCGAAGAGGTGCGCAAGCTCTTGTTTGCTGAATGTTAAATACAGCAGCCAATAGAAATCACGGGTAGTTTGAAAGAAGAGCCAACGTGCGATGGCGATAGGCTAGAGCAGTTATTTATTCAGACCCATAACCATTCAATCTTCGTCACTGATCTTCATGAATAGAAGTGAAAGCCTTCTGCATCTAATTCTAGTCCTATTATATTCAAGGATGTCATTAGAATGATGAAGATAAGGACAACTAAACATATTTCATTTAACTGTTGAAAGCGATGAAGAAATGAAGCAACAATAGAGAGAGAAAGAGGTGGTAGGCTAATAACATTAGGGGAAATATTATGAAAGGTATATACATTATGTGTCAAATAGGCCTTTTTATATTTCAAAATTAACATCAAATTCGCTAGCCTATACTTGTAACTTTGTAGGCCGCATGTGCTGCACCAGAATCCCATGTTATCTCCCTGCTTTATCATGGTTTGAACAAAGTTCATAATTCCAGTCATATAATACAGTATAACACAATACAGTACAGTAATACAGTTCATACTAAAAAAGATTAGCCTACTGGAGCTAGTTTCATTTACAGTATTTACCCAAGAGAGCATATAGCTAGCTACATCTATGGGCTTTTATGTTTTTCTGTCGTTTGTAATGTGTAGTAGTCTATATCATATATGTATTGGATAACGGCACAATCATTTGGGCTTTTTTGGGCTTGGGCTCATTAAATGTCTTTACTGTAGGGCTCATAACATGTATTTAATGTATGGCTCATCAGGCTCAGGTAGCATCAGACTTGAATTTTCGATCAAAGCTCTAATCAAATCCAGCCATAGGCCTATTTATATGCTTTATAATGCTTTTGAATGACACTTCCGGTTTTGGCGGGAAATACCAGGTTACCTGGGAGAAAAGTGTTTTATTCTCGGATGGAACATCTGTAAAATACAGGGAAAATATTCAACCCTACTCCCCAATCCTGTCTCTGCCATTCCCTCCGAGCGGCATTAAATGGGTCTGAGTCAGAGGCGGTCCATGCCCATGGCAGCCTACATCAAACCGCCACAGCACAGAAAGCCAGCCCTCCATTCACCTGCACTACTTCTCATGATAAATAAACCATGCGCAGAGCAAAGCTGTGCAGCCAGCATAGAGCTATTATCAGACACACTGTTTTTCTACCCCGTCTGAAATGTATTCTTAAAGAGCATATCTCTCTCTCTCTCTCTCTCTCTCTCTCTCTCTCTCTCTCTCTCTCTCTCTCTCTCTCTCTCTCTCTCTCTCTCTCTCTCTCTCTCTCTCTCTCTCTCTCTCTCTCTCTCTCTCTCTCTCTCTCTCTCTCTCTCTCTCTCTCTCTCTCTCTCTCTCTCTCTCCCCCTCTCTCTCTCTCTCCCCCTCTCTCTCTCTCTCAGGTCTGGGCAAATAGGGTACGTTTGAGCAACGCCACTGATCCGTCTAGGAGCCAACTGGAGTCACAGCGATGCACGGTGACGCTCCGCTCCCAGAACAATAGGAGATGCAGCATCTCTCATCTGGAGGCCGGTTTCAATGAGGGGTTTGGATAGGGTTATCAGACTGGGCTAAGACATGGGGAAACGTATAATCGATGGTAGAGAAATGCATTCATCCACTTTAAACTTTTGTATCTCATCGAATTTATTTTTTATGCCACCTGTAATCTATCTTGCTGTATTTTGTAAAGAAATTGAAAAAATTATAAAATATTTCTTTAGGGTAAGTTCCTCTTGTCCCTCTGGGTTGGTTTCTCGGACAAGATAATGTGCTTTGTGTGGAGAGTGAGCCATGAAGGTGTGAGTGTGTGTGCATATGCCTCTGTGTGCATCACAAGAGATTGGTGGCACCTTAATTGGGGAGGACGGGCTCATAGTAATGGCTGAAATGGAATAAATGGAATGCTATCGAACTCATCAAACACATGGTTTCCATGTGTTTGATACCATTCCATTCACTCCATTCCAGCCATTATTATGAGCCATCCTCCCCTCAGCAGCCTCCTGTGGTATGCATGTGCATATGCCTGTGTATGTGTGTGTGTGTGTTATGTCAGCATAATTGTATGTGAACATGTATACACATACATGTACTCTCCCATCTCCTCCAGTCTCCTGCTCTATTTGGCTGGTCCAGTGCTGACAGCTGGGCTTTGGCTAGCCTATAACATTACTGCATCACTTTTCTTCATAAGCTTTACGAGTATTCACCCACTGCTTTAGGTAAAGTGGTTATCTTTACGATCGATCAAACTTCTGAGATGGTCAGCACTAAATACACTGTATTCAGTAGAGTGAATGAAACTAATTTGGTACAGCATGCATGCCTCATCACAACGGAATGAGGGATCAACTTCAACGCTGAACCTTAAGTGATTTCACATGCTCCTTAAATTTCCACCTCACTTCTCTTGTCTTTTTTTAGAAAACCTGACACTCACAAAAAAAGGGATGAATAGGGATTCCAGGGGAACGGGAGAAAGAGGGAAAGGGCAGAGGAGTGGAGGATAGAGAGAGTGCAGTATGAAAAGATAATGAGAATTGTCATGCCCATGGGGGTGGTGCGAAAGAGACGAACAGTGCAGTGGTCAAAATGAAGGAGAGATGAGGGAAATTGTTGAAAGGAGAAGAAAAGAGAGAAAAAGAAAGAGGGGGAATGGTTGGATAAACACCACTCAAGGGCCTGAGGGTATTTGTATTTGCATTTATTAGTGATCCCCATTAGGTAATGCCAAGGCAGCAGCTACTCTTCCTGGGGTCCAAACACATTAAGGCTCTTACATCACACATAAAACAAAAGATAAAACAGTACATCAAATAACATTATTACACCACTACATATCCACAATACAAAATGTATGATACCACCATACAACAATAATTTACAATGTAGTTGTGCGTGTGGTAGCGTGTGTGTGCGTTAGCATGTCTGTACCTGTGTGTGTCTCTTCACAGTCCCCGCTGTTCCATAAAGTGTATTTTTATCTGTCTTTTTTTTATCTGATTCTACTGCTTGCATCAGTTACCTGATGTGGAATAGAGTTCCATGTAGACATGGCTCTATGTAGTACAGTGCGCCTCCCATAGTCTGTTCTGGATTGTGAAGAGACCTCTGGTGGTATGTCTTGTGGTGTATGCATGGGTGACCGAGTCAATCTCTCCTCCACTTTGAGCCATGAGAGATTGACATGCATATTATTAATGTTAGCTCTCTGTGTGCATTTAAGGGCCAGCCGTGCTGCCCTGTTCTGAGCCAAGTCCCTCTTTGTGGCACCTGACCACACGACTGAACAATAGTCCAGCTGCGACAAAACTAGGGCCTGAAGGGCCTGCCTTGTTGATAGTGTTGTTAAGAAGGCTTTATTAAGGACAGACTTCTCCCCATCTTAGCTACTGTTGTATCAATATGCTTTGACCATGACAGTTTACAACCCAGGGTTACTCTAAGCAGTTTAGTCCCCCCAACTTGCTCAATTTCCACATTATTCATTATAAGATTTAGTTGAGGTTATGGTTTAGTGAATGATTTTTCCCAAATACAATGCTATTTGTTTTGAAATATTTAGGACTAACACCCATTCTGAAACTAACTGCAGCTCTTTGCTAAGTGTTGCAGTCATTTCAGTCGCTGTAGTAGCTGACGTGTATAGTGTTGAGTCATCCGCATACATAGACAGTGGCATGTCATTAGTAAAGAATGAAAAAAGTAAGGGAACTAGACAGCTGCCTTGGGGAATTCCTGATTCTACCTGGATTATGTTGGAGAGGCTTCCATTAAAGAACACCCACACCACAAAGCTAAAGTTAAGTCTGACTTCGTTTTGTTAATCATTAACTGTCTTTACACAGATTGCTTTTGTTTCAGCCCAATTTAGATGCAATTTGATGCTTTCTATCTTCCATTGCCTTCACAGCAAAATTGAGGTAGCGACATGCAAAGATCAAAAGTTATTTTTGTGAGGAAGCCGGGGATTTGTTGCTTTGCATTTGTCTATCACCAAACCCCGCAAGGAAAAGGAAGTTGCCAGAGTCGACATGACAGACAGACAGTGATCAGAGGAAGGAAGTAATAGCACAGCTGTCATGGCACAGTGTACAGCAGGGAACAATTACATTTAAGAACATAGAAGAAGCCCACAGTAACCTAACAGCTGCCGTGCCTGTTTCCCTGGGTAGACTTGTCAAAGCCTGCATTTGACAAACAAAAGAGAGGGACCGACCATCAGTGCAGGCTGCAGAGGTCCCTAGAGGTGCTTTCTCACCCTTTCTATTCCTCTCTGTCTCTGTCTCTCACATTTTCTCACTTTTCAGCAGCTCTCTCCCTCAGTTCATTTGAGAGGCTTTTTGAACCAGCTCCATCTCTTTGTCCCACAGCCATATTTAAAGAGGCCAATTATCCCTGATCATTCCCTCCATCGTTGAAAGGCAGCAAGGGGGTGGAGGATTCACTCAATGACTCTGTAATTGCTGCCTCTTTATCATTTATGCTTATTCACTTTATCATTTTCCCTCTTTCTCAAAACATTTGATTTGATTGTTGATGCGAATATCTCAGACAAATATGTTTCCTAGTTGCTTCTTGCACTAGCTCACTGTCATTATGTCATAACCGAGCGGTTCCCAAACTAAGGTATTTCAAAAGAAACACACAATTAAATAAAAAACGATATATTATAATATCGTCTTTGTATCTCAAAATCATTGTAATGTAGTTCACGTTAGAAATCTAAATGAAAGTTATTCAAATCTGAAAGATAAAATTCAACCAGGGAGCGCCCTTACATCATGGGAAAAGGCCGCACTTGACCATTGCACTTGAATCATTCCCAGGGTGAATGGCTAGGCCCGCTACGCTATGAAACCACACACTATTGCAGAGACTTTGATATTACTGGCCGCAATTGATATGGTGAAAACAATGTGTGGGGAGGCAGAGGCACAGAAACTCACATCAATACCTTTGTCAGATAACACTGTTAAATTAAGAATGTATGTTATTGCTAGCAATCAAGAGGAACTCTGACTGAACGACTCAAAAACTCTGCAGCTTATGCTCTCCAAATGGACGTTAGCTGTGAAGGCTGAGATGCCCATGCATTGACTTTTGTTCGCTATACATGTCGGGGGATGCTATTCACAAGAACATATTGTTCTTTCTCACGATTCCTGAGCATGAAACGGCACATGGGGATGTACAGTGTGCTGCGTGGCTACATTGAGGAAAACAGATTCCATGGGATCGAATGGTGGGCTTTTGCACAGATGGGGCTCCATCTATGGCGGGACGGCGGTCAGGCCTCTGCACTCTAGTTATGAATGTGTCCCCCTCTGCTATATGGACGCATTGTATGATACACCGAGAGCAACTAGCGGCCAAAGAGCTGAGCACAGAACTTTGAGATATACTGCAGCAGGTAACTTCGATTGTAAACTACATCAAACCACATCCACATCCTGTTCACAAAACTATGTGGAGTATAGGATCAGAGCATGACAATATTCTATTTCACACCGAGGCTTGGTGTTTATCGAGGGGCAGTGTTGGAAAGATTTTTCGCATTGAGAGAGGAACTGTTGTCATTCACAATGGATGTAAAAAAAAATAAGACTTGGTTGACTTTCTAGGTAATGAAAAGAAAATGTGTCTCCTTGCCTATGTAACAGACATATTTGGAAAACTGAACGAACTGAACAAAAACAGATGAGTGACCGAATCAGTGGATTCAGAGGAAATTATTATTATTGGAGACAGAGTCTTTCACAAAAGCCAACCATGCCCCCTTCCCTCAGCTGTGCATGTTTCTAACAGAAAACAGCATCAGTAAGTGTCCCACACGAGTGATGACTGCTCACCTCCAACGCTTGGAAGAGCACTTTGGGACCTACTTCCCAATCCATTTGACTGTGATCCTGGCTCAGTTGACATGCTGGTAAGTGAAATCTCTGACTTCCGACTTCAGTGCGTTCAAGATGCCTGGGAACTCAGAAAAATCTAGCTCTGTCTGGAAAAAATAGTTTTGAACGGTCATCCAACTAGGAAATCAAACTCGGGAACTCTGGCCTCTTTCTAGAGCTCCGACTTTCCGACCTGAAGATCACTGACGTCATGATTTGACCACGTATTTTTCCGAGTTCCCAGTTATCTTGAAAGCACCATCAGTGGTCTCGTCTGCATTAAAACCAAATATTGATGCAGGTTTGATGTGAGAGCAGAGATGAGGTCCGCACTGTCGACCACGCCCCCTGACTTTGAGAAGCTCTGATGCAACATGCATCAAGCACACCCATCTCATTAGTGGTGGTGAGATAAGATACATTATGTCAGACTAATTTGCAATTGACTGTCATAGCCCCACATACATATTATGTGATAGTGAGTTGAGTAGACAATCAGAAATACTGTTAGAATGTTTTTCAATTAACTGCCATAGCCCCAAATAAAAAAGCAAACATTAGCTGTTAATTACATAATTTCCAGATGTTGCACACCTCGTGAGTCTGTAGTTTACCCCTGGCTGAAAGCGCACCACAAAACCAGGAAGTAGCATTAGCCACACTAGCATTGGTGGTGGAAAATTGTGTATAATTAAGAGAGTATGCATATTTTCCCCGTTTCTTTCCCACCGATGAGCCCTTAAATCGAGTTATGGAGGAACCCGACTCCTTTGCAGACTGAATGGAGGTTGTTTTATGTATGAGCCGGTCCATGGGAGACACGGGTGTTTTACCGGCTGGGCTGACTGGATCGACACCTAGAGGTAATACGACATCAGGAAGAGCTACGCCCTCTAGGGGTCTCTGCGCTATGGGTATGGGTACCTACCTGAATAACGCTAATCAGCCGAAAGTGGATGATTCAAAAAGTACTCAGTGCAGCTCAAGAGGACAATCATTTCTCTCCCTACATTTATATGCACATCAGGCTATTGTTTTAAAGATAACCCTTTAAAACAAGCAATGGTCTAAGAAGGATGTTTTTCTAATCTTTTTTTATTTTTATTTTTTTTTATGGTCAACACCAATCAGTTTTTAATCAGATGCAATTGGGCCTTCCACTATTCCACGTCATTGGATTGGTTGTTACATTTTACAAGCACCCATCACCCCAGGCACTTTCTGCAATATATCATCTCCATCCCAGTGATTGGCATATCATAATGGAATATATAATTAATAATTAATGGCTGAGGCTTATTACATCAAAATCTCATCAAACTCATCCTCGACATCATCTTACTCATCGTGCATAATAATTGGATAATGCGATCAGAAAATCTTACTTGATCTCAAGGGACGTTGTTGCGACCAATATGTGACCAATATGAAAACACAATCTTACTCCACACATGCTGACCTGATCTAAGTCCAACTGATCCGAAATATAATCAACAACTCATGATGAAAAATATGAATATGGTAGCTAGCGTTCACAGTGCATTGCAAAAAATCAAAGACCAGAAGATCTTCAAAGTAAACACATTTTCCACTGATCTAGAGCATGTAGATCCTGCAGTGTGTGTTTGTGTGTGAACGACCAGTATATTTGATGAGGTGCCAGGAACTGATCAACGCTGCTATGCCCATCAATGGGGCACTGGCAAAGACCTCACCTCCAGCCTTACCTCATGCCACCTCATGCCATGCCTGCTCAATATGAGGAGGGAGAAACCCTGTGTATTCTGCACCAGGATCAGGAAACTCCTGTTGTATGCGGGACACCACACAGGAAGGTATAACCACTCTGACATGTTCGCCATGGTAACCCCATTACAACTACACAAAATGTCGCTAGGCACAGTATCTGTATCGGATGAGAATGACAATGAAAGGTGAAAGGTACACATTGGTATATTAGCAAAACACTGCTTCTATGGTATTATGTAAATTGTTTGTTTATTCTACATGGACCTGTTACTACATTTGAAAGTTATTAAAACACTTAGTTTAGAAAATCTACATAAATTCAGCAATTGCATTCTTCTCATATTACTCTGTAGATTGCTGACCTATTCAAAGCTTCCTCTGGCATCTCACCATACATCTGCCTGTAGTTATTGAACTCAATCTGCAGGAGGTTTGTTTGTTGTGATTGAGTAGGGGGAAACAGCTGCGGGCAAGATTCTGACAGATGGGTGTGTCTTGGTGGTGAAAAGGACACACCCAAAAAACACCAACATCAAACCACACCCCCAAGCCAACTCACGTTTGGCTTCTGTTATGGTCGCCAGCATTTCTTGTCCATCCACTGTGATATAATATATAATAATATGCCATTTAGCAGACGCTTTTATCCAAAGCGACTTACAGTCATGTGTGCATACATTTTTACGTAAGAAATAAATAAAAAATCCAAAGGTTGCTTTGAGCCTTGGGTACTTATGATGCAAACGTATCTAACTTTTGAAATACATACACCCAACAAGTTGTAACACTGTACATGCCAGTGTATGACCAAATATTGTAAATAATGAAATATTCATATCTTAACACGTGTTGTATGCCTTGATTGAATTCTCTCTCGCTCGCTCCCTCTCTGTCCTCCATAACTGTCCTCTGGTGAGATATGATAGTGTCCTGGACAATCACAATTTAATTGAAACTAAATCAATGGGGCAGTAAGCAGAGTACAAAGGCAGTGTACTCTCCAAGACAGAAAATGAATGGAAGACGGCTAAGACTATTGGCAACTGGCAGAGGATCCATCATCAGCCAACGCAGCAGATTTATGGCAAGGAGACTTTAACCCAGTGGGAGATTTTAGACTAAAACCCTATGATGAAGTAGCATCAGCTAGCTGCAGTAAATACAAAACAAACGTTTACTGTGCCACCCACATATGCTGTACATTACATACAGTATCCCACAGTCTCCCTTAAACATGAATCTTTCATCCCCTCTCTACCACATATTCCACATCTACTTCCCACATGCAGCTTTGAACACCAAGTCTCTGAGGATAGCTCCACACAGCATGCCGTGCCAGCCGCTCTCTTGTTTTGATGGGAAAAATCCCAAATAATGAAAGACTAGCTCCTAACCTGAGTTTGAGGGATTACACTACAAATAGTGTTTGAATAAATTAACAAACACATTACGAAAAGGGATTCTGTTTGTTGCCAGAGCTCTCTCTCTTTATCTCTCTCTCTCTTTCTGAGGAGTACTGCGTGGACAGGAGGGGAGTGGAACAGGAGAGGGTCGGCCGGAAAGGGCTTTCAAATATGTATTAAAGAGAAAATACTTCAAAAAACACTCAGCTCCCAAAATTGTCCATCCACTGTGATAGACTTTATCCAAAGGTTGCTTTGAGCCTTGGGTACTTATGATGCAAACGTATCTAACTTTTAAAATGCATACACCCAACAAGATTTTCAGAGACAGTTGTAATACTTTACATGTCAGTTTATGAGCAAAGATGACAAATTATGAATAATTTCACAACATTAAGACCACTTACGTGTCTTATGCTATGATTGAATTCTCTCTCTCTCTCTCTCTCTCTCTCTCTCTCTCTCTCTCTCTCTCTCTCTCTCTCTCTCTCTCTCTCTCTCTCTCTCTCTCTCTCTCTCTCTCTCTCTCTCTCTCTCTCTCTCTCTCTCTCTCTCTCTCTCTCTCTCTCTCTCTCTCTCTCTCTCTCTCTCTCTCTCTCTCTCTCTCTCTCTCTCTCTCTCTCTCTCTCTCTCTCTCTCTCTCTCTCTCTCTCTCTCTCTCTCTCTCTCTCTCTCTCTCTCTCTCTCTCTCTCTCTCTCTCTCTCTCTCTCCTCCATAACTGTCCTCTGGTGAGATACGACAGTGTCCAGGAAAATCACCATATAATCTAAACCAAATCAATGGGGCAGAGTACAAAGGCTGTGTACTCTCCAAGACTGAAAATGAATGGAACGACAACACACTCACTAATCATCACAAACTGTAAGCAAGCTAGTCACAGTGCCTCCATCCAGCCCCATGTTCTAGCCTGCCAACTCCAGGTTATGCAGTTACATCCTTCCACCATCACCTGGGTCATGGACTACCTCACTGACAGGCTGCAGCGTGTCAGACTACAGAACCACTCGGTCTCAGACACCATCATCACTAACACAGGTGCCCCACAAGGGACGGTTTTGTCACCAATCCTCTTCACCCTCTACACAGCAGACTGCTGGCACGCCCAAGCCTCCTGTCACCTACAAACGTTTTCAGACGATTCAGCCATTGTAGGCTGCATCAAATAGGATGCTGATTCCCTAAACAGGGAGGAAATAACCTAAATTGTGGCATGATGCAGCCAAAACCATCTGGAGCTGAATGGCTCTAAAACCAAAGAGCTGGTGATAGACTTCAGGAGGAAGGAGAGTGCATCTCCTGTGGTCATCAATGAGGACACTGTGGAAAGGGTGGACTCGTACACATTTCTGGGGGTGATGATTGACGATAAGCTGCAGTGGAAAGAGAACACCTACATGGTTTTTAAAAAGGCTCAGCAAAGGCTATTATTTTTAAGGAAGCTCAGATCCTTCGATGTTTGCTCAAAAATGCTAACATTTTGTTTTCATAGTGTTGTGGCTAGTGTCCTGTTTTACAGTGCAATCTGCTGGGGGGGGGTAACATCACTAGGGAGGATGCAAACAGGCTAAACCAAATCATCAAGAAGGCTGGTTCTACCATCGGCACCAACCAGGACAAACTAGAGCCCATGCTGGTTAAGCGGATCCTCAAAAAGCTTAGAGTATAGAAGCCAACACTAGCCACCCACTCCACAGTACCTGCCTGGAGCATTGCAGTGTGATGGCAGACAGATTTATTTTACCTAGGGCCAAAACAGAACGTTTCCGCAGATCCTTCTTACCTTATGCTATGAGGCTTTTTAACACGAACACTTCGGGAAAAGAGGGTGGGCTATCAGCTGATTGTTGATGATTGATTTAAATCTGCTAGTTAGCTAGCTTGATTTATTTTACTGATTGTGATTTACCTCTCTTTCTTTCTGCCTCGCTGCGTTTATCAGCCAACCAGATCAAATATTGATGATGATGTAGGCTAAATCAAGTGTTATCAAGTGTTAAACAAATGATATGCTGCAGTAATTACAAAACAAACGTTTACTGTGCCACCCACATATGCTGTACATTACATACAGTATCCCACAGTCTCCCTTAAACATGAATCTTTCATCCCCTCTCTACCACATATTCCACATCTACTTCCCACATGCAGCTTTGAACACCAAGTCTCTGAGGATAGCTCCACACAGCATGCCGTGCCAGCCGCTCTCTTGTTTTGATGGGAAAAATCCCAAATAATGAAAGACTAGCTCCTAACCTGAGTTTGAGGGATTACACTACAAACGGTGTTTGAATAAATTAACAAACACATTACGAAAAGGGATGATGTTTTTTGCCAGCACTCTCAAACAGCAGCTGTGTGCATGGCGGGTGATCAAAAGAGCGCCTGGTTGAGTCCCACAGTGGGGCACAGTAGGACCACCACACTCATTACAGCCTAAAATTAAATATGGAGATAAATTCATCGTGAAATAGGTCAATTTTGACTTTGAGGTGCAGTCAGATGTATTACGAACAGACTCAGGAGGCGGAGCAGAGATGCACATACTGTATCATACCATTTTTGAGCGCAACAGCAGTAGCAGCTGTTGTTTTATTTCTCTTTGGTACATAAATACAACTATTGTCTTGAAAGTTGATTCAAGGCCCTCAGGTAACTTACCACTTGGAAGTCCTCGGCTCTGCACTCGGCCCCCCGGAAGTGACATGCCAGCAACATGTCCTTGATATCATGTCCCGTGCGGTCATAGAATTCGCGCATGTTGAATGGGCGAGGCTTGAAATTTTGGAAGTCAGCTTTGACCTTCAGGGCCTCCAGAACACTGTCCTCCACCAGGTGGGTGTCCCTAATCTCATACCTAGAGAGAGAGAGAGCAGGAGAGAGAGAGAGAGAGAGAGAGAGAGAGAGAGAGAGAGAGAGAGAGAGAGAGAGAGAGAGAGAGAGAGAGAGAGAGAGAGAGAGAGAGAGAGAGAGAGAGAGAGAGTCCAAAATAGTTGTTTTTATTAGTCTAGTCACAAACTAAATTTTTCAACATACTCAAAAAGAGGTAGATTGATGCCCTTCCTCCTGCTATTCCTCTTCCCACAAAAAAAAAATACATGTTTGAAAGCATGACAATCAGGTTGGGCAGACGTGAGCTTTTAAGAATAATATTTGAAAAATGAATGGAAATGGCATAACACTAAGAAATATATTTTTTTGTGGTTTTTAGACAATGTCACATCGTGATTTACATTGAAAAATGTATTGTGAATCGCTTTAGTTTTGGTTTACTAATAAGAAGTGCATTCGGCTAATAAAACTTGAAATTTGAAACTTTCCATTCCCTTTTTCAAGGACCAAGCCCTAATAACCTTGATCTAGCTTGATTACGAGCCATACTCTACCCGAAGTGTTGCACTAGCTAACTCAGCTGCAAGTCTGGCTTGAAAGACCACCCTTGATCAAAAGCTCTCTCACACACAACTCCCACTTATAAAACGTATAAGCAACAACTCACTTTTAATACATGTCTGTGTACATGTGTGTCCACCAATCTATAAAGCATGTGTACCTAGTGCCCTCACACGTCTATTTTTTTTCATGTGTGTATGTTCTCATTCCATCTACACAATAATAATTGCGCGCGCATCACAGAGTGGGAAAGGAGAGTCAACCCACTCACTGCACACACCATAATCAGTTAGAGATCTTCTTACATTTACATTTACATTTCAGTCATTTAGCAGACGCTCTTATCCAGAGCGACTTACAGGAGCAATTAGGGTTAAGTGCCTTGCTCAAGGGCACATTTACGTCATTTAGCAGACGCTCTTATCCAGAGCGACTCACAAATTGGTACATTCACCCTATAGCCAGTGGGATAACCACTTTACAATTTTTTTTTGGGGGGGGTAGAAGGATTACTTTATCCTATCCCAGGTGTTCCTTAAAGAGGTGGGGTTTCAAATGTCTCCGGAAGGTGGTGAGTGACTCCGCTGTCCTGGCATCGTGAGGGAGCTTGTTCCACCATTGGGGTGCCAGAGCAGCGAACAGTTTTGACTGGGCTGAGCGGGAACTATGCTTCCGCAGAGGAAGGGAGCCAGCAGGCCAGAGGTGGATGAACGCAATGCCCTCGTTTGGGTGTAGGGACTGATCAGAGCCCGAAGGTACAGAGGTGCCGTTCCCCTCACTGCTCCATAGGCAAGCACCATGGTCTTGTAACGGATGCGAGCTTCAACTGGAAGCCAGTGGAGTGTGCGGAGGAGGGGGGTGACGTGAGAGAACTTGGGAAGGTTGAACACCAGACGGGCTGCGGCATTCTGGATGAGTTGTAGGGGTTTAATGGCACAGGCAGGGAGGCCAGCCAACAGCGAGTTGCAGTAATCCAGACGGGAGATGACAAGTGCCTGGATTAGGACCTGTGCCGCTTCCTGTGTAAGGCAGGGTCGTACTCTCCGAATGTTGTAGAGCATGAACCTGCAGGAGCGGGTCACCGCCTTGATGTTAGTGGAGAACGACAGGGTGTTGTCCAGGGTCACGCCAAGGCTCTTCGCACTCTGGGAGGAGGACACAACGGAGTTGTCAACCGTGATGGCGAGATCATGGAACGGGCAGTCCTTCCCGGGAGGAAGAGCAGCTCCGTCTTGCCAGGGTTCAGCTTGAGGTGGTGATCCGTCATCCATACTGATATGTCTGCCAGACATGCAGAGATGCGATTCGCCACCTGGTTATCAGAAGGGGGAAAGGAGAAGATTAGTTGTGTATCGTCAGCGTAGCAATGATAGGAGAGGCCATGTGAGGATATGACAGAGCCAAGTGACTTGGTGTATAGGGAGAAAAGGAGAGGGCCTAGAACTGAGCCCTGGGGGACACCAGTGGTGAGAGCACGTGGTGCGGAGACAGCTTCTCGCCACGCCACTTGGTAGGAGCGACCGGTCAGGTAGGACGCAATCCAGGAGTGAGCCGCGCCGGAGATGCCCAGCTCGGAGAGGGTGGAGAGGAGGATCTGATGGTTCACAGTATCAAAGGCAGCAGACAGGTCTAGAAGGACAAGAGCAGAGGAGAGAGAGTTAGCTTTAGCAGTGCGGAGAGCCTCCGTGACACAGAGAAGAGCAGTCTCAGTTGAATGACCAGTCCTGAAACCTGACTGGTTTGGATCAAGAAGGTCATTCTGAGAGAGATAGCAAGAGAGTTGGCTAAAGACGGCACGCTCAATAGTTTTGGAAAGAAAAGAAAGAAGGGATACTGGTCTGTAGTTGTTGACATCAGTGGGATCGAGTGTTGGTTTTTTGAGAAGGGGAGCAACTCTCGCTCTCTTGAAGACGGAAGGGACATGGCCAGCGGTCAAGGATGAGTTGATCAGCGAGGTGAGGTAGGGGAGAAGGTCACCGGAGATGGTCTGGAGAAGAGAGGAGGGGATGGGGTCAAGCGGGCAGGTTGTTGGGCGGCCTGCAGTCACAAGTCGCACAAGTCGCAGGATTCTTGTAATAGATGTCTGCCTGCTGCTCAGCATGAATAAATAGCAGCATAACGTCCACTGGCATGCTCCATATTGACTTGGTGATGTCATGTTGTTCTATCATTAACCAAAACTTTATAGGGCTTTAAAGGAATGAGCATGATTTCGTTTTTTTTTAATATAGGTTTGACTCATAAAAAGGGGCTTTTAATCAGATGTGTGATCTGGAACAATTGGTATTGGCAGAGTGTGAACGGGCACACAACAATTCTCATAAAATAAGTGTGTTGCTTTAAAGTCTGTGGCCAATCTATGTAGAAACACTAGAGGTTATGGGGCCATCAAATCACCTGCGTAAACTAAGTTTAATAGAAAGCCAGACTCATCAAACTAAAAGCCATTAAACATTGATTTACTCACCTACTATTCCACCTCTCATCAAATCAAATCAAATCAAATTTTATTGGTCACATGCGCCGAATACAACAGGTGCAGATATTACAGTGAAATGCTTACTTACAGCCCTTAACCAACAGTGCATTTATTTTAAACAAAAAAAAGTAAAAATAAAACAACAACAAAAAAAAGTGTTGAGAAAAAAAGAGCAGAAGTAAAATAAAGTGACAGTAGGGAGGCTATATATACAGGGGGGTACCGGTGCTGAGTCAATGTGCAGGGGCACCGGCTAGTTGAGGTAGTTGAGGTAATATGTACATGTGGGTAGAGTTAAATCATGTGGGTAGAGTTAAATATTAGGTTCATTATGCCGATGAGGTGAGAGTATGGCCCAGTACCTCGGAAGGTACCAATCTGATCCAATTTAGATGTTTTCTCTGGCTGTTGCTAAGTGCCATCTCAGGCAGAGCCTTCCATTGATTAAAGGAGGACTTAATTGAGTTGAGGCCTTTACTCCCCAATGTTGTTGCAGTGGATAAAGCTGTCAAGTGTGTGTACTTATAAGATACAAATCCCAAACGCACACAAGCCTGACAGAATCAGCCCGAGCTGACACTTTTTCCCCAGTATGGATGGAGTTTTAATATCACGCCACGAGACATTTCCCCAGACCAGCCATAGCAAACACTGGAGGTGGCCGAGGGAGAGAGAGAGAGAGAGAGACGCTTAATTGGATTTCACACCACCAGCATTTCATTTCTGGATGAGGGCTTAACAAATGAGGGAATAACCACATCGCCTCTCTACCTTGGGAGATGGGATAAATGAATAAGCACAGACTCAAATTCGCCAAATAAGTCAAGTGGTTTTAAAGTTGGGGAAGTGGGGAAGAAAACCTGATATTTCCCTCTCTGCTAAGCAGCCATTCTCATTGACTCCCCGAACAGACAAAGTAGACAATTCTTAAATTCTTCCTCTTGGGAATTGAAAAGCTTGCATTTTTATCTAATCTCTCAAGCGTTTTCTTTTCTGAAGACTATGGGTTTAACATAACAATATAAATGTTGCCTCAGACCAAGTGCCCACATGCTTATATAATGTTGGTCTGCCATTTCAAACAGATACTGGGTCTGCTGTCATATGATATTACATGGAAATGCTCCCTGTTGATAATGTGACACGTTTCTTCCCCTGAGAGCGAGGATAAGGAGATGTATTCATTCATAAAGCTTAATTCACAAAGATTGACTTTCTATCAAGAAGCAGAAACGTATACCAGATGGTACATTGTACAAAACATTAATCAGTCATACCACCGTGACTTAAATGCTAATTCTAGTGACAGTGTGGAATTGTCATAAATGATGAAACGGGGACGTTTCCCACTGAATGAAAACCAGACCACCAAACCCACTGGTGCCTGCTGGGCCCTAAAACAACATATTATTTTTGATTTCCTCCTTTATATCCCTGATTATGTCAGTTCTTGTGTTTCTCTCCCACTTTCGCAGCCATCTCTCATCTTCTCCCTCATTCTATCTCTTCCCTCCACTCCCTCACGCTTTCTCGGTCTCTCTGCTGTATTTTCTCTCCGTCCAGTGACAGTCCTTCCTCTTCCTGTCACCACTTGTGTCTTTCATGTATCTCCACCTGAGATGTTGTGTGTGTGTTGATAAAATGCATCAGCTGTTGCTGCAGAGTCCGGCGGGCAGCAACACAATCAAACAGGAAGGGATGGAGAGTCAGACAGGGCTGCTGTGATTGTCTCATCAGCCATCAGCACTGACATTTGCATGACAATACTGACACCATACACATTCTACACACACCCACACATTATTATTATTTAGTTGTATTGTTCTTATTTAAATGTGTGTGTCTTTAGTTGTCGTTCTTTTTAAAAGTCTGTAATGTCTACATGTTCATGTTTTTTTATGTAAATTGTAATGTATTTTTGTCTGTAATGTCTCTTTCATTATGTGTCGGACCCCAGTTAGACTAGCTGTCGCAATTGGCATTGGCTAATGGGAATCCTTATCAAATCAAAACACCATGGGGATAGTAGTGTGTTTATATAATATAATATAATATGCCATTTAGCAGACACTTTTATCCAAAGCGACTTACAGTCATGTGTGCATACATTTTTACGTATGGGTGGTCCCAGGGATCGAACCCACTACCCTGGCGTTACAAGCGCCATGCTCTACCAATTGAGCTACAGAGGACCACAGTCACACAGTCTCAGGCTGGTATTAGTCTAACTCTGTCTGTATGGAAATATGATACCCCTCCTCCACTCCCTCCTTCCACTCTTAGAAAGCCAATGACTAGTTGCACACTGTACAGTGTGTGAAATATAAACCATTTGTATTTAAGATAACTATACCTTATCTGTCATTCCTGGTAGAATCAACAAGGAACCCTACACTCTTAGAAAAAAAGGTTATATCTAGAACCTAAAAGGGTTATTCAGCTATCCCCATATGAGAACCCTTTGAATAATCATTTTTGGTTCCAGGTAGAACCCTTTGGGTTCTATGAAGAACGCTTTCTATGGGGACAGCTATTGGAGTGTAGGTTTGGAATTGGGTAATACTGAATCCCAAGGGTTTGATGGAATGCAAGGACTAAAATTACAATATCTAGTAAAGAATGTGGAGTGTGGTCTGGAGAGTCTACAAAATGCATTCTTTCAAATATGGTTTCATTTTGGCTCATGTTAATCAGAGCAAGCAAAGGCCGTCTCCAGCGTCTTAAGCCCCACACATTACTCCAACTTGGAGATGGCATGGAGCTGTGCTGTGGCCAGTGAGCGAGGCATGGCGGTAATACCGGCCTCTCAGAGTTGCTGCTGCTCTTCTCTGGGGTTTGTGACATTAAAGCCCTCTCGGCTCATCCATCCAAGGCAGACAAATCGGGTCTTTCTCTCTAAGCAGGGCTGGCATGATTCACCACCAGTAAGGAAATCAAAGCATCTGAGTGACAAAGTGCTTCCTGAGGATGTGAGGCACAACACTGTTACAGACAATGGGGCACCTTGCCACCTTCACCATTCTTCTTACTTATGACTGATTCAGTTCTGCCTCTGACTTTTCATGACTATTGTAAAGGCTGAATGTCTCACAGAGAGGATCTGTAAATCAATAAGCTAACAATATAGGCCTGTAGTACAGCAATGTTGAATTGAACGTACATGTCTTACACCAAACTGGTGACACCTGTGCTATGTACTCTGCACAGGAGGTCATGTCACACACATCTCTCTACACTGCATATCGTCTTCTTCAGTACACATAGCGAATCAGTCTGAATGTGATTACTAGTTGAGGGGAACCGAAACCTTTGAGGGAACTAGGTCTACTGCCTGACTATGACTAATGAACTCCCACTGATGATTCCACTCTGATCTAGTGGCTATAGGTTCAAATGTTTGGCTGCATCTGTTATGGCACCATATTCCCTGTATAGTTTTGTCCAGGGACACATGGGCATAAGGTACCATTTCAGGGCTCTAGCCTAAACGTAACCTAGTGCATTTTATAGGGACTAGAGTGCCACTGCAAATCCACATTTTGTCACACGTTTAACGCACCTCTGGTTGAGTAGCGCGAGAAGCTCCCCTGCGTGGTACAGGTCATTGCGCGTCACGCGACTGAAGCGGAAGAAGTTTAGGTTGCAGAACGTGACAGCGGGGAACACCATCGTCGGGGTCGAGATCTCGTCCAGTTTGGTGACGTGCGGATACTCCAGGTAGAAGTGTATTCGGTCCACGCACACAAACAGTAGTAAAGTCAAGGAGCCCAGGAAGAACACGACCCATAGACAGCGCTTGATGCAGACTCGCTCATAGGTGAAGATGTGCGAAATTCCGTGCAGTGTTGAGTTGTGCGCAAAAACCTCAATGGGGGGTGGCTTCTTGCAGTCCATTTCTTCAGATTCTACTTTGAGGTCCATTATGCTACAGTCTGGGTTAATAGCTATACAGAATGCAGAGGGACATTGAAGTTGTTTGCAGTTCAGAAGGCAGGTAAATTACTTCACCTCACAACCATATTCAACTATCTATCCAAGCTGATAAAAAAACACATACAACAGAATGATGTACTCATTCATATTCGGTGCACTTAATAATATGTGATCTGAGCATCTGTTTCATATAAAATTCATACCATGCACCTGTGGCATCTCCAATATACCTGTCATTAGCAAGTAATAGCTATTTAAAGACTAACTGCCCAAACGTGCGGGAAAACCAGCGCGGGATTTTTTCTGTCTCGTGGTTATCATCATTCAAAAGGCGGGATGCAAAAAACGCAGGATACCCTCATTGAAGGCAGGCGCGCATGAATTCTCAGTAAGAGTCAAAATAAAGCAAATAATTCAAGAGTAGCCTATGAGTCACCAAGATGCTCCTCTTTTCCGCAAGAAAAGTCCCGATCATTGAACAGTGTTCGGAGACACTGCTTCTCTGCCGTCTTGTCAAGTCCAGGTAGCCGTTCTGAAAAACGTGTCAGGCAATTACAGCTGTGAAAAATATGGAACACGTTCGGTCATAGAGCGTTGGTCGCAGATTAATTGTTGACTGAAAGAAAGGAGAAACGCAAGGCATGAAGAGGAGTGAGTGAAGCAGGGCTCGTCCGTGTTGACTGTCCAGCTTCAGCGCCCTGTTGAAGACTAGTTCATATCCGTCGTTCCTTTGTGTCTGTCTGTTGGCAGAACCGCGGTTCTATCCGCAGGGGAGAGGTCGGAGGAGATGTTCCGTGGGACTGAGGGCTTCGCTGTTGCATTGGTCGGTCGTGACTCGTGAGCGTTTTTTCTTTATGCATATTTGTCTAGCCATCGCAGGGAGGCAGTGAGAGCAGAGTGCAAGCGAGAGGACCAGTCCTGCGCCACACTGAAAGATGTGAACTGTGGCATGCAGTTGTGATCTGAGTAAACTCCCCAATCATGCAAACAGATGATAGGAGAACGCAAAAGAACGCACCCGCTATATCATGATTTCAATCTCTCTCTCTCTAACGATATACGCGTTAAAGAGATAAACTGTAGGCCTACATTGTATGTGTGTTGTATGCGTGTTCATCAATAAACCAAGACACATTTAGCCCCCAACGGGTACAGTGCCTACAGAAAGTATTCAACATTTTGTTGTGTTACAGCCTGAATTTAAAATGGAATACATTTAGATTGTTTTGTCAATGGCCTACACACAAAGTGGAATTATGTTTTTCGAAATTTTTACAAATGTAATTAAAAATGAAAAGCTGAAATGTCTTGAGTCAATAATTATTCAACCCCTTTTCTATGGCAAGCCTAAATAAGTTCAGCAGTAAACATTTGCTTAACAAGTCATAATAAGTTGCATGGACTCTGTGTGCAATAATAGTGTTTAACATGATTTCTTTATGACTACCCCATCTCTGTACCCCACACATTCAATTATCTGTAAGGTCCCTCAGTCGAACAGTACATTTCAAACACAGATTCAACCACAAAGACCAGGGAGGTTTTCCAATGCCTCGCAAAGAACGGCACCTATTGGTAGATGGGTAAAAAAAAAGAAGACATTGAATATCCCTTTGAGCATGGTGAAGTTATTAATGACACTTTGGATGGTGTATCAATACACCCAGTCACTACAAAGATACAGGCATCCTTCCTAACTCAGTTGCCAGAGAGGAAGGAAACAGCTCAGGGATTTCACCATGAGGCCAATGGTAACTTTAAAACAGTTACAGAGTTTAATGGCTGTGATAGGAGAAAACTGAGGATGGATCAACAACATTGTAGTACTCCCTACCTCTAATCTGAGTGAAAAGAAGGAAGCTTCAACTAAAATATTCAAACTTTCTGTTAGCGAAATCACTGAATACAGAGTTTATTCCATAGGACACAGTTACGCTGGATAGCGTCAACAGCACAGGGCGTAATACAGGCGCACTGGAACACAATACAGGCACACAGGGAGAAATATCCCCGGCAATACATAGTACGGGTAGCTCAACCGAGCTACACTCATCTTTACATAAAACAAGGACAAGGGGGCAGAGGGAACACTTATACACGGACTAATGAGGGGATATGAACCAGGTGTGTGTAATTGACAAGACAAGACAAATGGAATGATGAAATATGGAGCGTAAGCCGGTGACGATGAACGCCGAAACCTGCCCGAACAAGGAGGGGAGGCAGCCTCGGCGGAAGTCGTGACATTGCAATAAGGCACTAAAGTACAACTGCAAAAAAATGGGCAAAGAAATTCACTTTATGTCCTGAACACAAAGCGTTATGTTTGGGATAAATCCAACACAATACATCACTGAGTACCACTCATCATATTTTCAAGTATGGTGGTGGCTGCATCATGTTATGGGGTCGGCAGGTAGCTTAGTGGGTAAGAGCGTTGTGCCAGTAACCGAAAGGTCGCTGGTTCTAATCCCCGAGCCAACTAGGTGAAAAATCTGTCGATGTGCCCTTAAGCAAGGCACTTAACCCTAATTGCTCCTGTAAGTCGCTCTGGATAAGAGCGTCTGCTAAATGACTAAAATGTAAAATGTAAAATGTTATGGGGATGCTTGTCATCGGCAAGGACTAGGGAGTTCTTTTAATGATAAAAATAAACGAAATAGAGCTAAGCACAGGCAAAATCCTAGAGGAAAACCTGGTTCAGTCTGCTTTCCAACAGACACTGGGATAAAAATTAACCTTTCAGCAGGACAATAACCTAAAACACAAGGCCAAATATAGGCTGAAGTTGCTTACCAAGACGACATTGAATGTTCCTGAGTGGCCTAGTTACAGTTTCGACTTAAATCGGCTTGAAGATCTATGGCAAGACTTGAAAATGGCTGTCTAGCAACGATCATCAACCAACTTGATAAAGCTTGAAGAATTTAAAAAATAACAATGTGAAAATACTGTACAATGCAGGTGTGCAAAGATCTTAGCGACTTACCCAGAAAGACTCACAGCTGTAATTGCTGCCAAAGGTGATTCTAACATGTATTGACTTAGGGGTGTGAATACTCACGTAAATTAGATATTTCTGTATTTCATTTTCAAGAAATGTGCAAATATTTCTAAAAACATGTTTTCACTATGTCATTATGGGGTATTGTATGTAGCTAACATTAGATAGTTAATCAAGAGATTCTTTCCTTTGCCTCGATTCGGCAGTCTCGTCCAGATCATCATGGCATTTGTAGTTTTTTATGATAGCCACGTTAGCAGCTAATTAGCATTTAATTTTTGGGGGGTAAATACAGGCGAATATATTGATAAACATCACCTTGTCCTACAGAGATTTACACGGTTATCAAAACGTCACGCCAGGGTAAGCCTACATGAAACACAGTCCTTATTTTAAGTGTTTCTAAAATCCCCTTTGGGAAAAATGAATGGTGGAAAAACGATTGGAACCATTTCCCTGTTTGACCGTTAGGTTTTATGGGTATTATGACTCATAGTGCGGTACTCTATAATCTAAAAAACAAAGTGTAGGCCTACCACATGACAGAGCCCACCTGTTGAGCGTTCCTTCAACAGTCAAATCAGCACCATGGACAGCGCCTAACCAGGTTTCAATGGTAAATGTAATCCAGTATCATATGTTCAATGCAGTCTCCGGTACCGTAGATGGCGCCATTTAGCAATAATCATAGTTTGAAGATTTACCAAGAAGGAAATAGCTTTGTTGGGAGAGTAAAGATGGCGATGCCCCTTGGCATGGGACATTATTGTCGCTTGGCAGGACGAGTTGTGGGCGCAGTGTCCCGCAGACAAACGCGTGGAACACTTCTTACAGCGACAAGATCGTATATTACCGAAACGGCGGGCAATAGTGAGTAGAAACATCAACTGAGAGTGGACACTGAGCGAGCTTAGTTTCAGCTCATAGCAAACTAGAGGTCAGAGCAGGGGACATTACATAATAACTATTCTGACCGCGCTCGCGACCACCTGATTGTTGTAAATCTTAACGTGTAGGCCTATTTTTGCACGTTTCCATGCGTAAATTTACTTTCGTTTTGAAATCTGACATTTCACCAAGTTTACAGAATTTAGAAGCTTTGAAAAGTTTGGTTACATCGTGTTTGGAAGGACTAGTAAACTGCATTTCAGCTTTCTTGCTACACTGCTTAGCTTAAATCGGTTTGCTAGTAAATCACAATGTTTTAAGATGTCTTATGTCATGTATGTCTCCACATCCACCATGCATATGTATTTGTTCTCTAGAGAACATTCTGCAGTTGCCAGTATCTATTAATAATTTTTGCTCTCAAATCTGCTTCTCTCAATAGACCTGCAGTTTAAGCTGGACGACAGGACAGCCCACAGCAGTCTGGACCTCTTTAAGAAGGACACGGGTGTCATCTATCGCATCCTGGGCATAGACCCCAGCCATGTCCAACAAAACCCTGAGCGCTTCCGTGATTGGGCCGTGGTGTTCGGAGACGGGCGAATCACAGGCGGCCGCCACTACTGGGAGGTGACAGTGAAGAAGTCTTCAGAGTTCCGTTTAGGCGTGGCCGAGGCGGCGATGTCACGGGACGACTGCGTAGGCACCAACCGCGCCTCCTGGGTGTTCGGCTATGTCCAGCGCAAGTGGTTTGCTATGACAACCAACCAGAGGGTGCCGGTGCCTCTGGTGGGTAAGCCTGATCGCGTGGGCATTCTGTTAGACTATGAGGCCGGCCTTATAGGCCTGGTGGATATCCCGAAGGCCAAGGTGATCCACAGCATGAGGGCCACGTTCAGGGGGCCTCTCTGCCCAGCGTTTGGCTTGTGGGATGGAGAGCTGCTTACACACTCAGGTCTGAAGGAGCCTGAAGGCTTAAAGTGAAGCAGAAAGATCTCTGGACTGATGACAATATGGCAAGGAGAGAGGGGGCCAGGAGCGTGATGTGCATTAACTCTGCTAACTTGGTTTTTGTAAACTGAAGACTTCCAGCAGGCAGCACTTGAACATGTCTTTCAAATCTCCCATGAAGAGCAGTATTCTCCATCCGAATGTAGAGCTGAAGTTTATTTTCAATTGGGGAAGCAGGGAGTTGGTCCAATGTGTCATTTCATTGCCATACAGACTCAGCAGAATAAGCTGTGTTTTTGTTACCTCGTGTTATCTTTTTTTAATGTGAAATAAATGCCAACAATATGTAGCCATCCTGTGTGTAACAAGAGATCATTAGGTACTGGGAATGTTACTGTTATTACTATTGCTTAATGTTTGGACTTCCTCCATTATGTTGTCAAACTTGAATTAAAGCAAAACCATACCTTTTTGAGCCTTTTGATATAATCCAATTGTGTGCTGAGATTGTATGCTGAAATAAAAACCGTTATACATTTTAACTCATTTATTTACAGCAGCAAGCTTACATTGACAGTTTAACCTGAGGAAGCAGTCTGTAGCACAACATCACTTAATCACAGTAAGAAAACCCTGGATGTGTGTGTCTTTGGTTCTACAACATATCAAAACAACATTCATCTGAATCAATAGATTCATGTACATATAAAAGGAAATGCTGATGGGACACTGTCATACATGAATATTCATCAGTCTCAGTCACTCTAAACGATCCCATTTAGACATGCCGTTTCTATAGTTACATAAAATATGTGTTTCTCTTATGTTGGGCCAATCCGTGTTATAAGTATTCACACCAAAGAGGAGAAAAGACTAGAAGAAAAATGATTGTCAAATACCTCATCCTCATGATCCATGGCTCATAGGTTCCTCATAGTTCACTCCTGTCTTCTGACCTGCTTATGATACTGGTGTACTTCCTATTGAGGTAGATTAATATATACTTTCCTACTTAATATATTTCTAGATTTGTACAGTATATTTATAACCTGCCAATATGTAACGTTACATACAATGCTGTGTGCATAATGCAGTTATATGTATAGTGGCATAAATCCACTAACAAAATACTAATGTAGCGTCATACATAATTAAACACATCACAAAACATTGTATAAATACATTACAAACACTGGTCACATACAGGCAGCATATATACATAAAATGTGCATCAGACTGGCATTTTTAAGTGACGAGTAAGGACAAAGTGTGTGTGTACTTACAAACAAATAACTGCCAAGTTCACCTGAACTTGCAACTGATCACTTGTTGGTGCCATGTCAACTTGAAACAGTGCTACATTGATTCTGTCCACTCCTGAAGACTCCAGAAGTTTTATGTGCAGCAACATGGCCAAAGAAAGTGTGCTTGGGACAGCACAATCTCTCACAGCGGAGTGCGATATGATGTGGCGAACCCCAACCTTTATACACAGTGATGTGGGACCATATCAAATATACTCACTTACACCTCTTCACTAATGGCACGAAATGGCTGCATTTAATTCCAAAACGTTGTCACCTGTCTACCTGAGAAGGTGTTTCTTATAGCTCTTCTTGCTTTCCGCCATATTGCTTGGGCCTATCCAGTCCTATCAGATCTGTTAAGGGGAGTAATATAGGGTATAGGGGAAGGCGACAATTTCCTGGAATGAAACAGCCAATGCCTCTTGTATTAAATATTGTTAGACACATCCATTCTGTCTGGCTTAAACCACCACCTTCAATGTGTCTAACTTTCTCTGGTCTTCTGTTTCGGACTGGGACTCACTACTGCATGGGTACATCCGCTGGTACTCCGTCAAGACTGACACCACCCCGTCCCGACCAAACTGCCTGGCATCATCCAGGGGTGTGTTTCCCCACCTGATAACACAGAGAGAGATATGAGCGTTCAGGAAAAAGCTTTGAAATGGGCTTACAGCTACAGAGGCAAATGTGGTGCAAGGCAAAGGGAAACAAGTGACACATTTATTTGTTTATTTTATTTAACCTTTATTTAACCAGGTAAGCCAGTTGAGAACAAGTTCTCATTTACAACTGAGACCTGGCCAAGATAAAGCAAAGCAGTGCGATAAAAACAACAACACAGAGTTACATATGGGGTAAAACAAAACATAAAGTCAAAAATACCACAGAAAATAAATATACAGTGTGTGCAAATGTAGCAAGTTATGGAGGTAAGGCAAGAAATAGGCCATAGTGCAAAATAATTACAATTAGTATTAACACTGGAATGATAGATGTGCAAGAGATGATGTGCAAATAGAGATACTGGGGTGCAAATGAGCAAAATAAATAACAATATGGGGATGAGGTAGTTGAGTGGGCTAATTTCAGAAGGGCTGTGTACAGGTGCAGTGATCGGTAAGGTGCTCTGACAACTGATACTTAAAGTTAGTGAGGGAGATAAGAGTCTCCAGCTTCAGAGATTTTTGCAGTTTGTTCCAGTCATTGGCAGCAGAGAACTGGAAAGAATGGCGGCCAAAGGAGGTGTTGGCTTTGGGGATGACCAGTGAGATATACCTGCTGGAGCGCATACTACGGGTGGGTGTTGCTATGGTGACCAATGAGCTAAGATAAGGCGGAGATTTGCCTAGCAGTGATTTATAGATGGCCTGGAGCCAGTGGGTTTGGCGACGAATATGTAGTGAGGACAAGCCAACAAGAGCGTACATTGGTGGGTAGTATATGGGGCTTTGGTGACAAAACGGATGGCACTGTGATAGACTACATCCAATTTGCTGAGTAGAGTGTTGGAGGCTATTTTGTAAATGACATCGCCGAAGTCAAGGATCGGTAGGATAGTCCGTTTTACGAGGGCATGTTTGGCAGCATGAGTGAAGGAGGCTTTGTTTCGAAATAGGAAGCCAATTCTAGATTTCACTTTGGATTGGAGATGCTTAATGTGAATCTGGAAGGAGAGTTTACAGTCTAACCAGACACCTAGGTATTTGTAGTTGTCCACATATTCTAAGTCAGAGCCGCCTAGAGTAGTGATTCTAGTCGAGTGGGCGGGTGCCAGCAGCGTTCGATTGAAGAGCATGCATTTAGTTTTACTAGTGTTTAAGAGCAGTTGGAGGCTACGGAAGAAGTGTTGTATGGCATTGAAGCTCGTTTGGAGGTTTGTTAACACAGTGTCCAATGAAGGGCCAGATGTATACAAAATGGTGTCGTCTGCTTAGAGGTGGATCTGAGAGTCACCAGCAGCAAGAGCGACATCATTGATATACACAGAGAAAAGAGTTGGCCCAAGAATTGAACCCTGTGGCACCCCCATAGAGACTGCCATAGGTCCAGACAACAGGCCCTCAGATTTGACACATTGAACTCTAACTGAGAAGTAGTTGGTGAACCAGGCGAGGCAGTCATTTGAGAAACCAAGGCTATTTAGTCTGCCAATAAGAATGCAGTGGTTGACAGAGTCGAAAGCCTTGGCCAGGTCGATGAAGACGGCTGCACAGTACTGTCTATTATCGATCGCGGTTATAATATCATTTAGGACCTTGAGCGTGGCTGAGGTGCACCCATGACCAGCTCGGAAACTGGATTGCATAGCGGAGAAGGTACGGTGGGATTCAAAATGGTCGGTGATCTGTTTGTTAACTTGGCTATCAAAAACTTTCGAAAGGCAGGGCAGGATGGATATAGGTCTGTAACAGTTTGGATCTAGAGTGTCAAATGAGTCTCAGTTGAATATATCATTCTAGCCCTTAACTAGTCTGGTGTAGTAGGGTGATTTTAAAGACCTGGACACTTTAAAAACCACCAGTCTCTTCTCAGAGATGTGTGAGTTATTAAAAGTGTCAGGCAGAGGACGAAGTGGTGTCCCTACCTGTCCTTTATATGGGGGTTCACTTTGCACGTCTCTGTTAGGAAGATCACCGCTTCCACATGACCTGAATAAACAGGAAGGGCGAATTCAACTTCAACATACGGTAATGAGTTTGTGCAACCAACCAGTGATGCATTCATATATCTATAGTCCTCACAGCGAAGCCATCCACTCCAATTAAACCATGTCAGCCACACTTGAATTACAAATGTGAACAATAAGGTGAAGTACACGTTATGTGAGAGTACAGTCTTATCATAACAAATTATAGAGTCACCTTCAGCTGACGCCACGTGGAGGGCTGTACGAGAATCATAGTCTTTCTTTTCCATGTCCACAGCCGAGAGAGCAAACCTAGGGGAAGACAGGAGCAAGAAAAGGAAGAAAATCAAAGTATGCTAAAAGGTTAATTGGAGTGACAGATGGCCAAGACTAAGAGATAAGGGATTTGAGACAAATGACTTTGTGAAAAGCTCTATAGTAATTATATTGAAGTTAACTGAAATTGATTTGATACGAGGGGTTGTCTGTTCCATGCAGAACATAAATTTAAACATATTATGGAAATAATTTAACACGTTTTTTCTTGTCTGTCTGGCGCCCAGCGCTTGTTTATGAAAAGGCAAACTATAATTTCTTGTAAGTCATTAGGACCGATTATAATGGATTGGATTTATATAACTAGTCTAGGCTCCCAGGATTCAGTCTTTACCTCCTCAGGGCAGAGACATCTCCACTGTAAGCTGCAAACATCAGTTTCACCACTGACTTGTTCTGAAGGGGGCAGAAGAAAACATCACAATGATTGGCGATCAACATAGAAGAGGGATATTGAAGCACAGAGGTGTTTCAAGTGTTGTAAAGGAGACATGAACAGAAAACATGAATTTTCCAGAGAGTTTAAAATGTTCAACTAAGAAAAAATTAAAATAAGTATTTAGTGCATACTCTATCCCTTACTTACCCTATCATCAAGTGATTGTCTGCGAGGGTCCAGCTTCCTTACAAAGTGTCTCATGTTGTCATAGTTATGGAAGTTAAAGAGAGAAACCAGTTCCTGATCAATCAGCAGATAGAATGGGGAAATTCACACAGGAAAATTATGGATTACTGTACTATTCAATGTTCTACTCTATTTGAATCTTCCAATTTTACAATATCATACAGTTACAAAGTATACACTCAGGTATGACATTAAAATTACTTTCGATATGTCAAAAAACAAGGCCATCAGTGAGAATAAATATCGACTGCTGGGTATGACAAAAACATAAGTCATAGGGGATTGAAATTCTTCTTGTCTGTGTACCTGACAGAAGTGAATGCCTCGGACACTATTTCCGACACGGTCTAACGGAGGAGACCAACACATTATTCCCATGACGTTAGGGACCACCAGCAGTACTGCACCAGAAACGCCAGACTTAGCAGGTAAACCCACCTGGAAAAAAGAACAGGTGGAATGACACTTATAGCCGGGTGCATCTCAAATAGTCTAAAACAGATTCCTCTCCTTGTCTCCTATCTTAAAAAAAAAAAAAAAAACTTATTTGTGGATTTTCAGTTGGGAACATAGAGACATTGAAAACAATACAACATCCCCAGTCCTTAATCAACCCACCCCCACAGCACCCACCCATCCCTCCCTCACACCCCACCCCACCAAGGCATCACACCAAGACGGTACAAAACAAAAAACAAACAAATTAACAATAACAGAAACCAAAAACAATAGCAATAAATTCTGATAATAGCAATAACTTGTCTCCTCTCTTTTAACTACTGATCTGACAACATAGGATAGGTGAAAGCAATATGGCACATCTGAGATAATGGGGAATGTTCCATCTGACCACATACAGTATGATAAGGTCACCTCAGGTCATTGACCTCTGACCTCTGTTTCTCAATGACTCACATGGAAGGCGAACTGGCCAGAAAAGTCGTACATCCCGCAGGAGTGCATGAGGCTCAGGGTGTTCCGAACGGCCTCCGCACTCAGCACCTGCTCGCCTGTGATTGGACAGATGCCCCCGTTGGCCAGTGTGGCGGCCATGACACTGCCTGACTCACACGTCACCTCGATGGAGCACAGCTGAGAAAACAGAGAATAGTTGAGACCACTGGTTTACTGTACAGGGTAGTACTTTAGTCGAATACAGAGTGTTTCCACCTGGGACAGAAACTAGGAGCTAGATTTAATCCGTAGCGCTGAAGATCTGCACTGTAGCGCGATTTAAATTGAAAGGCAATGTTCCTGCGTTTGCGGAGACTGCATTCACGGTAAACGCTGCATATGTTGGCTGAATCGAAAATCACCTTTCAATTTCAATTGTGCTACAGCGCAGACCTTCAGTGCTATGGATTCAGTGCTATGGAACTTCTTAAAAAATGAGTCTCACCTGGAAGTAGAAGTCGAGGGCTGCAATCATATCTGCATTCTCAGGAAAGCACTGTCAGGCAAAATGAGAGAGAGGCCACAGTTTCAGGTCACAAACAACAGGTAGTATAACTCATAGTCTTAGAGTTTAAGAATTGGTATAACTATTGGTAAGACTCCGTGAAGTTCAAACACTCAGACTCACTTTTTTCTCCTTCAGGTAGTAACCAATAGCAAAATTCCTATCCCCGGTCTCTTTCTCTGATTGGAAACTGTGAAGGCAAATACATATTAAAAGCTGTTTATCACACCACAAATTAAAGTTACTGTATGGGCTGCAATATTGGATAATTGCATTTGCATATTATAACATTCAATTTGACACTCACGTAGCGTTGCTGAAGCCCACATACTCTGTGCCGGTCATCTTCTTTAAGTATTCCATTACCTATGATAAAAGACGTGTCAGTTGTGAGATGAAATAATACCCTGAGTGTACAAAACATTAAGAACACCTGCTCTTTTCATGACACAGACTGACCAGGTGAATCCAGATGAAAGCTATGATCCTTTTTGATGTCACTTGTTAAATCCACTTCAATCAGTGTAGATGAAGGGGAGGATACAGGTTAAATAAGGATTTTTAAACCTTGAAACAATTGAGACATTGATTGCGTATGTGTGCCATTCAGAGGGTGAATGGGCAAGACAAAAGACTTAAGTGCCTTTTTACGGGGTATTGTAGTATGTGCCAGGCGCACCAGTTTGTGTCAAGAACTGCAGCACTGCTGGGTTTTTCACACTGAACAGTTTCCCGTGTCTATCAAGAATGGTCCACCACCCAAAGGACAGCCAACCAACTTGACACAACTGTGGGAAGCATTGAAGTCAACATGAGCCAGCATCCATGTGGAATGCTTTCGACACCATGTAGAGTCCATGCCTCGACAAATTGATGCTGTTCAGATGGCAGAAGGGGGTGCAAGTCAATATTAGGAAGGTGTTCTTACTGTTTTTGACACTCAATGTGTATCATGTACATTGTTACTAATAAGACGTGTCAGAAGTCTGAAATCTTAAAAGATACTCACATAATCAAACCTCTCTGCCTTGTTCGAGTTAGGCTGTAAAAAAAGAAGACTGCTTTAGTACAGTGTTCTTGTGCTGTAGTATTTCTGTATTGACACTATGCAGAGAGCTTTTCGTCCCCTAGGTTGCAGTGTTTGTGTATTCTGGCAGAATCAGACAGATTCTGGGTGGGCGTGTGGGGTAGGACTAGTCACAGTGTCTGTCTGTCCACCTGTCTGTCCGTGTGTGGTAATGTGATGAGTATGACATGGGCTTGAAGCTCCGGGGCAGATTATTGCCCTGCTTAAGTTTCAGGGTACAGTGAAAGATCACCGCCAAGTCGTTAAATCACCAAAAAGGGCAGAGACTGGTACTTCCCCTTACTGCTCTGAGCCACACTGTCCTGAAAGGTCAGAGAGGATCTGAAACATTACTGTGACTTGTTGAATTATCCTCAAGGAATAGGTTTCTTCTGATGTGGTGCGACCCTTGGCTTATTTTCAGCAATATTCTGATGAAGTGTTCATGAGTGGTGACACGTCTTTCCACTCATAACTTCTGAGAGTTCTGCTCTCTCTGAAAGATCAACTGAACTGATTTATAAATCAGTTGAATAAACTCAAAATAAAACATGCTAGAGGTAATACACTGACTTGGAAGAGTACAAGTCCTCCCCTCAACTTGCCTAGTACAGTATGTGCAATAGACTATTAGCCAATGAAATTACCTTCAGCCATCTCTATCTGTTCTCGCTTCCTGTACTTAAAGGCCCAGTGCAGTCAAACATGAGATTTTTCTGTTTGTTATATATATTTCCACACTATGAGATTGGAATAATACTGTGAAATTGTGAAAATGATAAAAGACCGCCTAAAATGTCAGCCTGTTTTGATCCGATGGAGTTTTGGCCTTACTGGTGACATCTCCAGGCGGTAAATTAGTTAATAGACCAATAAGACAAAGTTCCAAACCTCTCTGCCAATAACAGCTAGTTTTCCCCTACCCACTCAGACAGTCCTAGCAAAATTATTGCATGAGAAATTGACTCTTTGCTAAACCCAGCCCCAGAATTTCCTGATTAGCAAGGGCTGGTCTGTGTTTAATTTCATTGTGTATTAGAAACACAGTTTGAGGTCATTGTGAGGGGATTTCACCAGTGGTTGAATGGGGAATTGGGCTTCCCAGGAAATTGTTGTCTGAGGTTGCAACAGTAACCAACAGTGGCTTAGCGAAGGGTCAATTGCGCTTCGCTAAGAAGCTATTTTTGTTTATTTTTGACGATTTTTATTGAAAACAATCACAGTAAGGTACTTATTTGTTACCCAGAAATGATATGATATTGAGATAAAAAAACATCTACATTGGCCCTTTAAAGGACCCTATGTAGACATTTTCATTTCACTTTGTCATTATGGGGTATTGTGTGTAGATGGGTGAGTGAAAAAAATTATTTAAACCATTTTGATTTCAGGCTGTAACACAACAAAATGTGTAATAAAATCAAGGGATAAATCAAGGGATATGACTCAGCCCCGGTACCCCCCTGTATATAGCCTCCCTACTGTTATTTTATTTTACTTCTACTCTTTTTTTCTCAACACTTTTTTGTTGTTGTTGTTTTATTTTACTTTTTTATTAAGAAATACATGCATTGTTGGTTAAGGGCTGTAAGTAAGCATTTCACGGTAATGTCTACACCTGTTGTATTCGGCGCATGTGGCAAATAACATTTGATTTGATTTGATTTGATATGAATACTTTCTGAAGGCACTGTAATTGTTACCCAGAAATTATATGATACTGAGATAAAACCGTATTTATCAGACCTTTAAAGAATGATTGTCAAAGACATAAAAAAAATAAACACACAAACACACCGACAGTAACCCCCTCCCCCATTACTGTACGTGACCTACATGGCCAAGAGGCATATCTCTCCAGTCAGCTGGTAAGGACAGGCAGCCATGGAAAGGAGAGGAAAACACAGAAGAATAGAGGTCCATGTCTACATAAGGCAGAGGCCAGCCCTCTTTCCCCACTGCTGTAGCTGTTAGAATGAGGGCAATGCTGATTGATAGGGAGGGTTGGTGAGTCAGCTGGTGAGAGTTTATTGACCTCTGGGCAATTGGGGGAATTGGTCAATGATTGACGGTAAAGTCTGACCGTGACACTTGGCTGTACTAGTTACGACAGATTTCCTGTATATCTGATGTTGGAGTGGATTTGGTGTATAGCAGTTTGCATTCATATATGCAATGCAATGCTTAATCTGTGTGCATGTAATGTACTCCTGATTTTGTTTCAGTTAGGTAGCAAAGATTTGAGCTGTGCTCTAATTCTAAAACCTCATGAAAAGGTTATAAGAGATTATACAACGGGCGGGTCTAATCCTGAATGCTGATTGGTTAAAACTGCATTCCAGCTGGTGTCTATTCCACAAGTTACCACCGGCTAAAGCTATGTCTTTAAAATGCCTACTTACTCTGTTCCATCTGACCGCGCAATCCACTGTCTCATCAGCCCAGCCAGGCAATTTATAAACTTGATCTCCACTATAAAAAGCATCAAGACATTTCTTTTAGACTAACATTTCGTTTTCAACAGCGGAGATTTGTCTAAACCTTGCTGTCTGTCCGACATTTGCAACATTGTTTCAATATTCAAATTTGATCTCCAGCTGTCCCATAGTAATGAACGTGTCGGGAGTCGGGACGAGACAGAAAGGCAGGCGGCGTTTCTCAGCCAGTCGAAATCATGAATCAGACTTTTTATGGATATATACAAAGAAATGTCAATTGAAAAAAGGTAAAATGAAACTAAGTGCAGCTAGTTTGCAGTCTTTCCAGCTTCAGTCGGAAGTGATTGTGTTAGCTGTGTTGTTGGCTAGCTCCTCTGAACAACAGTGTCCTGACGAGTGAGCACATTTTCTATGCCAGGCAAAATCGCGCCTCATTAGCTCATTGTTATGGATGTATCCAAATAAATGTCACTAGAAAACAGCTTAAACAAATGCAAATGCTGCTACTTTGCTGTTATTCAGGCTGAACTTTTTTGACATGACTGTAAGTTAGCTGTAGTTGGCTAGCTAGCAAGCAAGGGATAAGAACGTTGCCAGCCAGTATGGCAATGGAACATTTAGAACGAACGGGTCACGTCCATAGATACAGAACAAAAAGACTGAACGACTGGGTCGCAACTCTGGCAACCGAACCGATAGAACGAACGACCAGCCGGCTTGGGTAGAGACCCTAGATTTGTGTCGGGACTATATCTTGTGGAAGGATGAAATAGTATGAATAAATTCATCAAAATAAAGTTTTTAATGAAAATATGTCAATCATTGTTTGAATATGTTGGTAACCCGTTGTATAAAAGTGTTAATGCCCTCGAAGCCGGTGTTTGGAGGATATATTGGCAACACGTGCCAATATATCCTCCAAACACCGGCTTCGAGGGGATTATCACTTAATTATAACATTAGTGCACCCAGAAATCCCCTTACCTTGAGCAGAGAAGTGATGACGATAGCCCCGGCGTTCACCATAGGGTTGTGTGGTTTATCTGTCCAGAGAGAGAGGACAATGTTATCACTGCCGTGCACTCCACCACCACCATATAACCTAAAGATATGGCCACTAAAATAACTTCCACAAAAAAAGTTAACACATGCATGTGTGTGTGCCACAGATGAACATATGTAATGGCACCTAGCCAGCTGAGAGGGAACCTGCAGATAAGATGTATTGACTTGCTAATGATCAGATGGCCTGTTCTTGCTTGTTCCTGCTCTATTGACTGTACCTACAGCTTGTTGCAATCATAGATCAAGCTGATGGGTATTTTCCCATGTAGTTGCAGAGAGGTTGGCTCTCTTGTCTTGCCATAATCGTTTGCTTCCACAGTGTAACATTGGAATGAACTATTTACTACCTTACTACTGAGTTAGGTTAGATCAGGAGATAGTCAGAGTTATAATTTGAGGTTTCAATGTAAGGCAGTTTTTCCCTCAGTACTCAGATGCATTCAAGTGTGGGGCATCTACACAGAAGTGGACACAGAGACATGGGTCTTTCTATAAACTAGGGTACCACTGAGGATTTCCTACACTGGACAACTTCTTACAGCTGTTGATAAGTCATTAATAATAATCTGCAAAAAAATTTATGTCATTACATTAAGATATAAGGGGGGATCATAGCTATATTCAATCAAATTCACAAGTTGATTTAAAACCTATGTGTAAAACTTTATCATGGTTGGTGTCTTGACGGATTTGTTCAAAAGCATGTGACATAAAACATTACTTTTCTGTCCTTGCATTTATGTCATTACATCATATATAAGCATAAATCAGTTAAATTTGACATTGAACTTGAACCCTGTAAGAATCCTGGATCTAGCTGTCAGACAGTTGTTTGTATAGGACATCTCAGAAATGCAGTGTAACTACATAACGTTTCTTGTCTTCTTATGTTATGAGGTGAAAACAGTTTTCATGGGCACACAAATCCAAAATAATAAATGTGATTGCAAAATCGAATCCTTCTAACCGAAAGTCACCTTACACTGATACTTAAAACCTAAATTGATACTGTCATTAAAGTGGTTCTTCAATAATTATGCATAATACTTGTTGGATGAGCATTTGGTATCCAGCTGATTAGTTATGCAGTGATATTTTCACACATCATCATCTGATCTAGGAAGGAATTTTCCAAATGACAGTCAAGTGACGAACAGCTGTTGTGATAGCGCATGTGATGCAACAAGAGCCCAAGTGCTGGAAAAAAAGGTGTTCGCAAGGAAGGTCCAGAATATTTTGGTGTCTCATTTGTTAAGTTGGTGAAGACGGTTGTGCCTGGATCCACGTTGGATCTAATATCCCTAGAGAATTGAGGTTGATCATCTGTTGTTGTCTGCTTGATTTACAGCAGGGTCTCGTTAGATTTAACAGAGAAAGCATCAAGGTAATGTGTTCATGTTTTCATATGTTTCTGTGCCTTGGTTTGGACACCAAGTCTACTGTGAGCAATCGTTTAAGATAGACTATTGCGCAACACCCAAAACTAGTCCTATTACTTATTCTGGATAAAATGACAACAAATTACATAGCCTAATGGGCTTATTCACAATATGATCTGGTAATGAAATAACATGACAAATACTTTTTTCATGTTACATCTGCAATTTTAAACAATACAGGGGCTTGAAGTTGCATACTTGAACTTTAATTTGGAGCTCAGAAAATTACTGGAATAGGCCTTACCTTGAAAATCAGACATTTGACTTGCCAATGTCTATATGAACCCTGCTTAAAGGATCTATAGTCCTAGGCCTATGTTGTTGTATAGGTGGAGTTATGGGCCAATTTGCATATATTCACTTTTATTCCTCTAAGTACACATGTGGAACAGCATAAAAATACATTTTGAAATGTCAATCCCAGTGTCACACATTGGCCCCATTTTTTATAGAAAGATCCACATGTACTAGGTGTGTGTATCTAGCCATACAGGGTTAGGGTAACAGTCTCTCACCCTCCTCATCCAGTGACAGCTGGTTGAATTTGAGTCCGCTGGGCTCTTTGCCCACGTAGCGATGCACATGCTCAGTGCCAATCTCGTGCACAGCGATGGCGTACCCTAGAGGCTTCACACATGATTGAAGACAGAATGGAACGTTGGTGTCACCTGCAGAATGTCTGCATCACGCCAGCAGGACACAGGGGAGAGATCATGGGACAGCTGAGGTGAAAGCAGATACAGAGGATGATTCTACATGAATAAGTTAGGCAGACACTGACTGGGCAAGATGGGGGGGGGGGGTGACATGCAGACTGCCTGTTCAATGCTCTTCATTTCAGTGACATGGGGTTATGTGTCTTATGATGGAAACCAGTGGTGATAAAAGGAGACAGACAGGTGACTCAAATGCGGTAATCTTACCTCTGTCCATCCACGGTGCATAGTGACACACCCCACAGATCAGGGCTGAATTTAGCCAGTTGAGGAATGTAATCTGCTACCTAAGCAAAAGACACACACACAAAGGAATGGAGTGGATAAGTCATGTGTCATGTATGTCAAAGGCAGGTATGTACAGGACATGTGTGTATGTGCATGTATCTACGAATGTACAGTGAGTGAGCTTTTCACAGTGTCCAAGTGAATGTTTTTTAATGTGTGCAAGCAAATGTTTGGTGGTGTGCTTATTTTAGCTTGTCCTCATATGTCAATGTGTAGGTGTGTATGTGTAGAGTATGTGAGAGAACGTTTTTAACGTGGGAATTACTATGTGTATAGTGTAGGCCAACGGTTCGCAACCTTTCCCGTTCCGGGAACCATCATTGTCAAAAGCTCTTGAGGACCACCATTTGCAGAGTCGTGTTTTTTTGTAAACATAAAATATCTTCGTGGCTAAAAATTTTCAATTTTAGCTGTGAATTTACCAAATTAAAGTCCTATTAATAAACCATTTACATTGTGAAAAGTCATGTCAAATTGCGTATAATACCATAAATACTCCAAACTGTTATTATTTTTTGAAGAAAAATTGTACACCCCCAAAACAATCTACCAAAATGTGCGGACCACCTGCAGTACTCCGGTCCACGGACCACAGGTTTGAAAACCACAGGTGTAGGCATCCTAACAGAACTCACGTGTCCCCCCTCCCGCCTCTGGGTACTGTAGTACAGTTGGTCGATGTTGGACGCAAATGCCTCAAAGTCTGGGATGATGAACTTCCTCCTGAACGCCTGGGTCAGCAGCAGGATGTTAGCCCCCACACACCTGAAACACAACATACATACATAAATATATGACATCACATGTATACTTTGTATATCACATAGATAATGTCTCACTGTGGCTCAGTTGGTAGAGCATGGTGCTTGCAACAGTAGAGTTGTGGGTTCGATTCCTGCTGGGGCCAACCATACAAATGTATGCACGCACTACGATCAGTTAATTTAGATGATTTTTTAATAGTGTAACTACTGTATTAACCCACACCAGTGTAAGTGACCTATAGCCCTGATACATGGCTGTTGACTCTTATGAGGCATCTAGGAGTCAACAACCACGTATCAGGGCTAAGTGACCTATATCTATAAAACAGATAGACTACTGATCCTTTGTGTCAGCTTCCTGCCTCCTGTTTGTCTCCGGGCCTCTAGAGGTCATCTGTGTTCCCCTCTGCCTTAGTTCTTCCTCGTGTGTCCTAATTAGCTTGATCCAGGTCACCTGTGCCTTGTTTCCCCTTGTGTATTTTAGCTGTGTGTTTTCCCCTTGTTTCTCACTTGGTTATTGAGTCCTGGCTATGTGTCTCCTGCTTTGTTCCACCGTGTCTTTCCAAGTAAGGTTTTCTAAGTTATCTTTAGTTTGTTTTTTCTCCCCTCGTGGAGTTATTTTGTTTTGCCTCCTGTTTTCTTAACATACCTCTTTCTGAGAAGAACTTGTGTTGGACTATTTGTGAATGGCGAAGAACCTTTGTTTTTACATTAAATCTACTGGCCTGGAGTATTGCCTTGGGTGTTTCATTTGGGTCCTACTACACCTCCTCTGTGGCTAAGGGGTATTACCCCCAGCTCTCCACATCTGAGACCGGAGTTCTAGCACGGCTTGTGACAGAATAACCAAGACAATCATGGACCCAGAAACACTCAGTTCCCAGGACCTGTTGGCGGTGATCACTCGACATGAGGCTTCTTTCCAGCGCCATGAAGCCGTTCTCAGCCGACAAGAGGAGCTGATGGCTAGACATTCTCAACTCCTGGCCGAAATGATGAGTTCCCTTCACCAGCTCTTTGAACGCCTCCTTGGTCCTCTCCCTTCCCCCAGGTCACCTCCCAGTGACGACAGGCCTTCTCGGTTGGCGGAGCCCCGACTACCACCTCCCAAGCCCTTTTCTGGGGATCCAAGCTCTTGCCAGGGTTTCCTCACCCAATGCTCCCTCACCTTCGAGCTCCAATCCTCAAGTTTTCCCACAGACCGTTCCAAGATTGCCTACATCATTACCCTTCTTTCAGACAAGGCGCTCGCCTGGGCCTCTGCGGTGTGGCAGTCCCAGGAGGCCTGTTGTGATTCCCACGCTGCATTTGTAGAAGAGTTCAAGCGGGTGTTCGATCATCCTGTCAGTGGGCGGGAGGCTTCCAAGCGCCTACTGTCTCTCCGTCAGGGCTCCCGAAGCACGGCAGATTTCGCCATTGATTTTCGGACCATAGCAGCAAGGAGCGGATGGAATGATGAAGCGCTGAGGGTCTGCTTTCAGGGAGGGTTATCTGAGCCCCCTTCAAGATGAGTTAGCCACCCGAGAACCAGCTGGAGATCTCGAGTCCCTCATAGCCTTGGCCATCCGCCTGGACAATCGTCTAAGAGAGCGGAGAACGGCTCGCCGCCAGGTGTCTCAGTCCCAAGTTCCTCGGAGCAGCTCTGTTTCTCCTGTTTGGACTCCGTCATTCAGAGCTTCCCCGGCTCCTGAACTGCTCCAGGATTCCCCGGAGAGCATGCAGTTAGGCCGTTCCAGGCTTTCTCCCAATGAAAGGGAACGTCGCATGAGGGAGCGTCGGTGCCTCTACTGCGGGGTTGCCGGCCACTTCCGATCCACTTGCCCCGAGCTGGGAAACGCCAGTCCCCGCCCAGCTACAGGAGGGCTGTGATGGGGAGAATTAGAGCTCCTCCTACTAACGCTGTCCTGGCTATTCCAGCCACTCTGTCCTGGGAGGGCCACCAGCATCGGGTCCAGGCTATGATCGATTCCGGTGCCGCAGGTGATTTCCTGGATGTAACCTTGGCTAAGGAACTTAAGATCCCTACCCAACTACTTCCTCATCCCCAGGCAGTTACAGCCTTAGATGGCAGACCTCTGGAACCAGGAAAGGTTACAGAGGCGACTCAGTCCCTGCGACTTACCATCTCTCAACACCAGCAGGAGGAAACCTTCTATCTCATTGACTCTCCCGAGTATCCTATTATCCTGGGTCACCCTTGGCTATGCAGACATAATCCCCAGATCGACTGGCCTACTGGCACCATTCTAAGCTGGGGTCCCACTTGCCAACTCACCTGCATGCTTCAGAGTCCCTCAGCCCCTAGTACCCAGTTTCAAGAGTCTGTTGACGTCTCCCTAGTCCCCAGTGTTTACCATCGGTTCAAGGCTGTGTTCAGCAAGGCCCGGGCTACTTCCTTACCGCCTCATCGCACGTATGACTGTGCCATTGATCTACTCCCTGGGTGCTGCCCTCCTAGAGGTCGGATCTTTTCCTTGTCCTCCCCGAGCACGCAGCTATGGACACCTACATTAAGGAGTCCTTGGCAGCCGGCCTCATCCATGCCTCTACTTCCCCGGCTGGGGCGGGCTTCTTTTTGTTGAAAAGAAGGACGGGGGTCTTAGGCCTTGTATTGATTACCGGGGACTCAACAAGATCACGGTTCGGAATCGATATCCTCTTCCTCTCATGGCCACTGCTTTTGAGCTGCTTCAAGGGGCTTCCATTTTTTCTAAACTGGATCTCCGCAATGCTTACCATCTCGTGCGGATCCGGCAAGGTGACGAATGGAAGACGGCGTTCAACACGCCCACGGGCACTATGAATATCGGGTGATGCCGTTCGGGCTCACCAATGCCCCCGCAGTATTCCAAGCCCTGATTAATGATGTTCTCCGGGATATGCTTAATCTGTTCGTCTTCGTGTACCTGGACGATATCCTCATCTTCTCGAGGTCACTGAAGGAGCATGAGGGGCATGTTAGCCGGGTTCTCCAGAGGCTCCTTGACAATCACCTCTATGTTAAACCTGAGAAGTGTGAATTTCATGTTTCTCAGACTCAGTTTCTCGGGTTTATTGTCACTCCCGGGCACCTAGAGATGGATCCCAAGAAGGTCGAAGCGGTCCGCAGCTGGCCCACACCTGCCACGGTCAAGGAGGTTCAACGGTTCATTGGCTTTTCTAACTTCTATCGGAAGTTCATCAAGAATTTCAGCTCAGTGGTAGCCCCCTTGACGACGCTTACCAAGGGAGGAGGGACCAAGGTTCACTGGGGTCCGGAAGCAGCAGGGGCCTTCGAGGATCTCAAGCGCCGCTTCACGTCTGCTCCGATTCTGGTGACTCCTGACCCAGAAAGACCTTTCGTGGTGGAGGTGGACGCCTCAGAGGTGGGGGGTGGGAGCCGTCCTGTCACAGAGGGGTGAGGATGGGAGATTACACCCTTGTGCCTTCATGTCTCGCCGCCTGTCTGAGGCCGAGCGCAACTACCACGTGGGGGGATCTAGAGTTGCTTGCAGTAAAACTGGCCTTGGAAGAGTGGCGCCATTGGCTTGAGGGGGCTCAGCACCCGTTCCAGGTTCTCACAGACCACAAGAACCTGGAATATCTCCAACAGGCTAAGCGGATGAACCCTCGGCAAGCACGATGGTCCCTTTTCTTTAATCGATTCCAGTTCCTCCTGTCTTACCGACCTGGCACCAAGAACGTCTAGCCGGATGCCCTGTCTCGAGCCTATTCTCCCGAGGTACAAGAGAAGCCCTTGGCATCGATTATTCCGAGGTCTAGGATCGTCGCACCTCTTCAGTGGGAACTAGAAAGAGGGGTACGAGAAGCCCTTGTCCATGAGCCCGATCCAGGCGGTGGTCCTGCCGGTCGCCTGTACGTTCCTCTCTCTGTTCGGGCCCCGCGTCTTGCAGTGGGGTCATGAGTCGCCCTTGACATGCCATCCAGGCAGTGCTCGCACACTGGAATTCCTCCGACGGCGGTTTTGGTGGCCGTCCATCAAGAAGGACGTGCAGGTCTATGTTGAGGCCTGCCCGGTGTGCAACCAGGGAAAGTCGACGCGCCAGCGACCCCAGGGACTGCTCCATCCCTTACCTATTCCTCGAAGGCCATGGTCACACCTTTCTCTGGACTTTGTTACGGGACTTCCTCCATCCCAGGGCAACACCGTCATCCTAGTGATCGTTGACCGGTTCTCTAAGGCTGCCCGGTTTATTCCCCTGCCCAAGCTGCCCTCGGCTAAGGAGACTGCTGAGCTCCTCATGAACCATGTCTTCCGGATATTTGGCATTCCCCTGGACGTGGTCTCTGACCGAGGTCCCCAATTCTCGTCCCGGTTTTGGGGGCCTTCTGCAGGCTTATTGGGGCCACAGCCAGCCTATCGTCAGGGTTCCATCCAGAGTCTAATGGCCAAACGGAACGGATTAATCAGGATCTGGAGACCACCCTGCGGTGTATGGCGGCCAGTAATCCCAAGTCTTGGGCCACCTATATCATTTGGGCTGAATATGCCCACAACACCCTCCAGTCTTCAGCCACCGGATTGTCCCCCTTCGAATGCCAGTTCGGTTACAACCCTCCATTATTTCCAGAGGAAGAGGCGCAAGTTGGTGTTCCCTCGGCCCAGCGCTTTGTCCAACGCTGTAGGCGGACCTGGAAGAAGGCCAGGTGTATCCTCCTTCGGACCTCCCAGAGATACCAAAGTCAGGCTAATCGACACCGCCGGGACGGCCCCTAGTTTCCGAGCTGGTCAGAGAGTTTGGTTGGCCACTAAGAACCTGCCCCTCCGGGTCGAATCCAAGAAGCTTTCCCAGAGATACATCGGCCCTTTCCGCATTGCTAGAAAGGTTAACCCTGTTTCGTATCGTTTGGTTCTGCCTCGCTCCCTTAGAGTTAACCCCCACTTTCCATGTTTCACTCCTTAAACCTGTCTTGTCTTCTCCTTTTGCCCCCCACGCAGACCCCCGCCACCTCCCAGGATCATTGACGGCCAGCCAGCCTACACAGTCCGCCGGATACTGGACTCCCGGAGGGTCCAGAACTCTCTGCAGTATCTGGTGGACTGGGAGGGCTACGGGCCAGAGGAGCGCTCCTGGGTTCCAGCCAGGGACATCCTGGACCCAGGTTTGATCCGAGATTTTCGCACCCTGGGGCCGGGGTGTTCTGGAAGGAACGTCAGGAGTCGTTCCTAGAGGAGGGGGTCCTGTCAGCTTCCTGCCTCCTGTTTGTCTCCGGGCCTCTAGAGGTCATCTGTGTTCCCCTCTGCCTTAGTTCTTCCTCGTGTGTCCTAATTAGCTTGATCCAGGTCACCTGTGCCTTGTTTCCCCTTGTGTATTTTAGCTGTGTGTTTTCCCCTTGTTTCTCACTTGGTTATTGAGTCCTGGCTATGTGTCTCCTGCTTTGTTCCACCGTGTCTTTCCAAGTAAGGTTTTCTAAGTTATCTTTAGTTTGTTTTTTCTCCCCTCGTGGAGTTATTTTGTTTTGCCTCCTGTTTTGTTAACATACCTCTTTCTGAGAAGAACTTGTGTTGGACTATTTGTGAATGGCGAAGAACCTTTGTTTTTACATTAAATCTACTGGCCTGGAGTATTGCCTTGGGTGTTTCATTTGGGTCCTACTACACCTCCTCTGTGGCTAAGGGGTATTACCCCCAGCTCTCCACATCTGAGACCGGAGTTCTAGCACGGCTTGTGACACTTTGATTAAATCCTAATGACACCAACAACCTAAAACTGGACCCCAACTGGGACCAAATGAAATGCTGAGAATAGACAGCCTATCATATTGTAGATACACACCTGCCTTTACCATTAGATGAACAACACGCTAAGTTTAGTAAGCACTGACGTGATCTCAAAGAATGGCATTCAAATTCTCTCATAGCCGTGATGAGGCTTGTTAATACGCAACTTGTTTAGAGTTTGGGGAACTGGGGAGGCGAATAGAAGGATTGCATAATTTATACATTCACCAGGAGTTTCTTTATTTCTAGTGGCCTATTTCTAATGAAATCAAATCAAATTTTATTGGCCATATGCGCCGAATACAACAGGTGCAGACATTACAGTGAAATGCTTACTTACAGCCCTTAACCAACAGTGCATTTATTTAAAATAAAAAAGTAGAATAAAACAACAAAAAAGTGTTGAGAAAAAAAGAGCAGAAGTAAAATAAAATAACAGTAGGGAGGCTATATATACAGGGGGGTACCGGTGCAGAGTCAATGTGCGGGGGCACCGGCTAGTTGAGGTAGTTAAAGTAATATGTACATGTGGGTAGAGTTAAAGTGACTATGCATAAATAATTAACAGAGTAGCAGCAGTGTAAAAAGATGGGGTGGGGGGGGCAGTGCAAATAGTCTGGGTAGCCATGATTAGCTGTTCAGGAGTCTTATGGCTTGGGGGTAGACGCTGTTGAGAAGTCTTTTGGACCTAGACTTGGCACTCCGGTACTGCTTGCAGTGTGGTAGCAGAGAGAACAGTCTATGACTAGGGTGGCTGGAGTATTTGACAATTTTGAGGGCCTCTGACACCGCCTGGTATAGAGGTCCTGGATGGCAGGAAGCTTGGCCCCAGTGATGTACTGGGCCGTACGCACTACCCTCTGTAGTGCCTTGCGGTCGGAGGCCAAGCAGTTGCCATACCAGGCGGTGATGCAACCAGTCAGGATGCTCTCGATGGTGCAGCTGTATAATTTTTTGAGGATCTGAGGACCCATGCCAAATCTTTTCAGTCTCCTGAGGGGGAATAGGCTTTGTCGTGCCCTCTTCACGACAGTCTTGGTGTGTTTGGACCATGATATTTCTAATGACCACTTCAGAGTGTTCCTCAGAAGGAAAGACCAATATCTAATCACACACATTGTTCTGTTCTACATTACTTTCTTTGTGTGTCTTTGGCCCTAGTTTAGAAACAATACCAAGCACAACACCAAGTCTCAATCTAAGATGTGCAAAGGGACTGTAGATATGCAGTGTTCATTCACTGGAACATAGTAATTCAATGTAAGAAGAAGTCCACGAGACAGGACTCAGTGACCCACTACTGTAACAGGCCAGTGTCTGAATCATCACTGCGTTCATTAAGTTAACTTTGCCACTTAGGAAGTAATACTGTTTGGACAGCAGTCTAGAGCCCATCGGGGCTTGTTGATAAGCTGAGCTCCTAATTCAACCGGCACCGTCTGCAGTTCACCCACTAAGCTGGCCTTTCATTAGCTCCTGTCCAGACTTAAGCCCTGCACAAATGTCATACTCTGTTCGCCAACAATTCCAGAACTATCCCTCTCTCTCTGCATGTCTGCATGTGTGTGTGTGTGTGTGCTCGCGCATGCATGTGTGTGTGTATGTGTTACGTTTACATGTGCACCAGTGAGGTTCAGAGGCAGGTGACGGCCATAAAACGACAGACGCTGTCAATCTGTCTTTGACTCCAACACAAACAAAACAATCAAACATCCCTGACAATCAAACTTCCCTTCCATAACACATCTCCCCCTGTCCACTGTAGAGGTATGCAGAGCAGACACAAATACAGACAGAGAGAGTGGAAAACAAAGTCTTGGAAGTTTCTAGTAAACACTGGGGGCAATAGCAAAAATAGTTCCTCCACCCAGTGAAATACTATAATGTCACTTTCAAGAAAATGTAAAAATGGGATAAGGTGTGTGTGGTGTTTTGACAAACAGCAAGAAGAATGAGAATACTCTATGTGGGATAGAGAAAGACATAATACATTATGCTAACTTTCTGAATTAAATAATCATAGTGTTTACTAGTAAATACTATCTCTAAACCATCCTACTAGAGGATTTATATGATAAGATAAAAGGGCCAAACAAGGCTGTATCCATTCCATCCTATCCAAAATCATTAGAGTGGTGGCCCTTTTCACACACAGCTCCTGTCATCACCTGTACAGGTTGAAAATGATTTTGTCATTGATAAGCGCCTAAATTGGAACCCAGTGGCTGTATAGTAACATGATGTACATGACATCAGAGCTCAGGTTCTCCACTTCAGAGGGCTGTATGGGTTTTGACTGACAGCAGTTATAACTTGAGCACCGCGCATGACAAAAAGATGCCCCCATCCCTCCCGCTAATTGGGCTACTTTTGCACATTTGTTGTTGTCTGAGTAAGGGAAATGCTGTAAACCGAGAGGAGTCAAAGTGTTCTGAAAAATTGAGATTTTAATAAATTATCGCTTTGATGTCATACAAGCAAACCACACACCCATGAGTCCAAATGTACACTTCACATTTCTATATTTGAAAACATGTCATTTACAGTATCAACTTTTATGATTGCTATGTTTGATCCACAGTTACAAGGATGACATGTGTTACACCCTGAACAGAATGAGCCTGCGTTTGTCGTATTGTGAAGAAGATTTGCCGCAGAACATGCACTTCAATGCACTCCATTCTATGCGCACCAAAATTACAATCTGTTTGTCTGAAGTGCCTTTTAAAAGCCTAACACCGTATGATCATATTTTATAATTTAGCTAGCCATGTTGGGACTAGAATAAGCTTTCAAATGATGCCTACCTGACCCAGATTGTGATTTCTAATGGACCATTTTTGGATTGTGTAAACAACAACAGTAACTGTGTGATGGTGGGGACGCAGGGCTGTATTACAAACAAAAACATAGTGTGCTTGCTTCAGTTCCTCAATGGCAAAGCTAGGAGAGCTCAAACAAGCACCTTATAGTTGAAGGCTCTTTCCTTGGGTCATAAAAGTGCATTGAAATTACTTAGGAACTGTTCAAATTTTGGAGAGGTGTGTGGCCACACCAGTTAGACCTTTCACTCAAACCCTTGTATTATTTTTTTCTTATCTTGCACCTACTTCAAAATGTATGTTACTGAATGTATCCAAAGTATTTGTAAAATGCACATAAAATCAACAGTGTAATTTTTGGATTCAGTCTCGTGTCAGGTGAACTGTTGTGTCCTCACCTTTGGTCTGATCATTTCCCCATAATCTCAAAAGTGTTATTTTTCAATTGCCACCATGGTCATGCATTTGCTTATTATAGTTCTTCTGTTAGAAACATTTCAATTTGGCCCCATCCATATAGGCCAATTTCCATGAGTGTAAGGGGTTAAAGTGAAAGTGAAAATAGAGCATAGCTCACTTCCTGAATAGTTTCTGGTCCATCATGACTGTTCCAGCAGAGTCCGGCATTGACTGGCACAGCTGACGCATACAGTCACTCAGCCTGGGATCCGATGTCAATAAACCTGTGCTCCTCAATGCCTGGAAGAACGAGAGAGGAACATTTTGAAAATGAGAGTGAGAAAGAGAGAAAATTCGACGGAGAGAAATGAGAAAGAAATAAGAAGGGAGAGGGAGGGGGGAGAAAGGGGAATGGGCTTGTGGTGAGCTGATCAACACTGACACAGCATCTCTAGGGAAGGGAGATGCATATTTGAGCTCTCTAAGAAAGTTGTGATCAGTACACTGCTGAGCTAACCCCCATGCTGGTCCTACAGATGCAGGGCATAATAGAGCAGATATACAGTACCAGTCAAAAGTTTGGACACACCTACTCATTCAAGTTATTTTTTTATTTTTACTATTTTCTACATTGTAGAATAATAGCGAAGACATCAAAACTATGAAATAACACATATGGAATCACGTAGTAACCAAAAAAGTGTAAAACAAATCAAAATATATTTTATATTTGAGATTCTTCAAATAGCCACCCTTTGCCTTGATGACAGCTTTGCACACTCTTGGCATTCTCTCAACCAGCTTCACCTGGAATGCTTTTCCAACAGTCTTGAAGGAGTTCCCACATATGCTGAGCACCTGTTGGCTGTTTTTCCTTCACTCTGCCGTCCGACTCATCCCAAACCATCTCAATTGGTAATCTGATGCAGCACTCCATCACTCTCCTTCTTGGTAAAATAGCCCTTACACAGCCTGGAGGTGTTTTGGGTCATTGTCCTGTTGGAAAACAAATGATAGTCCCACAAAGCCCAAACCAGATGGGATGGCGCATCGCTGCAGAATGCTGTGGTAGCCATGTTGGTTAAGTTTGCCTTGAATTCTAAATAAATCACAGACAGTGTCACCAGCAAAGCACCCCAACACCATAACACCTCCTCCTCCATGCTTCACGGTGGGAACCACACATGCGGAGATCATCCGTTCACCCACACCGCATCTCACAAAGACACCGCGGTTGGAACCAAAAATCTCAAATTTGGACTCATCAGACCAAACAACAAATGTCCACCTGTCTAATGTCCATTGCTTGTGTTTCTTGGCTCAAGCAGGTCTCTTCTTCTTATTGGTGTCCTTTAGTAGTGGTTTCTTTGCAGCAATTTGACCATAAAGGCCTGATTCACACAGTCCCCTCTGAACAGTTGATGTTGAGATATGTCTGTGACTTGAACTCTGTGAAGCATTTATTTGGGCTGCAATTATTTGGGTGCAGTTAACTCTAATTAAGTTATCCTCTGCAGCAGAGGTAACTCTGGGTCTTCCATTCCTGTGGCGGTCCTCATGAGAGCCAGTTTCATCATAGCGCTTGATGGTTTTTGCGACTGCACTTGAAGAACCGTTCAAAGTTTTTTAAATGTTCCGTATTGACTGACCTTCATGTCTTAAAGTAATGATGGACTGTTGTTTCTCTTTGCTTATTTGAGCTGTTCTTGCCATAATATCGACTTGGTCTTTTACCAAATAGGGCTATCTTCTGTATACCTCCCTACCATGTCACAACACAATTGATGGGCTCAAATGCATTAAGAAGGAAAGAAATTCCACAAATTAACTTTTAAGAAGGCACACCTGTTCATTTTAATCCATTCCAAGTGACTACCTCATGAATCTGGTTGAGAGAATGCGAAGAGTGTGGCTATTTGATATAACATAGATTTTGATTTGTTTAACACTTTTTTGTTTACTACATGTTTCCATATGTGATATTTCATAGTTTTGATGTCTTCACTATTATTCTACAATGTAGAAAATAGTAAAAATAAAGACAAACCCCTGAATGAGTAGGTGTGTCCAAACGTTTGACTGGTAGTGTATGTAAATAAGGTATTTCTTTTTCTAAAAACCTGTTTTCGCTTTGTTATTATGGGGCATTGTGTGTAGATTGCTGAGGATTTAATTTTTTAAAATCCATTTTAGAATAAGGCTGTAACGTAACAAAATGTGGAAAAAGTCAAGGTGTCTGAATACTTTCCGAAGGCACTGTATAATTACTTTTCTTTCGTTTTAGAGAAACTGAGAATATACAGGACTACAATAATTGCTTTAGTGTGTCACATTCAATACCTGAATTGGAACAAATTGAAATGTAACTGACTACATGCACAAACCCTGTTTTGCCATTAAGTGAGCAGCAACAAGTGTTCAAGCAGTCCTGTAAACGACTCTTTAGGACAGCAGCATTCAAAGCTATATTTACTGGGGGCAGTACAGTGTATCTGACAGAATTGTAAAGCTATTGAGATATTGAAAGAGAGAAAGTACTTCAATAAAACTAGTTAAGAAACAGAATTGCTGGCCTCCCGAGTGGTGCAGCGTTCTAAGGCACTGCATCGCGGTGTTGCGGCATCACTACAGCCTGGGGTTCACAAAGATAATACAGTGCATACTGTACTCAGAGAGGAAGAGGCAAAGCGTGAGGCTTGACTCTGCCCCAAAATCTGTCCAAGCGAAAATACAGCGAGAAGCAGAGAAAGTGTAGCCTGACGACTCACAGTATACTCTTCTGCTGCTCTGTCGCGCGCTACATACTTCAGTCTGAGACTGCCATCATAAAGGTTGTTTGTGGTGACGAGGGGCACGAGGGGTGTTGTACAAAACAAAGTAATCAGCGATTGGATCGTCTCTAACCAATTAGAGTATCAAAGCCAATGACGAATTTTCAAACTACCTCTTTACCCACGTGTTCTGGCTCTGGCCCAACCCATTGGTTTCTGGACCTAGACTAGCTGGCCTAGCTAACTTTAGCCACAACAAATGGAATTTGTGTAATACACACGAAATGAGTTGTGATGAAAATCGTGTAATACAAATGAAAAAGTGGACTTTTTCGTGTGCCTGTCACGAATTTCAAATAAGTAATTTGTGTATATTTCACAATAAGCTGTGATAATGTGTTGCAACCTTTCCCAGGTATTTTACAGCTTGTTTCTAGCATAAAGCATAGCTGACCAAAGCACTGTTACAGATCACTTTATATAATCGGATCTGTTTTTATCTTCTTCAAAATCTTAAGCTAACAAGGGGTAGGACTGTGCTTTTCTTTAATAAAAGGTAGGCCTATGGCATTCCCTCTCAATTCGAGTCTTGGTTTTAACTTTACAGTCCTTCACTGACACAGAGGGTAGGCTATTTACAGAGTACATGGTGGGTGGAGGAATTATGAATATAGCAGCCTATTGCCTAATTTCGTCTGTCAAACAAGTAGGCCTACCTCTTAAATAGGAAGAAATAGGCTCCAACACAAAGCCCTCTTGTTGTTAGTAAAGTCTAATTAAAATAAATATGTTTTAAATGACTTATTCCTACTCTAATTTGCCTACTTTCAGCACCATGAGCTGTCCATTTTGATTGATTGTTTCAGGACCATATTGTAAGTTACGTGAATCTGGCTTATTGTGAGGTTGGTCAATAACTCTGATAAATACATAATGGACAAGAAACATATTGTATTTAATAAAATCAATTATAGCCTAGTAGTAGCAAACTATCAAAGTGAACCACCGATCCTTCTCATCTTTGTGCTCTCCTTCCCAAGCAGAACAGAACAGGCTATAGGCTAGTCGGCTCACAATCATTTTTTGGAATAGGCCTAATAAAAAAATGTAAAATGGAAGAAGCCTTTGACTCTCCTCCTGAACTGTCACCACAGCCCTACACAGCACAGCCATTGGTTAACCAGCACAAAAAAAGGTTTTGATCAGCAAGAGCAGAGCAGGCCGGGGCTCAGGGTTGGAATATCCATTGCAGTGTGTAATGCAGCCTAGTTTTATTTAGACCATCCCAGCAGCTATGTTAGAAATATAACTTAGCTCTGTGCTTCTGCCCGAGCATGAACTTCATAGCCTATAGGCTATGGATCATTTGATTGAGACCACACTAAATAGCCTATAGGCGCACTTGATATTGTGCAGAGAATCAGAGATGAGGGGTGGCATTGGACACACATCGATATCTAGCCTAATAGGTAACTAATTGTAAAACACTGAGAAATATAATCAATAAAAAATTACATGACCCTTCCCTGGACTGGATTTAAAAAATACTAAACACTCCCAATGACTGAAATTGAAAAAGCATGACCCTCCCCCATTTTCCTCCAGGTAACCATTCTGTAAATTTGGAACCATCCCTAAGGATAATTTAGTTGCTAATGGCAGCCTGCCCTGGTCGGCCTTCAATTCGAGATTCTCAATGAATGGTGGCAGCACTGAGCTGTCACTTCCTGGAGTAGCTCAAAATGCACTTTATGTCTCCATGAGACACCATCTTAAAGGTCCAATGCAGCCGTTTTTATCTCAATATCAAATCATTTCTGGGTAACAATTAAGTACCTTACTGTGCTTTTGTTTTTGTTTTTTAAGAATAAAAAAATAGCTTCTTAGCAAATAATTTTGCTAGGACTGTCTAGGAGTGGTTCCGAGTGGGGAGGGGAAAACTGAAAACTAGCTATTATTTGGAACTCTATTTCTTATTGGTCTATTAACTAATTTACCACCCGGTGATGTCACCAGGCAGGCCAAAACTCCCATCCCACCAAAATAGGCTGAGATTTCAGGCCGTCTTTTCAAACAGCACTGGGCCTTTAACGGACGTCCTTGGCTTCAAATGAGCCATATGATTCTTCACATGGGAATTAATGGTGTCACATGATTGATGGCTTTGTCCATTCATATACAGTCATTGGTTAGAGCCGTCTAAAAGTCATTGCCAGTGTTTCTGTGATACAATGTTAAAAAGCCATGTTGACAATGATTCAAAGGTCATAAGACAATGGCCTGTCAAATATCACACTGTGCCACAACACCACACAGTCTTTTAATAGACCCCTATACTGTTCAGAGTTAATTTGAATATGCATATGAGGGGCACCAAGCAAGGGTCTGAAGGTATGAATTATGATGTAAAAGCACTGGGAGGGGACACTGGACACAGAGTCTCTTCACACATCGTAAAATGCTAAGTTCAGCATGCATGGTGCTATGGATGACTGTGCTTGTATGACTTTTTCACCAACTGAGCTGAGACCTCCATGATGTTCTAATCTAAATTGTGGTGTAAAAGCCCTGAGAGGTGACACAGAGGGTGTTTCTCAATATGCATACTACCATGCTCCACACTCATGCTCCGAGTTCGAGGAAGGTCTCTTGAGTACGCTCTTGTGAGGAAGAGAGTGTGGAGAACTCATACAAATTTACATTTGAGAAGAACTGCGCACTCCCCTGCTACTGCATTACCTTTGACCAATACACACAAAACAAGATGAACTTGAGCATCGCACGCGAAAAGAAGATACCTCCATCCCTCCCGCTAATTGGGAAACTTTTGCACATTTTCTATTGTCTGAGTGAGGGGAAATGCTGTAACTTTAGAGGACTCTATGTATTTTGAAAGATGAGATGTTGAGGATTACAATAAATACTGCTTTGATGTCATACAAGCAAGCCAAACACCCATGAGTCCAAATGTGCACTTCACATTTCCATATCATAAAATGCATGTCATACTGTATACAGCGTCAATGTTTATGATCACTATGTTTGATGTACAGTTGACATGGCGTCATGCCCTGGGTTTTTCTGTACAGAAACTGCCTGTTGTCTATTGTGAAGAAAATTCGCAGTGGAACACGCACCTGAATGCACTCATGACTCTATGTACACTAAAATTACAATCTGTTTCTCTGAATTGCCTTGTGAAAGCCTAACTCCATTTTTTTATAACTTAGCTAGTCATGTTGGCAATAGAATAAGCTTTCAAATGATGCCCACCTGACCCAGATTGCGATTTATAATGGACCGTTTTTGGATTGCGTAAACAACAACAGTAATTGTGTGATGGCGGGGATGCAGGGTTGTGCTACAAAGAAAACAACAACAAGTGTGCTTGCTCTAGTTCCTGAACGACACAGCTAGGAGAGCTCCTAAAAGCACCTTATAGTTGAAGACTCTTCTTTGAGTCATAAGAGTTCATTGAAATTGCTTAGGAAAAGTGCATACTTTGGAGAGGTGTGTTTCCACTTGGAGACACCAGTTTGACCTCTCACTCAAACCTTTGTCATTGTTTTGTCTTATGTTACACCTACCCTACATTTTTCAGGAATATTCTTATCATGTTACTGAATGCAGGGGTGTCAAACTAATTCTGCTCCGGGGGCTGCATTCAGTGTTCAACAAGGTCTAGAGGGCCATACTAATTTTTTTCCTTTTCTTTGCTGTCAAAATTTGCTACAAATAGTCCTCTATCCATAGTTTTGGGAATTTTCGATGCTACCTGACTGTCTAGTGATTATTAGTGAGTTGGACAGTCAAGAAACTTTATGAATATAGGTCCATTATTATTTCTACACAGTTTCGATTTGGTTTTTGTCATTTTAAAGTAAATTGAGGTCCCCCCAAAAAAGTATTATTTTACTCAAACGACCCGCAGGCCGGATTGGACTCCTTGATACACCTGATCCAAAGTATTTTCAGATTTCGTTATCAACAAATGTGGCGAAAAGTACAGTAAATGTAAAAATAAGTACAGTAAATGTAAAATGCACATAAAATCAACCGTGTAATGTTTGGATTCAGTCATGTGTCAGGTGAACTGTTGTGTCCTCAACGTTGGTCTAATAATGTTCCCACAATCTCCAAACAGTTCCCTTTCAATTGCCACCACGCTTATGCATTTCATATTTCTTCTGTAAAAAAACATTTCAGTTTGGCCCTATCCATTTAGGCCAATCCCCATGAGTATAAAGAGTTCAGATAATTCACTTCTAGCCTCATTAACAACAGCTACACCCGTCTATTAGTCATAAAGTTACATAAGGCGTTTCCTCAACACTTTTCAAACCTGAGCCTGGACTGGGCTCGTGACATGGTGTGATTGATTCCTGCCTTGGCTCGTCTTACACTCCCTGGGATTCCTTCGGTGTGCATTTAGCTCAATTGAAAACAGCAAGCCCAAGGGCCCCTTTAGGAACTAGAATGTGTTGTGGTGCAGTACATGTTGTGTCAACTTTAAAAGGATGTCATGGAAAGCTGGGGTAGTTGTCAATATGCATTCCAGCAAAAAAGGAAAATAGGTTAAATAAACTAGAGGGGAAAAAACACTGTATAGGTTAGTGTTGTTTGGTGGCACACAGTGAGGGTGGATGTGATGAGATGGAGACTCACAGAGATGAACTGAGAGACAGGGATCATCTCTTTGCCCTCTGTAATGGTGAAGAAGAGAAGGTCCTCCATCCCAGAGATCAACTTTTTCCTGTGAAGACCAGACAACACATTGCATCATGTCAATCAGTGGAGGCTGCTGAGGGGAGGATGACTCGTAATAATGGAATGGCATCAAACACATGAAAATGTATTTAATACCATTCTCCATTTTCCGCTCCAGCTATTACCACATGTTAGTCATCCCCAATTAAGATGCCACCAACCTCCTGTGATGTCAATTCTACTGTAGGTCTGACAGGGACATTGTTAAATATTACCACTGCATTACACAGTGTTTTGATAGTTGACGCTCATCTGTATAACTTTTCTCAAAACATACAACATGTGCAAAAGAGCACTTAATCACTTAAGACAACTGTGTATGAACAACGTTCTATGTTTTTATTTTCTCCCCAGCACCAGGAGTATAGTAGTGTGTGTAGTGTAGGAATAATGTACAGTAGTGTAGTGTAGTGTAGGTGTCTAATGTACAGTAGTGTAGTGTAGTGTAGGTCTAATGTACAGTAGTGTAGTGTAGTGTAGGTCTAATGTACAGTAGTGTAGTGTAGTGTAGGTCTAATGTACAGTAGTGTAGTGTAGTGTAGTGTAGGTATAATGTACAGTAGTGTAGTGTAGTGTAGGTCTAATGTACAGCAGTGTAGTGTAGTGTAGGTCTAATGTACAGTAGTGTAGTGTAGTGTAGGTCTAATGTACAGTAGTGTAGTGTAGTGTAGGTCTAATGTACAGTAGTGTGTGTAGTGTAGGTCTAATGTACAGTAGTGTCGTGTAGTGTAGGTCTAATGTACAGTAGTGTAGTGTAGGTCTAATGTACAGTAGTGTAGTGTAATGTAGGTCTAATGTACAGTAGTGTAGTGTAGGTCTAATGTACAGTAGTGTAGTGTAGTGTAGGTCTAATGTACAGTAGTGTTGTGTAGTGTAGGTCTAATGTACAGTAGTGTAGTGTAGTGTAGGTCTAATGTACAGTAGTGTAGTGTAGTGTAGGTCGAATGTACAGTAGTGTTGTGTAGTGTAGGTCTAATGTACAGTAGTGTAGTGTAGTGTAGGTCTAATGTACAGCAGTGTGTGTAGTGTAGGTCTAATGTACAGTAGTGTAGTGTAGGTCTAATGTACAGTAGTGTAGTGTAGTGTAGGTCTAATGTACAGTAGTGTGTGTAGTGTAGGTCTAATGTACAGTAGTGTAGTGTAGTGTAGGTCTAATGTACAGTAGTGTAGTGTAGTGTAGTGTAGTGTAGGTCTAATGTACAGTAGTGTAGTGTAGTGTAGGTCTAATGTACAGTAGTGTAATGTAGTGTAGGTCTAATGTACAGTAGTGTGTGTAGTGTAGGTCTAATGTACAGTAGTGTAGTGTAGGTCTAATGTACAGTAGTGTAGTGTAGTGTAGGTCTAATGTACAGTAGTGTGTGTAGTGTAGGTCTAATGTACAGTAGTGTAGTGTAGTGTAGGTCTAATGTACAGTAGTGTAATGTAGTGTAGGTCTAATGTACAGTAGTGTAGTGTAGTGTAGGTCTAATGTACAGTAGTGTAGTGAAGTGTAGAAGTGTAGTCCATCTTAATATCTGCTTTCAAACCAATTCCACTGACTATTCAGCTCCAAGTTCCTACATTTAGTCTATGATTAAATTAGTTGTTTGGATGGAGTATTATTGGGAATTCCATTTGAAGTCCACTTAGTATGCATAACAAAATGTCTGAATCAAAGATAATAGCTTAATTTCATGTTCTGTATACAAGCCTAGTTTGAATACAAAATCAGCAGTGTTGGGGAAGCTAATCTGAAAATATACCCTGAGTGTACAAAAGCATTAGGAACACCTGCTCTCTCCATGACATAGACTGACCAGGTGAATCCAGGTGAAAGCTATGATCCCTTATTGATGTCACTTGTTAAATCCACTTCAATCAGTGTAAACAGGTCAGATGCTGAAAAAGACAGGAAATCTTGCCTACTTTAACCATATTTTCTGTTCTTTTTGCAAAAATGTAGTGTGTAGTTCCAGTAGTTAGCTACACCACTACATGGCAAAAAAAAGTAATTACCTACTGGGCACACACTGTTTGAATCAACGTTGCTTCCACAGTATTTCAATGAAATTACGTTAAACCAAAGTGGAATAGACGTTGAATTGACGTCTGTGCCCAGTGGGTAACTACTGAAAACACTACCAAGATTTGAATTTAGTTCAACTACCACCACCAAACTACAGCTAAATGTATTTGAATTACTAGTTGAGCTACATGTAGTTCACTACTCCCCATCACAGAAAATCAGTAACCCATTATTATAGGGTCGTTCTTTTGGTTTCAATAACTTTTTGACCGCACCCCTTTGATTTGAACAAAACTTTCCATACATATTTACTTATGGGATAAGTTATAAGAAAGTGAGTTTTTGGACCTGAATGCCAAAACATTTAGGTGATAGAGGTGCTCAAAGTTGACCTGTTTTGCATACCCCACCCTACCACGAGACATCCATGTCTTCATTACTGGAAAAGATAAACGGTTGAGTTTGATATCACTTAAAAGCTTACAAACACGGTTGACAAACTATTTTATAATTTCTTGATTTATTTATTTATTTATAAAAACTATGTACTTTTTTTTTACGTGAATTATCTAAAAACGCGTAAACTCCGATTATTTTGCTTTACACATACTGTATGTTGTAGCTTAGAACCTATTTTACACCATCTGAGGTTTTTGTGTTGTGCCCGCCATCGGTTGAGACAGCATACTCTTAAATAAGGGTGCATGTCATTCAATCATAGAAATACAATTCATAGAATTGCAGACCGCTGCAATTTAGCTGGTACATCATTGAAACTTAAATTGAATTGACATTTCAATCTCCCAATTACTACCACAAAGAAGGCTGCCGGTCCACCCACCATCAAATGTCAACTTAAACTGAAATGTCTATTCTATGATCTATATTTCTATGATTTCAATAGGTTTCCTATGGAAGATTGACAGGTTAATTAAAACAACTGATATTCCCATTCAATTCAACATTCTCTGATGTATGGACCTCCATCCATCTTTGTGCTACAATTTTAAAGTTGAAATGTACATTTTATTTCCCTTTTAGTCAATCAATCAAATGTATTTATAAAGCCCTTTTTACATAATCAGTTGTCACAAAGTGCTTATACTGAAACCAAGCCTAAAACCCCAGAGCACGCAATGCAGATGTAGAAGCATGGTGGTTAGGAAAAAATCCCTAGAAAGACAGGAACCTAAGAAGAAACCTAGAGAGGAATCAGGCTCTGAGGGGTGGCCAGTCCTCTTCTGGCTGTGCCGGGTGGATATTATAAGAGTACATGGCCATTAAGGCCAGATCGTTCTTCAAGATGTTCAAACGTTCATAGATGTCCAGCAGGGTCAAATAATAATCACAGTGGTTATAGAGGGTGCAACAGGTCAGCACTTCAGGAGTAAATGTCAGTTGGCTTTTCATAGCCGAGCATTCAGAGGTCGAGACAGCAACATGACACCCACTCTGTATTCAAGAGCATGCTGTGTCTTAACCGATGACGGACACAACACAAACACCTCAGATTATGTAAAATAGGGTCTAAACTACAACATATGCAAAAAGTAAATACTTTTTTGATAATTGAAGTTAAAGGTTTAAAAATGACATGATTATATATATTTGTTTTATGTTTCATTAAATTATTAAATAGTTTGACAACCCTGTTTGTAAGCTTTTAAATGATATCAAACTCGACTGTTTATCTTTTCCAGTGATAAAGACATGGATGTCTCATGGTAGGGTAGTGTATGCAAAATGGGTCAACTTTGAGCACTTCCATTTTCTAAATGTTTTGGCATTCAGGTCCAAAAAGTTACTTTCTGACCACTTCTACCATGGGCAAATATGTATAGAAAGTTTTGTTCAAATCAAAAGGGGTGCAGTCAAAAAGTGATTGAAATCAAATGGAACGACCCTATAGGATCTCAACAGATATATAATTTCACTCTTTGAGATAACTTGTCAGTACTGTCTATACTGGCCAGGGGTCCCCAACTAAATTCAGATGTGGGCCGATTCTTTCTTGAGCGGATGGTCGGGGGGCTGGAACAATTATTAATAACAATAATAAGACACTGCTAATTGACGTCAAGAAGCACAAAGATATAGTAATTGACAAAAACATCATCATTTCAAACCTTGATTACATTGGGATACGATAACATATGTCTCTATTTATGGGTGGGAACACTTAGGAAAATATTTCCTCAATTAAAATCAGTTGATATCCTGTTGATTTTAAATTATTTCATGTCCAACAATGAAAATGTATTTGATAAAATGGGGGTTCAAATAAAATCACCTGCGGGCCGAATTTGGTCCATGGGCCGAACTCTTCTGTAGGCACTACATCGTTAGGGAAAGAGTAAGTATTTACCTGCACTCTGCTTGGTCCATATCATTGACAGCTTGATGATGGAAGGGTTGCTGACTCTGGCTGTGTGATGATGCGCTTGTGCATAACAGCTGAGATGGTTGCTCGCTCCTGGATAAGCCATTGCTGTCACACCCAACTCGTATGTAGTTGACAGCATGTTTGAGCAGTTGTAAAACTCCCGCATTTGTAGTCCGCAGACGTTTCAGACAATGCATTAATAAAGGGTGGATCGCAACCAAAGAACAATACAATTAGAATATAATAAACACCGTAGAGGCATCAGATCTGTGTCCAGTCGGAGGCTTTATGTCAGTTTTCATGCAAGCGAGCGCAGTTAATAGACATGATACTGTCGCGTGGGGGTGGAGTTGTGACTGGCAGAAGTTGGTCGACAGATGAAATAGGCCAGTGACCAATGACAAATGAATACAGACCGGGAAGAGGGTGAGAAATGTACGGTCCATGGCACGGGTATGGTTCTGATTTCAAATTACGTGATTCAGTGGCTAGGGGCACAGTACAAATCTAATTATAGGTTACTTTTCCGAGCAGTTTCTATGGAAAACATTGCCCAAAACCTTTAAATACATTGCTGTAAGATATAATATTATGTAACCTTGTTGCAACTGTTGAACAAGAAGTTGTAATATCATCTGTAAACCTGTGAATAAATGTGAATAAATAAATAATACAATTACCAAAAATGTTTTGAATTCAACTGCTTACAATTTCATGGTTACATTGGCTATGGTGAAATCAAGCCTACCAATGAGCAGAGATGGCATTGGGGGATGTTCTAGTAATTTGTAGCATTTATAGCAAACCCGGACGACGCTAGGCCAATTGTGCGCCGCCCTATGGGACTCCCAATCACGGCCGGTTGTGATACAGCCTGGAATCGAACCATCAGAAAGTATCCATACCCCTTGACTTATTCCACATTTTGTTGTGTTACAGCCTGAATTGAACATTGATTAAATTAATTTTCTCCCCCTTCTACACACAATACCCCACAATGACAAAGTGAAAACATGTTTTTAGACCTTTTTGCAAATGTAGGCGATTGAAAATGAAATACAGAAACATCTAATTTACATAAGTATTCCCAACCCTTTGCTATGACACTCCAAATTGAGCTCAGGTGCATCCAATTTTCGTTGATAATCCTAGAGATGTCACTACAACTTGATTGGAGTCCACCTATAGCCAATTGTATTGGGTGGACTTAATTTACAAAGAAACACATCTGTCTATATAAGGTCCCACAGTTGACAGAGCATAAACTATACCATGAAGTCCAAGGAACTGTCCATAGATCACCGAGATAGAATTGTGATGAGGCATACATGTATATTTGGGGAAGGGTATAAAACAATGTCTATAGTGTTGAACGTTTCCAAGAGCACAGTGGTTTCTATCATTGGGAAATAGAAAAAATATGGACCTACCCAGACTCTGACTAGCGCTGGCCGTCCGACCAAACTGAGCGTCCGACCAAACTGAGCAACTGGGCAAGAAGGACCTTGGTCAGGGAGGTGATCAAGAGCCCAATGACCACTCTGACAGAACTACAGAGTTCCTTGGCTGAGATGGAAATCTGAGGGGGCACATATGGCATGACCCTCTGACTACAGTTGTAACAATGTGTACTTACACTGTAATTACAATTCAACTACCGCTGTATCTACCATGTAGCCTAGGTATGGGTTTCAGTACACTTGATATAAAGTCGGACCAAATTATCAAATGATTCCCTTTTATTTCACTATGTTCAAATAAATCTAAGCCTACATCGACCTTGTAGTTAGTGTGGTTATCTGCGTAGCGCTTATAGCCAATTTCTGATGTAGATTTGTGGATTGAAAATAGAGCTTGCCAGCTTCTAGTCCTCAAAACCGGAAAAGAGTCTGATGTTAAAACATGCTTAGGAGATCTTATACGTTTTGTTCAATGATGTAATATCAGTCAGTTAACATGACCTTTAGGAATTGTGAAGCCTTTATGTGATTTATGTCCTCGTTTTAATTACATACATTTCACAAAAAGCTGATGAAAATGATCTCATAGAACAAAACGTATAAGATCTCCTAAGCCTGTGTTTACCACATACCTTATTCTCGGCGTTTATACAGAAACCCTCCAAAAAAACCATTCATTTCCCCATAGGCTTTGGCCAACGAGCCATGGTGGAGTTAGTGGCTAAAAAAGACGTCATTACTATTGCTCTCTATTGTTTGTTGTTTAAAAGAACAACCGGTCCCCCTATTCAATACCCTTTCAAATTCATAACCTTGAAAAACAGTAAATACACAACCATTTTTAGATCAGTATGGCGGGGCAGTAGGCGGTTTTCATTTCTAGGCTGAGGCAACTCAATGCTACTCCATAATAAACCTATAGGACCTGTAAGACCTGTTCTGCTGTCTGTTTACGTCTCTGCCTGTAGGTGGCAGACTCCTTCCAGATCTAGCACCTCAGATCCAGGCTGAGTGTCACTGTCTGTGTGTCTATTGGATCTATGAGAGGGCATCTCTCAGGGGGTCCGTCACGCACACGAACACTCACACCCTCTCTCTTTCACACACACATGCACACACGCACATACACACCAGGCACAGGCACAGGCCCAGTGTTCCTACCCACAAGCCTCTGCCTGCCCACATGTCACTCCTCACCTCTCTGTACCTCTCTGATCCTTCATGTGCTCAGTGTTTGTGTACAACACGCATTATCAACACACTGGTATAAATTAGCCTCTCTTGCTAAGGATAAATTATTTGACTGGTTAAGCCATTACAGGCATTCATCAACTTTTTCTGAAATCTTTAAACAGTTACAATGTGTACCTTATTTGATATCTATCTCTCATGTAGTATGAAAAACCCCATTAAGGAGAGGAATAAATTGGTGGATTACATTACATTTACCAAGATTCTACACAGCAAATTGGCCAGTGTTACCTAGTGTTGATTTTTCAGTGTAACATGTCTAGTGTTGATTCAGGTGTTAAATTAACTCTGTAAATGTTACATGAACACTCATTGGTGTAAAATAACCCCAGTGTTGGTGTTAATTACCAGTATTAAACCAGAACCATGCCCATCATTATCATATTTTCCAGCATGCTCTATTGCAGTTTGATTTTTAGATTGATTTGTTTCAATATCTATGTTTTTGTATGTACATTGATTAATTAATTAATCTTATGCTACTCAAATATAAATAACATAAATGTTTCTAACCCAATCTGTTACTTGGATTTATTGCACCTGTTACTGAAATGGTTGTTCCTGTTTAGATAGTCTCATATCTTAGTCATTCTGAATGCAGGTTGCGGGTGAATTTACATTCAAAATGTTGGATCTCCCCACTGGCTGGATTCCAATTGGAATTACAGATCACTTTGCAAGCCAGCATAATGTGACTTGATGTGGCCTGTAAACCATGAGTTTCAGGCCACTGTATTAAGGTAAAGCTTTCAAAATAAGGCCTTATGAATTATGTGTTGTATTGTGTTAAATAATTTAATTTCAATGATAACATATTTGCTTAGGTTCTCCCTTAAAGGCACAGGACTGATAATGGATGAATAAAACAACCATGTCTCTGTCACTAACAAATACAGTCATGGGTGGTAACTCTACAATTAACTCGGCAAGGCACTCTGGGAAATATGCAAATAAGGCTTTACACTAAGCAGTGTGTTAATTTAACAATGAAAAGTGTGGACCCCTATAGACACTGGACCAGTGTTAAATTTACCACTCTCAGTGTTGATTTAACACTGGATAATTTCCTGTGTACCAAGAGGAGCTCACTTCAAGGCACTTCAAGGAATTCTTTCAGGAGACATGATTGTCATGCAGACAGTGTAGGCCCCCAATGGTGCCCAGACTCCCCATCCATCCGTCCTTGTAGTTGAAAAGTTCCTGCACCCACCCGTATAAGATTACATGGGTTTTAGACTGTATAGTCTGTACAGCTGTTGGGTAAATTGCTATAGTATCCACTTCCAGATTACCTGCAATACCAAATAAATGAGGCCTCAACCGGCACTGGTGGAGCCTTTGGATTTGCCTCGCTAGGCATGTGACTGCTCCAAAGGGCCACATGCTAACCCATGGTCTCCCTACACTACCTCTGCCGGTTGTAGCTTCTCTGTTTTCAGGAGAAAATGTTTTCCATTCCTCTGCCCATGAATACCAGCTTTGTCCCCCCAGCCTCCATCTTGTGTGAGAAAGCCCCCATGCCCCACCCTCCCTGCTTGCACAAACTTACCCCCCCCCCGTCCCCCCGTCCCCGTCCCCCGTCTCACACAGGAAAATAAACATACCGGTGCCTTCTGCTTTGATTCAGCCTCAGTAGTCTGTGAGCTTGGATAAAGCCCTGGAGCTTAGAATAACCTACAATGGACAGTCAGTTTGAAAGACTTGGGGGTTGGAGATGCTGTATTTGGACAGAATTATGGGTCAAAAAGTATTCTGGTGAAATATAGTAGTTAACAGACTCACCTAAAATGTCACCATGATATCCTGGATTTAGGAGAAACTGCTATAGATTTCTGTTGGGTCTAAAGCTTGTCTGGGATTCCTTCAGCAGTTCAGGGCATCTCAAATAGTGGTATCTACCCAGCCAGGGTTGGGAAGTAACTGATTACATGAAGAAGAAGAAAATACGTTGTAATCGGATTACAGATACTTTAAAGCAGGGGTGTCAAACTCATTTTAGCTCAGGGGCCACATGGAGGAAAATCTATTCCCAAGTGGGCCGGACCGGAAAAATCATGGTATATATAACTTAAAAACAACAACTTCAGATTGTTTTCTTTGTTTTAATACGATCAACATACAACATAAAGCTGGAGCCTGAGGACAGTGTGTCCAAAATAGTACAAGCACAACATCACTATTAATCATAAAACACGTCAAGTTTATTTGAAAATTCTAAAGAAAAAGAACACACAAACACACAATGCCTCAGTGATTAACAGAACTGTTTCACAGATCACAGAACTATATCAGGGTGTCATTTCTCAGGCAGAAATGTAGATAAAAATAATGAAATCCTGTTCCCCAAACAAGTGCAAGAACCACAGAGTCAAGAATAGGTTAAATATACAAATAAAATAAAATCAATTAAAAACAATAGCACATCAACATAAAAACATATAAACATAAATCTGAAAGCGTTGCTCAAACTCCCGTAACAGTCCAGTTATTTTATCTTTGAACCGCTTCATGTCTGCCATATGTTGGGTCGCGCACACATTTTTCAGACAGGGGAAGTGAGCTGCATCACCACCGGCAAGTTGCGTCTCCCACAATGACAGCTTCAACTTGAAAGAACGTATGCTGTCATAATACTGCGTGACAACTTTGTTGCGCCCTTGCAGCTGTTTGTTCAAGTTATTCAGGTGCTCTGTAACATCCACCATAAATGCAAGGTCCGGCATCCATTCTGCGGAATGAAATTCTAACACTGGTTTGCCCTTTTCTTCCATGAACTGTTCAATTTCTTCTCGTAAATCAAAGAAACGCCTCAGCACAGCACCTCGGCTTAACCATCTTACCTCAGTGTGGTATGGCAGGCCATAGATGTGGTCTTTCTCTCTGAGAAGGCTGTCAAACTGACGGTGATTCAGGCTTCTGGATCGGATGAAATTAACAGTTTGGATGACCACCTTCATGACGTTATCCATCTTTAATGACTTGCAACACAAAGCCTCCTGGTGCAAAATACAGTGAAAAGTCAAAAATCACGTCCTCCATTTGCAGATTGCACTTTCTCTCTGAACTTTGTCACAACGCCTGCTTTTTTCCCCGATCATTGAGGGCGCACCATCTGTAGCCAGGCTGACAGCGCGGGACCAGTCCACTCCGACCCTGTCCAGCGCGCCGACGAGTGCGGTAAAAATATCAGCTGCTGTCGTTGTATCTGTCATCGGCACCAACTCCCACGAACTCCTCGGTGACGGTCAATGTGTCATCAACTCCCGCGGATGAAAAAATGGCCAGTTGTGCAACATCTGTAATGTCCGTGCTTTCATCAATTGCAACCGAAAAACGCAATAAATGACTTTACTTTTTGCTTCAACTGGCTGTCCAAATCCACTGAAAGATCGGAAATCCTGTCTGCAACTGTGTTTCTTGTCAGGCTGATATTTGCAAAAGCCTGCCGCTTTTCAGGGCACACAATCTCCGCTGCCTTCATAATGCATGTTTTTACAAATTCACCCTCACTAAATGGTTTTGAAGCCACTGCGATTTCATTAGCAATGAGGTAGCTAGCTTTCACTGCAGCGTCACTGATGTCTCGGCTGTGAGTAAACACAGACTGCTGTTTCTTCAGACCCGCCAACAGTTCATTCACCTTCTCTCATCTCCGCTGTCCTTGAAAGTTGGCATATCTGTCGGCATGAAGACTCACATAGTGGCGACGAAGGTTATATTCTTTCAGCACTGCAACATGCTCTGAACACACCAAACATACAGCTTTCCCATTCAATTCCGTGATTAAATAGGATGACCATTTTTCTTGGAACACTCTGCGTCCACTTTTCTCTTTTTTGACAGAGACATATTGGGGCAATGAGGGTGCCAAAGCACATAATGTTAAAAGTAGAAGCCGTAATAAATATTGCGGGCAAAACAAAGTAGCTCATTGGCTGCACGTGCTTGACCTACTTGCTCTGCCCCGGTATAAACCGTTTGCTTGCTTAACACAATTGCTATTGCGCCATCCAGTGGACGCAATTGGAACAGCCGTTTATTTTATTGAAAAATTGCAGCGCATTTTTATGCTTTCAAAATTATTTTTTTTTTCAAAAATCATCTCGCGGGCCGGATTAAACCCGTTTGCGGGCCTGATTCGGCCCGCAGGCCGTATGTTTGACACCCCTGCTTTAGAGAAACTACATGATTACTTCATGATTACTTTTAAATTCAGAAAGGATGTTTGCTGAAAAAAAATATGTTATGACACCTTTCGGTTTTCTCAATGACATTCAATTCAGCATTGAAAAAAGGTGCAAGTTTAAGTTTGTTCCACCTGAGCGAGTCTGACCACAAGTCAGAGGCCACTATGATGACACACCAAATGCATTTGAGGGATAATTTGGGTCTTCTTTTAATGCCTGTTAAGGGGAAAGTAATCAAAAAGTAAAGGAAGGTAATCAGATTACATTACTGAGTTTGGGTTATCCAAAAAGTTGTTACTGATTACAATTTTGGACAAGTAACCTACTAGTAACTGTAACGGATTACATTTAGAAAGTAACCTACACAACCCTGTACCCGGCTAGTATCATTGGACGATTTCACACAAGCACATATCAGAGAGTGCTGTGAACCCCAAAACACAACTACTTCATGAATTGCTACACTGCCTTTCTCTGAGGAAGAGGGGATGTTGTTTGTTTGTATTTATACTGAGGGTTTGGAGGGACTTTCAAACACATTACCGCAATCATGACTATGTTGTTAGGTGGAAATAAAAGTACAGGCTTTGTTGTCGGCAATACCTTTCAAATACAGTATAAAGAAAAGTCAGCAAAAAGTTGGCGGTATGCTAAAATTGGCGGCAAAACGTATTGGTTTGAAAGGTGTCTTTTTCTGACCCTCCCTAAACCCTCTTGGGCGTGAGAGGTATGCTTTCTACTTTGTAGGACAGAAGGTTTGAATGATGTTGGAAGAAAAGCCAGTGAGGAAAATAGTGTCTGCGACACCTTCATTTTATGCTTTTACTATCCAAAGGGAATTGCTACATATCCTCTGCTTTCAATTTTAGATTACTTCTTAGACGTTAATTTGATATTGATCATAGCGAGAGGAATATTATAATTTTGTGTTGAGTGGTGAAACAAAACTCACTAATTAGAGAATGTTAAACGCTTGTAGAGATGTGATGCATCGTTAATTTCGCTTTTCAAATTAAAGAACACGTCCATTATCCATATACCACCCAGCATGAATGGAATTCTCACTCATTGCCAGCTTTACTCTCTCCTACATTCCTCCCCATAGTGACACAGACATACAGGCCTTAAAGCGCAAACAGGCACACACACACCTCTGAAGCTAGAGTAGCCAGACAGCTCCACCGACTTCCACTGGAGGGAGTTTTTTCACCAAGACATCTTTACACTAGAGATGTGCACTGAAATCCAAATATTCCACAGATTCTCCTCATTCTCCTCAGCAGAAGTTAGAGTTCCTCTAGTTAAACACAGTGCAATTGTACAGTGTTGAAAAAAATATATTTTGTGTATCTTAATTAGATTATATTTTATAACCTTTTTGGTCCCATGGTCTCTGTGTTATCTATTCTTTGGTAATCTGGGTAACCTATCCAACTTTACAAATGTTACCTCCTGCACCATTTATTAAATTATAATAGAAAATTGATAAAATAAGAAATATATTTTATAGAGATGAGAATGAATTTGCATACAGGCCCTGTCCTTTGCTCCTCTCTGTGTACGCAGCAAACCACAGCCACCCCTCCACTGTGGCCACCGTGCCGAAACCTAGACACCATCTAGACCCCTGGAGCCTCTTTGCAGTCGTACAGTCCTGAAAGATCACCCCCCTCCCTCCCTCTCCTTCCGTCACCACCACCCCTTCCCATACCCCCCAACCCCACCCCCACCATCCTCCTACCTTCCCCACCCTTCCTAAACCCCCCACCCACCATCCAGCAATCCCCACTGCCCTGCCATCTCACAGCATTCCGTGGGCCCTGCACACAGAGGCCTATTGTGTGCTCAGGGAGACGGAGGCAGTGTACAGTCAGGGGAACCAGAGAAATGTCTAGAATGGACCGTTTTCTATCTCACGTTAAGTTCTATTGACCTTGGCTACCATTGTGGACGCGCAGTTCAATTGATCCATTGTTGTGATCTTAAGGCATAGTACACTGAAAAATGCAGCAGAAGTTATCAGTAAAACAGAACGTTCCAAATAAGTCCCCAAGATGGCTGTCTATTAGGCATGCAGTTGAGTGATGCTTTCAGTGCAATGTTTCTCCTGGAAATCTGTCACAGTTAACTGATTAACCACAATTGTAGTCTTTATCAACCTCCTCCTTTACGGTAATGGTCATATGAGGGTGTCGGTTGTATTCTGAGAGGAAGAAAAATAGTTGACGGGATATTAAGTGATAGAAGGCTGCCGGGGTAGGTGGACCACCACCTATGTATGACTGCATGTATCATAAAACCCTGCTATGAAGTATTGTAAGAAGTGATCAGTAACTCACTACCGTCAGTTTTGCTAACAATTTACTATAATTAATTTACTATTACTGAATTACTACACAGGTATAAGAGCAATTTAATGTACAGTGATATTTTAAATACTGACCCTCCATCTTCATTCATGTAACCAGGCAACGTTAACCCGGCTTGACCTTATAAACTGGAGAGGGTGTTATGGAGAAGGAGAGTGTGCTGTGGTCTATTGTCTCAATAGAACATATTATTGGTTAATCTAGGACAGGCATGATGGTAATTTAAGACAACAGTTAGTCTCTCTGACAGACATTCAGAGCTAGCTAGCTTGGTAGTTGCTTTAGGAACAGACAACAGCATGGTCAGATATGAGGACTGCATTGGTCAAGATGCTTCCTATGCTCTTCCAAATCAACTGATTTAGGATCAGCTCTCCCTTCCCCAATCCTAACCTTAACCAATATGATCCAAATAATAAAACTGTCCCTGGATCAGTTGTTACTGTATGTGCAGAAAGTGACCTGGGGTGTGATGGAGGGTTCAGACTCTTTCTTCCCTGTATGAGGGGGCTCTCTAAAAGGTTATGACCCCGGCGTGACTGTGCCTCTCCACTCAACAAAGACCCCCTTTCAGGCCCTCTCACCTGGCCCTATCTGCCTCAGAATGATACGTGATAAAGATCATAGAGACGTTTCATACCCTGGTTCACAACTTCCGAGCTTCATAATGAAGAAAGACTGACATTAGTGTTATCTTGTCTCTATCAGGAATGTTATGGCACTGGAGAAGCAGGAAACCCTGTCAAAGCCCATTTTGTTTGCCTGGAGGGGACTGTTGGGCATCTGAACTGTTGTGACAGGTAACCAGTATAACATTGGCAATAGCAACAAGCTCCATGTACCGGTGGACATTACTGTAATTTGTAGGGATACATTGTTGGTTTAGAATAGACAGTACGGTGCTGCTTGCTGAGTAGTTACAGCTCGTTACAGTTGGTGTGTATTTCTGTTCACAGTTACATTTTATTCAAGCCAACACTATTACTGCATATGCAGGAAACTTACTGGAAATGCCGGTAACACGCCTTCAGTTTCCAGCCCCTTAATATCCATTGCAGTCATGGCAGACATCTTCTTTTAACTGCTTCTCACAGCCTCATTTCAACTGGTCTTTCCCCAAACAGACAGGCCTCTTGCCGAAACTCGGACTGACCCTAAGTATGCAACGTGACCATGATATAACACTGTCATTGACTGGAGTGCTCTACACACCCAGAGGTTGCCTCAGGTCCTGCAATAATTAGACACCCATAAAGCCATAATCCAAGAATCTCTGTAGAATCAGCCAGGTTAGATTGAGTTAATCCTCAGAGACAGGCTGGCCGTTTCCCATGCCCTCAGTGCTCCCTACAGTAGTTCACACCATGGTCCACTTCATCTACCCTCAACTCTCATTGTTAGCAAAGTGGATTAACCTTTACATTTTTTTTTTAAGTAGGTTAGTTTGAGGCCAGTGAGCGGATGAACACCAAGTTTGTTAACAATTCATGCCAATAAAGCCCTTTGAATTGAATTGAGAGGGAGGGAGAGAGAGAGAGCGAGAGAGAGAGAATGTTGAAATGTAGAGACTTTCTAAGTATTGGCCTACAACATTTGCCAAGTGTGGGCACCTGTATACAGTCGTGGTCAAAAGTTTTGAGAATGACACAAATACTAATTTTCACAAAGTCTGCTGCCTCAGTTTTGATGATGGCAATTTGCATATACTCCAGAATGTCATGAAGAGTGATCAGATTAATTGCAAAGTCCCTCTTTGCCATGAAAATGAACTTAATCCCCAAAAAACATTTCCACTGCATTTCAGCCCTGCCACAAAAGGACCAGCTGCCATCATGTCAGTGATTCTCTCGTTAACACAGGTGGGAGTGTTGACGAGGACAAGGCTGGAGATCACTCTGTCATGCTGATTGAGTTAGAATAACAGACTGGAAGCTTTAAAAGGAGGGTGGTGCTTGAAATCATTGTTCTTCCTCTGTTAACCATGGTTACCTGCAAGGAAACATGTGCCGTCATCATTGCTTTGCACAAAAAGGGCTTCACAGGCAAGGATATTGCTGCTAGTAAGATTGCACCTAAATCAACAATTTTTCGGATCATCAAGAACTTAATGGAGAGAGGTTCAATTGTTGTGAAGAAGGCGTCAGGGCGCCCAAGAAAGTCCAGCAAGTGCCAGGACCGTCTCCTAAAGTTGATTCAGCTGCGGGATCGGGGCACCACCAGTGCAGAGCTTGCTCAGGAATGGCAGCATGCAGGTGTGAATGCATCTGCACGCACAGTGAGGCGAAGACTTTTGGAGGATGGCCTGGTGTCAAGAAGGGCAGCAAAGATACACTTCTCTCCAGGAAAAACATCAGGGACAGACTGATATTCTGCAAAAGGTACAGGGATTGGACTGCTGAGGACTGGGGTAAAGTAATTTTCTCTGATGAATCCCCTTTCCGATTGTTTGGGGCATCCGGAAAACACCTTGTCCGGAGAAGACAAGGTGAGCGCTACCATCAGTCCTGTGTCATGCCAACAGTAAAGCATCCTGAGACCATTCATGTGTGGGGTTGCTTCTCAGCCAAGGGAGTGGGCTCACTCACAATTTTGCCTAAGAAAACAGCCATGAATAAAGAATGGTACCAACACATCCTCCGAGAGCAACTTCTCCCAACCATCTAAGAACAGTTTGGTGACGACCAATGCCTTTTCCAGCATGATGGAGCACCTTGCCATAAGGCAAAAGTGATAACTAAGTGGCTCGGGGAACAAAACATCGACATTTTGGGTCCATGGCCAGGAAACTCCCCAGACCTTAATCCCATTGAGAACTTGTGGTCGATCCTCAAGAGGTGGGTGGACAAACAAAAACCCACAAATTCTGACAAACTCCAAGCATTGATTATGCAAGAATGGGCTGCCATCAGTCAGGATGTGGCCCAGAAGTTAATTGACAGCATGCCAGGGCAGATTGCAGAGGTCTTGAAAAAGAAGGGTCAATATTGACTCTTTGCATAAACTTAATGTAATTGTCAATAAAAGCCATTGACACTTATGGAATGCTTGTAATTATACTTCAGTATACCATAGTAACATCTGACAAAAATATCTCATAACACTGAAGCAGCGAACTTTGTGAAGACCAATACTTGTGTCATCCTCAAAACTTTTGACCACGACTGTAGGTGGACAGGTCAACAGTGTCATTCACTCTCAGTGAGGAGATCTAACTCCTCTTGGGGGAATACATGGACTTTCATACAGTAATCATATAGATTTGTGTGCACAATAGCTGATCCATCTTAAAAACCTGTTTCTCATCTATTGACCTGAGTAGGGCTGTTCTGGGTCCTAGGTCTAAACTGCAACTCTATGGACATGATCCCAGGTAGACTTCCAACACCATTGCATCAAAAGAGACATGATTTATAAGTAATTCAGACATCAGGTCACTATTGCATTACACATTTGTTATAAGCTCATATAGAATAGAGTTGCCTATTTTAAGTGCCAATAAAACAAAGCCTATGAATAAACATCAGTTGAATATGAAGGTAGACCTATTAGTGAAGGCCTAAATCCACCTGCAAATTGTAAAATGGCAAATCTGTTATTGGTTATTGTAGCCTATTGAGCGACATTCTGAAAAGGTCTACTTTAAATATTGTAATGCCAAATTATCGATAAATGTGAGTTTGCCAGGTGAGTGACCATACTGCACGCTATTCCAATTGGGGTTCGAGAGATAACCAAAAAGTGCGATTTATAAGTAGGCTACCTCGTCCTCGCAGGGCGTGGGAGGAATGGGAGAAAGAAAGAGGTCCCTAGGAGAATAGATGATGATGGTGCTGAGGGGAGGGAGATGTGGGTTGGGTTTCAAGCTCGACTGGGGGTCGGGGGGAGGACTAGTATTTTGGAATATACGAAGATTCGTAGAAGGTACAGTGGACATAAAACCGCTGTTCTTGCCCTGACGCGGTGGGTGTAAAGTGCCGGCTGGGGCCCCGCGTTGGATTCCACTTCGATTTTGGAAGGTTGACTGCATGGTTCGGTTGTAGTCTCTGGGAACACACACACTTAATTGAAAGAGAGCCGCGTCTGCTCCGTCCCATCTTTTTTCTCACCCAAGGTCCTGCATGTCTAATATTTAGACATGTTCAGCTTTGTGGATTCACGGACTGTTCTGCTACTTGTAGCATCCCAAGTTGTTTTAGTATCCATTGTCAGATGCCAGGAAGAGGATGACCGTAAGTTACATCATTCTGTTGAATTATCTTTAGCAAAAGTTTGTATTCTTCTGATGATGCCATTTTATCAACTCATATTTTACTTTCTGCGCGTCTGTGGCACTACCTTGGCATTTAAAGTTTGTAGTTTCTGCGCAATTCTCACCTTCACAACGAATATGCATATCACAAGATATGAGAATGGGATGTGATTTTGTGAACCACTTGGGTACATTGGCATTGATGGAGGGCACAAACACATACCAATATATCTGTCGTTCATTGGAGGAATTGCACAATTATGAATTAGAATTCTTGCAGATACAATTCAGAGATTAAATGTTAATTATCTGGACTGTTAAACTGTACATGATATCAACTTAAGAAATTACTATTTAACTATTTAAATAATGGTATTGAATTGAACATTAACATCCTAATACTGGTTTGATATTGGCATAGTTAATTACTACATTTTGGTTACATTGTAAGTGTTTGCAAATATATGGGGCCTATGAAAGAGTTTACCTTCCTTTTGGGAGGATAGGTGAGGATATCAAGGCACATCTGTGTGGGATGGAGAACCAGGTGAACAAGTGTCCGTTTGTTTCACTCCTGGATACTCTGTGGATCCTGTCGCTCTCTCTAGTTGTGGTGCCAGTATTTAACAACACAAAACCATTTGGTGGAGACAACAGAGGAGACACAGTGGCTCACTTGAGATGCTTTGGCAGTTCAAGAGCTTTTTAGGCAATTTAGAAAACCTTTACTTTGGCATTTACTCCCCTGAGAAAACATTCTGATTTCAAAAGAATAGTTATATTGTTTAAGGTGACTATTTGTTAGACTAGTGGGATTAAAAGTGTAATTGTTTGGTGCTGTGGCAGAAATAGTTGAAATAATTAATTATATTCATAATTTAAAAAGACAGGGTCAGACACAGCTTGACCCCAGACTAGAAGGCTCAAAGGGTAGCAGGAAGTGAATGGCAGTTGGTCACTCAATAAAAGAGAGGAAGGGATATTTTATGAAGAAACTATGAAACAGGATACTACTGTATGTTGCTGGAGAAATGGGCTACACCACATTATGCAATGTGTAATGTATCATGTGTTGCTTTACGTTCCCCATATTCATGGACTTGTGCTACATAGCCTAACATTTTTCATCCATTTCTCCTTAAGTACTCCAAAGAATAGCTTTTAGGGGCCACATGCCCAGTGTGCTAGTAGTTTTAAGCATTTAGTAAGGAGTTAGGGATTGTGCTTCCATATATATATTGCCACAATGGCATGTTGTGGAACAATATGCCACCAACCAACCCCACCTTATGTGGGGAAAGCTTAAATGGTTTACTCATTTGTTATATAGTATAGTTTGGTAGCAGGTAAGTGCTAACAACCACTTTCACAAAAAATGCAACAAAAACAAATAGCTATATTTAGCCTAGTAGCCCAACATTAGAACCTATGCATGAAAGCTACCCATTCTCAATTCTCCAATGTGTTTGAACTGGCGCTTGACACAGCTATGAGATCCAGATGGAGAATTTTAGAAGGACCCCCTGTTTACTTAAGGCAGCAGCTTGTCAATTGGGCACAGTCTCCCAGTGTGAGGGATTCATTCATACAGGTCCACTGGTCACCAGGGAGCGCAGTAGGCCTACAGGTTAAATATACACACCCCACCACTTGAAATACCTACTTCTACTGTAAATGCTAAATGTACTCTTTGTTGGTGGCATGGAAGCTGCCTCAGAATCCTCCTGCATATGTTTACTGTAATCTGAATGGATACTTTTGTTGCTTTTACTTCCTTTGGAGTTACTGAATCTAGCAGTTTGGGTGCAGGATAAATCAACCTGGATGAGGCTTGTTGAGCTGTGCTGCTTTATGAAAATAAACAATTAGATCTTGTGAGACTGCGGCCCTCAGGTAAAATCAATGTTCTGAATCAGCACCCACCCAGACCAGTGCCTTGAAAGATCCAGTCTGCCATGCTGCCAATCCATGTTGTATCGTTTTGAGATTAGTCTATTAGGTCTAATACCTGGATGGACATATTGATGCCATACATTTGTATAAATTATGCTGATATGCTTGTCTTTAATATGGTTGATAATTAATGCTTTCGTGTGATGCTGGACATCTCTGCTCTTCTTTGATAAGGTCACTCCTACTTACTTTTAACGGTTCCTAAAATCAGATCGGATCATGGCAAAAAGTGTTTTAGCTACTCGGCACCGTGGTCTTGGAATTCTCTCCAGACCAGCTTGAAACTCCAGGATTTTGTTTCCTTGGAGGAGTTTAAAAGTTTGTTTGACTCACATGTTCCTGAGGAATGTGATTTTCATTGGTACATGTGAGTGATTTTTTATCTCTGACGCTTGTATGTTTCTGTAATTGAAATGTATTTGTGTCTACGTCAAAACATATATACTTTTTATGGTGTGTCTATGTAACTTGTTACAGTATGTCTGATATTTGTCTCAAATATTGTTCCCCCTGCTGCTGTCTTGGTTGGACCAGGTCTCTCTTGATAAATATATGATTTATCTCAAAGAGACTAACCTGGATAAATAAAGGTTACATGAAAACATTTTTTGTGAAACCTGTTGATTGTCCCCCATTGGGGGTGGAGACTCCCCCAACCTGTGGGTGAAGTCATGTGTGTGAGTGTTGTGATGCTGTGCATGTGGTATAAATGAGGCCTAATGTTAAGCTGATAACTTGTGTCTCTCCCCCCTCCTCCTCCCCCCTTCACCCCTGTCTACCTTCTGACCCCATCCCTCTCCTCCACCCCATCTTGCACTCAATGCCCATCCTGCTTGCCCTCCACTCGACCCTGCCATTTTCATACCCATGCGCCCCCCTCACCTATACACTATGATCACTGTCATGCCCTCTTTGACACCCACCCATCCCTATTTACCCCTCTCCTGCCACTTCCCCCATCCACCACCACCCTCCAACCCATCTCTACCCCCTGCCCTCTGTACCACCCCCTGACGGTGGCCACAGAGGCAGGCGGCTGCATTCAGGATGCCCGTCGCTATAACGACAAGGATGTGTGGAGGCCGGAGCCGTGTCGTATCTGTGTGTGTGACAGCGGGTCAGTTCTGTGTGATGAGATCATCTGCGAGGAGATCAGAGAGTGTGCCAACCCCATCATCCAACCTAGAGAGTGCTGCCCCGTCTGCCCTGCTGACGCCAGCGGCCCCACTGGTTGTAATTTATTTATTCACACAATCATAAATAAATTACTGCGCCCTTTTAACATGCCAACACTTTTGAATTGGGAACTAAATGGTAGTTCATATGTTAACTGGGGTTAACAGGTCCCCAGTGGCTTATTGTACTGTTCATGACTTTGGTGTGCAGACATGAGTCTGGACAGGAGTCAGGACAGATTTTGTGGCTCATAAATTGGTATTAAAGGGATTTATAAGTAGCTAGGTGTGATGTTCCCTATTCAAAAGTGTTACCTTTTCCCCTGCTTGTTTTGGGTTGGAGACAAGACCTGCAACATCCTCTGGATTATCCCTCTCTATGGATGTTCACTTCATGAGAAGTTTAATCCTACAGTTGTGGCATCTGGCTTCCACTTAAAACAACAAGGGTCAATATTGAAAACGAGACACTTCTAAGTTTGCTTTAACTAGTGGATAGTGGCTAAGAAGCTATCCTGAGCAGCCAATCACTGTGTCATTTTGTCCAATGGAAGCTATTTTCCCACCACATCAAAGCGATCCTATTGGGTGAAATAAGACAATGATTGACAAGACATGATAGTCCCACCCACTTTGGGGTTCTGAAGTCTCATTTCCTCCATCACTGTGTAATAATTAACATTTTGACTGCTTTTCCTTCTTTTTCATCATGTACTTCCATCATGTATGGTTATGATCCTATTTCCAGTGACATACACATGTGGGAGTCATTATTGTACTTCACTTTACCAGACTTGAACCAACCTACACTCTTAGAAAAAAGGGTTCTTCGGCTGTCCCCATAGGATAACCCCTTTTGGTTCCAGGTAGAACCCTCTGTGGGAAGGGTTCTACATGGAACCCAAAAGGGTTCTACCTGGAACCAAAAGGGTTCTACAAAGGATTCTCCTATGGGGACAGCTGAAGAACCCTTTTAGGTTCTAGATAGCAGCTTTCTTTCTAAGAGTGTACTCCCAGGCTCAACACAAAGTAGACAACATAAGCAAAGAGAAGAGAGGCAAACATATGATAATATAGAGTGCAAATGTAATATTACTGTCAAGATTCAAATATATATTCACTTTGAACATAGAACAGTCATATTTGCTCATCAAACAACACAAATAAACCAAAGCTGCTTTCACATTTCAATCATTGTCCATGTTATATACACACCTACTCTTGGACACACCTACTCTTTCCAGTGTTTTTCTTTATTTTTACTATTTTCTACATTGTAGAATAATAATGAAGACATCAAAACTATGAAATAACACATATGGAATCATGGGGCGGCAGGTAGCTTAGTGGTTAAGAGCATTGTGGCAGTAACCGAAAGGTCGCTGGTTCTAATCCCCGAAACCTAGGTGAAAAGTCTGTCGATGTGCCCTTGAGCAAGGCACTTAACCCTAATTGCTCCTGTAAGTCGCTCTGGATAAGAGCGTCTGCTAAATGACTCAAATGTAAATGTAGTAACCAAAAAAGTGTTAAACAAATCAAAATATATTTGAGATTCTTCAAAGTAGACACCCTTTGCCTTGATTACAGCTTTGCACACTCCTGGCATTCTCTCAACCAACTTCACCTGGAATGCTTTTCCAACAGTCTTGAAGGAGTTCCCACATATGCTGACCACTTGTTGGCTGCTTTTCCTTCACTCTGCGGTCCAACTCATCCCAAACCATCTCAATTGGGTGGAGGTCGGGTGATTGTGGCGGCCAGGTCATCTGATGCAGCACTCCATCACTCTCCTTGGTCAAATAGCCCTTACACAGCTTGGAGGTGTGTTGGGTCATTGTCCTGTTGAAAAACAAATGATAGTCCCACTAAGCACAAACTAGATGGGATGGCGTATCGCTGCAGAATGCTATGGTAGCCATGCTGGTTAAGTGTGCTTGAATTCTAAATAAATCACAGACAGTGTCACCAGCAAAGCACCCCCACACCATCACACCTCCTCCTCCATGCTTCACGGTGGGAACCACACATGCGGAGATCATCCGTTCACCTACTCTGCGTCTCACAAAGACACGGTGGTTGGAACCAAAAATCTCCAATTTGGACTCAGACCAAAGGACAGATTTCCACCGGTCTAATGTCCATTGCTCGTGTTTCTTGGCCCAACTAGTCTCTTCTTCTGATTGGTGTCCTTTAGTAGTGGTTTCTTTGCAGTAATTTGACCATGAAGGCCTGATTCACGTAGTCTCCTCTGAACAGTTGATGTTGAGATGTGTCTGTTACTTGAACTCTGTGAAGCATTTATTTGGGCTGCAATCTGAGGTGCAGTTAACTCGAATGAACTTATCCTCTGCAGCAGAGGTAACTCTGGGTCTGCCTTTCCTGTGGCGGTCCTCATGAGAGCCAGTTTCTTCATAGCGCTTGATGGTTTTTGCTACCGCACTTGAAAAAACGTTTAAAGTTCTTGACATTTTCCATATTGACTGACCTTCATGTCTTAAAGTAATGAAGGACTGTTGTTTCTCTTTGCTTATTTGAGCTGTTCTTGCCATAATATGGACTTGGTCTTTTACCAAATAGGGCTATCTTCTGTATACCACCCCTACATTGTCACAACACAACTGATTGGCTCAAACGCATGAAGAAGGAAATAAATTCCACAAATTAACTTTTAACAAGGCACACCTGTTAATTGAAATGCATTCCAGGTGACTACCTCATGAAGCTGTTTGAGAGAATGAGTGTGCAAAGCTGTCATCAAGTCAAAGCGTGGCTACTTTGAAGAATCTCAAATCTCAAATATATTTTGATTTGTTTAACACTTTTTTTTGGTTACTACATGATTCCATATGTGTTATTTCATAGTTTTGATGTCTTCACTATTATTCTACAATGTAGAAAATAGTAAAAATAATGAAAAACCCTGGAACGAGTAGGTGCGTCTAAACTTTTGATTGGTACTGTATATTCTGAAACATAACATTTTCATGCATTTTGAAAAATGTAGTAGTGTCTTTAAAAACTAAACATTTCGATGCGTCATGTTTTTTCTGTTAAGTAGCCTAAACTTTAATGACTTTTGAGGAGATATACATTTTAGTTCTAACAATCTATCATAATAACCATGTAATGTGCCATTTCATAACATGATACGCTCCTCCCTAAAGCCATTTATTCAACGTGTTCTGTAGTTGGCTCCAAAATATGCTATATTGACACAGAAGATTTGATCCAAACATCTGTCCCACCCCCATGCTTTGCTTGCTTTTGGACCCATCCCCTCAACATGGAACTATAGCTAACCCTCAAACCCACTCTGGATGGGTTGTCGGGGTCTTGGAGTTTGGAGTTTGGAGTATGGTCTTTGGCTTCCATTGGTTTCCACAGGTGTTCCTTTTAATCTGGAGTGTTCAACCTCTGGAGATTTGGCCCCCACACAGCTATCATCAGTCTGAAGTTCACCTTTTAATGTTATTTTCTTTCTCTCGTCCTCTTCACCCCGTATGCAACATCAGAGGCGGCGATTGGTGCTAAGGTGAGACCATGGGAAACGATGATATGACGTACCACCCTGAAAGCTGTTGTGAAGGAATAACAATGACTGTGCAAAATACAAGGATATTTTCTGTTGTTGGATGAACAATGTGTCATTTAGACAATATTTATCAGACTGTATCACCCACGTGATCATCTAAACACTGTATATAATCATCCACACACTCAGGCTCCAAAATACTTTAGACTTACATGATGTGAATATTATGTGTCTTTATACTGACAAAGTCTTCATTAAGACCAAATACTTTCATTAAGACCACTGACCACCATTAAGACCACTGACCACCATTAAGACCAGATACTTTCATTAAGACCACCATTAAGACCACTGACCACCATTAAGACCACTGACCACCATTAAGACCACTGACCACCATTAAGACCACTGACCACTGACTTTCATTTATTCTATTAGGGCCAGAAAGGGGAACCAGGCGAGATTGCAGATGTAAGTATGCACACTCAGATTTACTGTATAGTCAAATAATTGCGCTAGTATTCAGGGGACACAAAGGGGTTTATTATCTCATGTACTAATTTCTTCTCAGTCTTATTCAAGCATACAGTAAATTATAAGCTGCTGTATGCAAGGGCATGCACTATAGCGCACGCTCACATAGAAAGAGATCAGAAGATTTGTTTGTCCATCCAAATCAGAGTGATAGAGGGATTTTTGGTCAATGAAGGCACTGAAGCTCTTTTTTAGGTACCCATGCATGCCATTGCCAAGCATTAGTGAACAAGAGACTATGGCACGTCTACTTAGAATGATAACACCATAACACGTTTTTACAATAGCCTCACTTAGAACTCACATACATGCAGTATAGCTATCTAAGTCAGTCTTAAGTCAGTATCAGGGTTGACTCTACTCAGCATTTTTCGTCTTCTTCTTCTTCTTTTGGGGAATCATATGATTCCAAAAGAGCCAAAGCCTCCAGTTGATAAGTGATTAGCTACCATGCTTTGAACTTGGTGGTTTTAGACATCGATTTTTTTTGTGCCTTCACTGACAACATGGAAGGAAGCCTACATTCCTAGGACATAATGGACCAAACCAATCCTCTCACATTCATTTAGTAACTTTTTTATTCACTGGTATGCTAGGCTTCTTGGAAAATGAACAAACCCTGACAAGCAGAATATGTTTTTTCAGCTAAAGTAACTGTCAATAGACTTCCTGGTAAAGTCTAGTTTGTGCTATTTGTCCATGGCCATGTCCTGGAATGTACTTCCCCAGCATCTTAGCTATTCAAATCAGTGCAACCCTACACCGTAGCAAAGACATCAGGCCTTTGAAAAGACTACTTTCTTCCCAATAAGCATTGAGAACTGAACAAGCTCTCCTTTCTGTTCTGTTGTCCAGGTTGTAGGACCAAATGGACCAGCAGGCCCTATGGTAAACATATTCTCAAATATTTACTTGCTCATTTGTTTTATGAATTATAATGACAGAAATTCCATGAGATATTATTTGTGGTGTATATCTTGCCTTGCAGAATATCTTTGATGAATTCTGATGTGCATCTTGCCCCAGAACATTATCCTTGATGAAGTACTCTGTTTGTCAAGCATCTTGCTCATCCTAATATGTTTGTTTGTGCAGGGCCCCTTAGGCGAGCAGGGACCACGTGGAGAAGCCGGAGCTAAGGGTGATAAGGTAAGACAGTAAATCCCAGTCACCTTTGTGCAGGTGATGCTAAGGAATATGTCTGTGGTATGGACTGAAATAAAGGGCTAACCATTCAACATCTGTAATTGCTGCCTAGTTTATCATGTATGAGACTTTGAATTTAGATCCACGATAGTAAGGTATACAGTATATGCGGCCTTATTGTGGAAAACCTCCCCCAAATGGAGAAGACTCAACTTTATAAAGACTAAAATAGTACTATAAGATTCTAACAAAATAGTGGCAAGCTCCCTGAAGCACCTTAATACGTTCTGTGCAGTTATTCTACCACAAGCCAGGCAAGTTCTGCAGCAAATTGAAAGGTTAATTGATGTATTACAGTTGAATGATTGGTTAATTGGTTGATTGTTTGGGTGATGGACTGATTTGTTGATTGATTGATTGCGAACAGAATTACATTCAGTAATACAGTCTCCTAAGGCAAACAACACCATCAAAGCCATGCAACAATATCAATCACTCACCTTTCCCAATAAAAGTTGATAATACTGAACATGTTTATGTATTGAACCCAATGTTGAATGTGTTTGTCCCTCTCTCCTTTTCCCTAGGGAAATGTTGGCCCCAGAGGCAGAGATGGCGAGCCTGGCACCCCTGGGAACCCCGGACCCCCTGGCCCTCCCGGACCTAACGGACCCCCAGGTCTTGGTGGGGTAAGTGGTAGTAATGTAAAATGTAATGGTAGAAAACAGGACAGTAGAGGACAGGACAGTAGAGTAGATGAGAGAGGATGTCACCGCCACACATAATCTCTTTTTATGTCTTCGTGGTGCAGAGAAGCACTCCCTGTTGATGCACCAGCAGTACATTATCGGTATATTATCATTGTCAGATGTGTGTGTGTATGTGTACTCGCACACACACACACCTGTGTGACAGAGACTAAGCCATAAGCCTATTTGTTAGTTAGTAGAATAAGAATAGAGAGAGAAGGACAGATGACACATTGGTAAGCTACTGTACCACAGTCAATATCACCAATGTAATCCCTTCTGACAACTGCTAAGTAAATGTCCCACCATATTCTTTGTTTCCTCAGAGCAGTGGGGAGGTCATATATCCTGTATAGCAGAAATAAAACTTGTGAAAGCTTTGGTGGACACCAGGGGGCAGTGCATCTACTGTAGATGCTATCAATACACTAACAACGTATCTTTACCCGTGTTGTTTCTGCAGAACTTTGCTGCTCAGATGGCTGGTGGATTCGATGAGAAAGCTGGAGGCGCACAGATGGGAGTGATGCAAGGACCTATGGTAAGAGGACAAGAGATGCTACTGTAACGTTACATGAACTTAACAGAATCCAGAGGGTTAAAAAAGACTCAAATGAATGAATGAAACAAATGAAATCATAGTGTTAAGCTAAAGAGATAGGTATATGGTAAATAATGTAGGGCGGTAGTAGCATGCTGTGTTACAGACTTGAAGATAGTATTGAAGCCAGACTGCCACCTTGTGCTGGAAATAACCACTGTATGGAACATACTGTAGTATAGATTGTGCTGGCATACCAAATTGATAGCTCATGCTGTCCTGTTGGTATGGAATATGAGATCTATTATAACGACAGTCAGTAACAAAGATATAGAAATTATCATGAAATATATCTTATTTATGGACTATGAATTTACATATCTATGGATACGCCCTTCAGCATTTGGAAGCATATGACCCCTCCCCCAATTCCCAAATAAGAGTCAACCTACAGTCTATTATGCTATCGGACAACCCATTGACATATACTGTATTTATTTATTTTCATTCTTTTTTTTTCATACCACCAGATAACCAAGGCCTGAAACCTTGATCACAATTCTAACTAATTATAGGGCAACATCATAAGACACACAGGCCACGTTATTTGAATACAATGGGACGTCTGACAATTCAAGTGTTTTTTCCTAAGACATGACTAAATAGAAATACCCTAACAGTCTTTGAGCTATGAATTGATATCAATATTATACATTTCCTCTCATTATGTCTCTCCCTCTTCCCCTGTAGGGCCCTATGGGTCCCCGTGGTCCACCTGGCCCTTCTGGAGCCCCTGTAAGTATACACACCTTCATTACTGTGGGCTGGACACCTCTCTAAGCCCTAGTAATAACCACAACAGAAGGAGAATGTTGTCTAATAGCTACTGTCTATTAATAGCTAATAGCTACTGACATTGTGTCATGTCTATGTACATAAGACAGTGCTGTAGAATAGTGTTTGACCCTTTGACCTTCTGTATAGAACGGATAAACCAGATTAATTTATGGTCTACCTGTATCCTAATATACTATGTGGATCCCTAATGTGGACACCCTACGCCTATAGAAATATGCAGACTATTAGGATGTCTTTGACTTAAAGTTCCTTCTTATCATTTCCAGGGCCCACAAGGTTTCCAAGGTAACCCCGGAGAGACTGGAGAGCCAGGCCCAGCTGTGAGTATCCAAAACTATCCCAGGGTGCACCACACATCTCTGTGCCACAACGCCAACATAGAAATATTATGCGTAGAGCTTAGCAACAGCACCAGAGCATTCTAGCATTAGCTATCTAGGAAGCAGTGTTCGATTGAGGGAGAATTGAGAGAAATTAGCGTTTATTGTGAAAGTGTCTCATAAACCCACTCAACCCAGTTCAACCTCTAACCCCTGACCTGTATAAGTGGATGGAATGTCTATCCATGTGAGAATCACATGGAGCTCCGTCCCCCTCAGAGCTCAAGTGAAAATCACCAACATCATTACCCATCATTAAAATCAAACCACTAGCAACAGCAAAATGCCCCCTTCCTCTACATGCTGTGAATGTCAGATATAAATAGACAGGAATAGACAGGGTTCCCTTTTTAACATGACTGCCTGCTACATAACATTTTCATTAGAGTTGGCAGTGAGAATTCAAAGGTTATAGGCACTGAAAACATGAAGTTAATGCAGAATTGCATTGTTTAATTTTAGTTAACTGTAGGAAGGTAGCTTCTTACACTAGTCTGTTCACACCAATTAGGCCTACACATCAATGACAACAAGCCCTCTCTCCTTATGACAGGGTGCACTGGGACCCCAAGGACCCCCTGGACCTTCTGGCAAACCAGGAAGTGATGTAAGTATTGTCATCTTCATCAACAAAGCCAGAACCATGCCAGGCTTCAACCAGATCCATGGCTCAGGTTGTCAAAGCCATGCACAAGTAGAGCACAAGCACTATCAGATATAGAGATCTGAATATGCTTTTTTTACTTCAACTTCCTCATATGTAAATAGAGAGCACCTGGCCAAACTATCACTACCTTATTGACTTAGTCAGGCCATACTCCAGTACCCCTAGGACCATCATGAAGAGTGGACCTTGTTTCTTCCCCACTGTTTAAAAACACAAGCATGATCCTCTTTGACACAGTGTCGCCGAAGCAGTCCACAAAGCAACCCACTTACCTACCATTTATAACACAATTGTGTCATTGAATGTCCCTTTAGCAAATCCTAAACTCCTAGCCATTTACAGTCCCCCCAACATACTGTACACAAACATGTCCACCAGAGGGCATTCACCTTCTCTATTCAGTTGATAAACTCCTGATTTGAATCAAATCTCCCTTTCTTTATTTCTAGGGTGATGCTGGCAAACCTGGAAAGGCTGGTGAACGTGGACCTGCAGGACCTCAGGTAAACCCTGACAGATTAGACTACAGTAGAAAAAAATACAGAAATCCATGTCCACAACATTAGAGCACATTGCCATGGATAACTGTTCTCTAATGTACTACAAACTAAGTTTTTATCATCAATTGCATTTGTTACATCTTACTATATACTGATCAATTCAATACTCCATATCTTAAGATAGGAGTTCCTTTTACAGATGAATCCCACACAGAATCCTTCAGTATCCAATTTCCTCATTTATCACTTTATTTCAGGGAGCTCGTGGATTCCCCGGAACTCCTGGTCTTCCCGGAATCAAAGGACACAGAGTGGGTGCTTCATCATGCTTCATTTATAATCACATCTCCATCAGAAAGGATATGATGTTACACGTCCAACATGATTAGCAACATAATAGATTAGCTAATTAGTTGTGTTCATTAAATCAGTCTAATGGGGCTGATGTAGGACTAATCCGTCCTGATGAAGTGATTCCCTGCTGTCTGTCTGTGTGTAGGGTCATCCTGGTCTTGATGGAGCTAAGGGAGAGGGTGGTGCTGCTGGAGCAAAGGTAAGACTTCGGCCAAGATCTTCTATTCAACAAATCTTAAGAGTTTCTATTTCTGTGTCTATTTGTCTGACTATCTGACTGTCTGATTGGCTAACTGACTGACTGTCCCCTCTCTATAGGGTGAGGGTGGTGCTCCCGGAGAGAACGGCGCCCCTGGACCAATGGTAAGAGAGCGTTACACATGTGCATTACCTGAATATTATGAGTATAAAGCTTTTACTCTCCTCCTGTAACTTTTACTTGAATGTGACCAAGCTGAGTTTTCATCACTTGTCTCCTGTAGGGACCACGTGGTCTGCCTGGCGAGAGAGGCCGTCCCGGACCTTCTGGCTCTGCTGTGAGTAATTACACAGACATTTACCTTTAACACTCTCTGATTAAACCATACACTCCTGAACAATACACAACCCCAGGTTAGTAAGTCGCTCTGGATAAGAGCGTCTGCTAAATAATGTAAATGTAAATGTAATACACCAAAGCTGAATGATATGCCATATAGTTGCAACCGTTTATGTCCCCAATCCCAATCAATCCTAACCAGACCCAATCATATTCTGTACACTCACCTACCAGACAATCCCAGCCTAGTGTTTGGGACTTTCTCTTTGGTTAATGTTGCCACCCGATAAAGACCTTCTCAATCTGGCTGTGTAGCAAAATCAATTACAGTCAAAATTACAATTATTATAAGCCTGCCTAATGGTCGTCTCGTAAAGCCAACCTTAGGTGTTTTAAACCGGAATATTGAAACATTGTGGGAGGCAACCCGGATGTCTAGAGAGACTATCTCAATGTTGTAAATGAGTCCATCCATAAACACCCTACAGTACCTACCATCATCATAATGTCTCCCATGTCTGCTCTCTCCTCAGGGTGCCCGTGGTAATGATGGCTTGCCTGGCCCTGCTGGTCCTCCTGTACGTATGAGCTCCTCATATTGGTTCCTCACTGTTTCAAAGACATATAGCTTTTATTATTGTTGTACAAGATACTGAAATGAAGAAATCAATAATACACTTCTCTTATTACAGCACAATCACAATTGTGCATATTTTCTAATAGATTTGGACCGCCTTGACTGTTTCTCCCAGTCCATGTTGTATTTGTGTGATAATAACAAAACCAGGAATTAGTGAGTTTGTGAACTCTGACATTTGAACTGTGATTCCTACAGGGGGCTGTTGGACCTGCTGGAGCACCCGGTTTCCCTGGATCCCCTGGTTCCAAGGTTTGTACTATTTACAATTACAGTATGTACAATTTGGAAATTCTTCATTTCTTTCTCCCATGCATCATGTCAGTCATGAACCCAATCGAAGCCTGTTGGTGTGATAAAGGGTGTGTCTGTTGAATTTCCACCAATCATGGAGGTCAGACACTTCATTTCACTAGATCACGAGTGATAAACTCTGACGAGATGATCAATAATGATAAGCTGCAATGAGATGAGATTCTCACAGTCACGCTACCTCAAGGACACAGAAGAGTCACTTTGAACTGTCACAGTATGTCGGTCTATCACATCTCTGGGAGACAATGAGCACCAATCCCCATACCATTTGACTTCATCACCAAGTGCAGTTTGAAGAACAGTTACACAGAGAAGCAACGGCAGTCCTAATTGTCCTGTGAATCGCTTCCATTCTACAGGGAGAAGCTGGCCCCACAGGTGCCCGTGGAGCTGAGGGCGCACAGGGACCCCGCGGAGAGGCTGGCACACCCGGATCTCCCGGTCCCGCTGGCGCCTCTGTACGTAACATCCAGGCTCTGTGTGATACAGTCTGAAGTGTATTATTATCTCATACTGACTATCTCTCATAATTAAATCGATGCATTGTTTTCGTCTCTTCACTTTGCTCCTCTGTTCCTTTAGGGCAACCCTGGTACTGATGGTATCCCCGGAGCTAAAGGATCTGCTGTAAGTATACTCTTACACTATATGGTTTAGAAAGTACCCTCTATACTCTTTCTATACTCAGCATGAAATAACAGCGCTCTTGGACACCATTATCGGTCTACTACTCAGTCAGTAACACTCAGTTGTGTTCTGTAGGGCGCTTCTGGTATTGCTGGTGCACCTGGTTTCCCAGGACCCCGTGGCCCCCCCGGACCTCAGGGAGCAACAGGACCTCTTGGGCCCAAGGGACAGTCGGTAGGTCCCCCATGTTCACCCCAAAACCTGGACACCCTAATATTATGTTGGTGGTGCTTATTGGTTTTTCTTATGGGGAAACCCATGTGCTGGGAGTCATGCCATTCCTATTTCAACTGTTCTGAGTGATTTCTAGAATGATGACTTTGCCCCTGTGTTTGTTGTAGGGAGACCCCGGTATTCCTGGTTTCAAAGGAGAGGCTGGACCCAAGGGAGAGCTTGTGAGTTCTGTTTTGATGGGTCATATAATATCATAACTACACATGGACATTTTCACTCAACTGAGTTGGACTTGGAAGTATGTTTGGGATTAATCAGGCATCTTCTTGGTCACCCCCTGTAGGGCCCTGCTGGTCCCCAAGGCGGCCCTGGCCCCGCTGGAGAGGAGGGCAAGAGAGGAGCAAGAGGAGAGCCCGGTGCTGCTGGACCACTTGGACCTCCTGGCGAGAGAGTAAGGATCTGAACCATCACAGATCTGGCGACAGTTTGTTTTGTTTTTGTTCTGTGTCATTAGGTCATATCAGTTCTTCCCATATCCTATTCCTCATCATGGAAATCTTCTCTCTGTCCTTGTTTCTAGGGAGCTCCCGGTAACCGTGGTTTCCCAGGTCAGGATGGTCTTGCTGGTGCTAAGGTGGGTCTTACAATGCTGATTTGACACTTTTACAGTTCTCAATGCCACATCTCACCTGATAGACAGGAATGGACAAGAGTAGTTGCAAAATCACTATAACAACTAATTCTACTAAATTAGTCCCTAACTGTAAGAAGATGTTCATGTAGAACCCTGAGTAGTTAAAAAATAAAATAAAAGCAGTTATATTTACTACTGGTGCCAGCAATACCTTTACTTTTTTACCAGCTATAATTAATACAATAGCTAATCACAGTTCATAAACAATGTTGTTTAAATGTGAGTGATAAAAGCAAATACTAATCTCTCTCCTCTTCCTCCTCAGGGAGCCCCTGGTGACCGTGGTGTTCCCGGCGTGGGTGGGCCTAAGGGAGGCACTGGTGATCCCGGCCGCACAGGAGAGCCTGGTCTTCCCGGAGCCAGAGTAAGTAGTAGTACCCCTGGACTCCACCACCACCACCAGCAGCCAGAACAGTCATTGACAAGAGCTGTGACTCATCATTGCTTTAAATTGGTATCCATCTTCATGTATAATGTTGACACTGTCATTGTGTGTGATGCTCACAGGGTCTCACTGGTCGCCCCGGAGATGCTGGTCCTCAAGGCAAAGTTGGTCCTGGTGTAAGTATGCCTCTTTTACCGTCTAGCACCGTCTAGTATTCCACTCTTACCAAACATTTACCAGACAATTAACCAAGATTTGGTGCAGTAAGACAGAGTTTTGCTTTCCAAACCCATGAGATGCACAAGATCTCACTGGAGATTCCATGTACTAGATCTCCAGTGATGCTGACTTGCTCTTCTCTCCTCTGTGTGTGGTACTGTGTAGGGTGCTGCTGGTGAGGATGGTCGCCCCGGCCCACCTGGTCCTCAGGGAGCACGCGGCCAGCCTGGTGTGATGGGATTCCCTGGACCAAAGGGAGCCAATGTAAGTGTCACAGGGGTTTCCAATAAAGTTTTGATACCCAGAGGGACGATACAGACAGTATCTGACAGACACATACAGTACAGTAGCTGCATGGAAACATCCCATTTAAGTCCCCTTGCACGTCTTTGCTTCTTCTCTGTGACTGACCAGTGTGTATTTTTTCTCAACAGGGTGAGCCTGGCAAGGCAGGAGAGAAGGGTCTTGTGGGTCGTCAAGGTCTGATAGTAAGTTGATCAACTTTTCAGATTAACTTGCTGTAACCCTTGGTCTTAGCAAAGTTGAGTTCACATTTGTGCAATTTTGGTATTTTACCCCCATAATGTTTCAAGAAATGACAAAGTGGAGGACCGGACATCGATCCAAGTCTTTCCTTTGAAGTGGTGGTTCATGATGAACTGATACATTTTTCTCTCTCTGAACAGGGTCTGGCTGGTAAAGATGGTGAGACTGGCGTTGCTGGACCTCCCGGCCCTGCTGTAAGTGTTCACCCTCTGACAGACGTTGTAAAAGACAACACAGCAATATACAACTGCTTCTTAAGGAGTGAAACTGCACCTCATAGTAATATAATCTATTTCTGTGGTGCACCTATAACAAAATAACTGTAGCCATAGTATTTGTAATAGCTAGCATCTCTCTTTGAGCACTTGAGGATGCGATGGCATTCCCAAACTTCCACACAGCTCCACAGGGTGCGGTTGCTGTCTACCTGTGTTGATCACCTGTGTTTGCCGATTTGATTACCTGTGTCAATCACGTAATCACCTGTGTTTGCTTTCATCCTAGGGACCTGCTGGAGAGAGAGGAGAGCAGGGAGCTGCTGGACCATCTGGCTTCCAGGTGAGTTCACCTTACTTTTCTGGATTGGCTAGAACATGATTCTATTCAGAACATCTTGATGTCTATTTTTGATGATGTCATAGGAAGTCACTGATTGTCCTGTGTTGTTGTGCAGGGTCTGCCTGGACCTGCTGGCCCCCCAGGAGAGGGAGGCAAGCCTGGTGATGCGGTGAGTGTCCACTGTCACAGCAACACACCAGGCCTGTCCAGGTTCCTGATTTATTGATCACATTAGGAACATCTAACCCTGCTACTCACATCACATTTGTCATCACACACCTCAGGCCTGTATACTGATCAAGTAATTCTAGCAAACACAAGCACTTGCTGTATTCTCAAGGTATTATTTATCTACTGTAAAAGTATGCAGCTACAATGTCTCTATCCTCTCTCTGTAGGGTGTTCCTGGAGAGGCTGGTGCTGCTGGTGCTACTGGACCTAGAGTGAGTTTTCATTTCTACAATAAGTCTGATTTAGATGTTTTTCTCACTTACTGTCATAATCATGTAGTTAGCCACCACCATCTGCTTGTCAAACCTTTATGTCTGTAGTTCTTCCTGTTTCTGCCTCTCACTTCCTGTCTCTCTGTTCCCTGATAGGGCGAGCGTGGTTTCCCTGGTGAGAGGGGCGGTGCTGGACCTCATGGTCTGCAGGGACCTCGTGGACTTCCTGGAACTCCCGGAACCGATGGACCCAAGGTTAGGAGCCACTCCCCTCAGCCAACCTTGTCTTCAATAAGAGTTTACGTTGTTATTGGATACTGAGTCCTGAGCCCCTATAGTCAGGCAATCACAGTGCCACTACTGAAGAGAGAAACATCAGAAACAGTGTGATCGGCCATCTTCTAACTCCATGTTCCTCCTCTCTGACAGGGAGCCATTGGGCCAGCTGGTGGTGCTGGAGCTCAGGGACCCCCCGGCCTGCAGGGTATGCCAGGAGAGAGAGGAGCTGGTGGTATCCTCGGAGCCAAAGGTGACAGAGTGAGTAACAACCCTCAAAAATATCTAATCATTGTTGTAGAAAACTAGACTGTGGATTGCAAGGTTATATCATGATGTCTGATAGATACATACTAAGATGTCATGGTTTTCTGTGTCTTACAGGGTGACAACGGTGAGAAAGGACCTGAGGGCGCTCCTGGAAAGGATGGTTCTAGAGTGAGTACTGAGCAGAAATAGAGAAAATAGCCACACTCTCCTGTGGCAACTCTGATCCAATGACCCAATGGAAATACAATGATCCAATGACCAAGTGTGGTTGATAATAACTCCATCTTTCTTCTCTCCTCCCACTTAGGGTTTGACTGGTCCCATTGGTCCTCCTGGCCCAGCTGGTCCCAACGGCGTAAAGGTAGGAATTACCATACTGATCAAATAACCTGTTATTATGTCTATGGTCTAATATTCATTTAACAGATGGTTGTAATGTACTAATGCTGGTAAATGTGTGTACAGTACGGGTTTCTCACTCTCCTCTCTCCTTCCCTCTCAGGGTGAGGGTGGACCTTCTGGCCCAACTGGTGCTGCTGGTGCTCGTGGTGCTCCTGTAAGTTGGGTCTCTCCGCCTCCGGTGTCATATCGTCTGTTTTTTTGATTTGTATTAAAATCAGCCACGTTGTCAACCTGCTCAGGTTTGAAATGTACAAAGTGCTAACTCACTTCCCTCCAGTACAGAGAGCAGGAAGAAGCTAGAGAGGAACCAGACCCTGTCGTGAAACAATGTAGAGCTCTACCGATCAAAATATTAGATCACTTAGTCAAAGTCACCAGACATTTTGATGTCAAGATATTGTTCATATTGATTCCAAGACCACTCACTATCCAAGTTGCCCGGCCTATACAGTTATAGTAAAGGAAATTCCAAGTACACTAAATTCCTAAGAATATATTTCATTCTAAAAGGTTTGACCTCTGATGAGTACAGCCTCCTCCACATTCAATCACTGCACCTTCAACATGACGGACAGGGCCACATACATCTACAGTTAGAAAATCTTTCTCTGTGGTACCTGTTTTGAGTCCGCCTCTCTCTTCCTGTAGGGTGACCGTGGTGAGGGTGGTCCTCCCGGGCCTGCTGGCTTTCGCTGGGCCTCCTGTGAGTAGAACCACAGCAATCACATCAGTTTCAATGAAAACATTAATATAATCCATATAAAATGTTGAATCTTTATTGACCTGTATCTTCCATCCACCAACCTCCAGGGTGCAGATGGTCAGCCTGGAGCCAAGGGAGAGTTGGGCGAGGCTGGACAGAAGGGAGATGGTGGTGCCCCTGGACCTCAGGGACCCTCTGGGGCCCCTGGACCTGTGGTAGGTACCCCTCGAAATGCACTTTGAGATACCAAATACCTGTATGTCCCAGAGACAGATGTCTTATGGCCCAAGACATTGCCATTCGTAGTATAAGAAATTGAGAGTATTTGAGAACAAAATTGATGCACTTCTTATTTAATTGTTCTTGTTTCTTTGTCTAATTGTGTTTATCACTGCTTTTTATTCCAGGGACCCACTGGTGTTTTTGGACCTAAAGGAGCTCGTGGTGCCCAGGGTGCCGCTGTAAGTCAACAGTTCCAATGATAAGAGATTATTACCCAATAGTAAGTGAAAATATAAAATGCTATGTTCTGTAATTGCTTTCATTGAAATATTGTCTTGTCCCTTTCTTGTTGGTAGGGTGCTACTGGTTTCCCTGGTGCTGCTGGAAGAGTTGGATCTCCCGGTCCCAACGTGAGTATCACATCATCACAAGTATCCATAGACAATGGTGGTCCTCTGTAGCTCAGCTGGTAGAGCACAGCGCTTGTAACGCCAAGGTAGTGGGTTCGATCCCCGGGACCACCCATACACAAAAATGTATGCACGCATGACTGTAAGTCGCTTTGGATAAAAGCGTCTGCTAAATGGCATATTATTATTATTTATTATTACAATAGAAAGTTACCTTTTCATTCAGATTACCTGTGTATAGCTGTGTGATTGAAAAATGCTGCATCTCTCTGTTCCCTCTCTCAGGGTAACCCTGGTGCTGCTGGCCCCGCTGGTCCTGCTGGTAAAGACGGTCCTAAGGGAGTTCGCGGTGATGCTGGCACCCCAGGAAGACAGGGAGACGCTGGGCTGCGTGGAGCTGCTGGAGCCCCTGGCGAGAAGGGAGATGCTGGAGAGGATGGTCCCCCTGTGAGTCTTACCCATCCACTCTTAAATTAGCTAAATTATATCTCACAGAGAAAATGCCACCCAGCCTCTTAAAGTAACTGTCCGGTTCTAGATTTCTATGAAATATGACATTTAATTAATTACAATGAGTGAAATGCTTAATAAAAAATGTTTGGAAGGAAAAGTATGAAAAAAAGCATCTTTTCTTGGAATGGTGTGGGCGTGCCCCAACAACAGAATGGTGTGGGCGTGCCCCAACAACAGAATGGTGTGGGCGTATACCAGTCATAAAAAATATTCATGCGAGTAGACCGCTGATTGGCCAGCTCAGCCAAAGAGGCATTCTCTATGAGGAAATAGCAAGCATTTTTTAAATGGTCTGTTTAAGATACAAGTTTGAGGTGGGATTTTAAGTGTTTTTTCTCCAATTTATGCTTTGGCCACAAATACGAGTATAAGACGAGTCAACAACATTATTTGGGTACGAGTTAACCGAATATCAACTTTTAAAAGTGAGATTTTCACTGGACAGTTACTTTCAGCTTAATGGATGTACCTTGTAGGCCTAGTAACACCAACTCAGCCACCTTGATTGTCTATCACTTCATTTCAAATGTGCTTGACTTTCTAGAACTGGAGTTATGAACTGAATGAGCTAAACCTGGAGTTATGAACTCATTGAGCTAGAGCTGGAGTTGTGAAGTCAATGTAGTAAACTTTTACCTATTGTCTCCTCCATCTCTAGGGTCTTGATGGTCCTCCAGGTCCCAATGGTTTGGCTGGGTCTCGTGGTATTGTTGGTCTGCCTGGGCAGCGTGGAGAGAGGGGCTTCCCTGGCCTTCCTGGACCTTCTGTGAGTATCTCACCCCTGATAGTACTATGATTAGTGAGTAAAAATTGTCACAGTATTTTCAGGTGAGTGTTATGGAACCATTGCCCTTACTGGTCCACTTGTAAGTTGAGCTCTCTTTATAAGCTAAAATACCTATTAATATTAATGAAAATTGGCCTGAGAACCTTTTAGGTCCAGGCTCACATAACTCCCACTAGTCCTGCACCATTGAGCGGTAACTACGCAACATATTTACTCTAATATCATATCTGGGATGCCTGTAGTGATTGCCTGTGTAATATCATGGAGTCCTGATATCCACATACATTCATAATGACAGATCTATATCCAGACTTCTTTCTCCTTAAATCTGTCACAAAGAAGTCGATCACTCAGTGACCAATTGGCTGTAACTGAGATGCATTCAGAACTAAATGTCCATCATACTACTTCCTACTGTTTTTTGTGTGTTTTTCTTACCACATAGGGGCTTTTAGACAGTTGCTGATGTCCTACTTAGCATGCAAATTAATAATGAAGTCCATGAGTCCATTGACTAGTCAGTCAAATATTACATTGTTGCAGTTATAGACATGAGATATAATTGGACTGTGGTGACGTCTGACACTTACTCCTTGATGTTGAGTCTGATGTCCATGTTCTGTGTGTCCCAGGGAGAGCCCGGTAAGCAGGGAGCTTCTGGTGCTAGTGGTGACCGTGGACCCCCTGGCCCTGTGGGACCCCCTGGACTGTCTGGACCTGCAGGAGAGCCCGGAAGAGAGGTCAGAACTAAACCACAACAGCACAGACCACAACAACAACATAAACCACAACATAAATAAACCACAACAACAAATATAGGCCATTGTAGTTGCATGCAGCAATTACAGAGGTATAGGCCATAGCGACGCTATAGTGCCACCTGCTGGCCAATATAATTACACCTCTGCAAGAACCATAGCAACGACAACAGCAACAAACAACATTAACAAAAATATCAATAATATCAATAATCACCACACAACCAACAGCAACCTCCCAAAACAAGAACACCCCTCCCCCCACACTCACAATAATCACAAAACAGAAACAGAAACAATGACCACAGCACTAACAGCAACAACTGTCACAACAACAACCACAACCACAACCAACAACAACAGAAGACACACACACAACCCCCATAGCCAATCACACACAGCAGGAACCACAACCATCTGCATTTCTACAGCACCATTAACCCATGGATCCCAAACATTGTGGTGCTTTGGCAAATTCTTCATGACTGGAAGCAATACATTTCAATTAATGATTAAATCTCTGTCTCTACCTTACAGGGCAACGCTGGATCTGATGGACCCCCTGGCAGAGATGGATCCACTGGAGTCAAGGTGAGATGCCTGCATTATACACCAATCAAACCAATCAGTCCAAACCAATCAATCCAATTGATGGATAAGATATCAAATGCTCTTGGATGTCCTTATATCCTATGATCTTCTCTCCACCTGTAGGGTGAGCGTGGTAACACTGGTCCTGCTGGTGCTCCTGGTGCCCCTGGCGCTCCCGGTGCCCCCGGCCCTGTCGGCCCCCTGGGCAAAGCAGGGAGACAGAGGAGAGGGAGTGAGTACCCATACAAAACTACACACAATATGAATGAGATAAATGATGGTGTTTTGTAATTCATACTAGTTTGGTTGTTGTTAGCCTGTCTAATGGAAGAACCTCACTCTTGTTTTTAGGGTGCTCAAGGACCTGCTGGACCCGCTGGACCAGCTGGCGCTAGAGGAATGGCTGTGAGTTTCAACATTCCTCATTTTGAAACACACCATTCTCTAATAAACTATTCCTACTGTAGCTGCACCTGCATTTGCACACAATGTTTCTGCTGAGTTGATTTACACTCTCTGCCTCTACATCAGGGACCCCAAGGACCCCGTGGAGACAAGGGAGAGGCTGGCGAGACAGGAGAGAGGGGACAGAAGGGACACCGTGGCTTCACCGGTCTGCAGGGTCTTCCCGGACCTCCCGTAAGTCACCCAAGTCCTCTGGCCACACTGCACCTTTAGTCATTATACTTCTCCATCTTCATAGAACTGTATCCATGACACTTCTGCATGTGGAATAAGTTCTGTTCCCTGACTTCCAGTTGTCTTTGTCTAAACTAACAGGGCTCCGCTGGAGACCAGGGAGCTGCTGGACCTGCCGGACCTAGTGGGGCTAAAGTGAGTTTAGACGAGAGAAGAGAAAGACAGAACACTTCTCTAATCCCTCCAGACTATGATAAGACAAATGGACTACTCCTATACACTAGTTATCCCTTGCTATGATAATGAGGGGCAAAAGGCTAGTCTTTTTATAATCCTCCAACACCATGATAAGGTAGAGGATGGGAATGGACACTGTGTTTTAATTAGTCTGTCCTATGATAACAGGGAAGGCTAATGCTTTTGTGATTACCACGTTGTGGTAGAGAGGAAGACAGACAGGAGAGGCTACCACTTAAAAAATAACCCATAAAGATTAATTACATGATAAAGAGGAGGGAAAGGATGTGAATAATTATCACCCATAGAGAGATACACTATATATACAAAAGTATGTGGACACCCCTTCAAATTAGTCGATTCGGCTATTTCAGCCACACCCGTTGCTGACAGGTGTATAAAATCGAGCACACAGCCATGCAATCTCCATAGACAAACATTGGCAATAGAATGGCCTTACTGAAGAGCTCAGTGACTTTCAACGTGGTACCGTCATAGGATGCCACCTTTCCAACAAGTCAGTTCGTCAAATTTCTGCCCTGGTCAACTGTAAGTGCTGTTATTGTGAAGTGGAAGCATCTAGGAGCAACAACGGCTCAGCCGCGAAGTGGTAGGCCACACAAGCTCACAGAATGGGACCGCTGAAGCGCGTAATGCGTAAAAATCGTCTGTCCTCGGTTGCAACACTCACTACCGAGTTCCAAACTGCCTCTGGAAGCAACGTCAGCACAATAACTGTTCGTCGAGAGCTTAATGAAATGGATTTCTATGGCCGAGCAGCCTTTCCTGTTTCAGCATGACAATGCCCCCGTGCATAAAGCGAGGTCCATACAGAAATGTTTTGTCAAGATCGGTGTGGAAGAACTTGACTGGCCTGCACAGAGCCCTGACCTCAACCCCATCGAACACCTTTGGGATGAATTGGAACGCCGACTGCGAACCAGGCCTAATCGCCCAACATCAGTGTCTGACCTCACTAATGCTCTTGTGGCTGAATGGAAGCAAGTCCCCGCAGCAATAGTCCAACATCTAGTGGAAAGCCCTCCCAGAAGAGTGGAGGCTAGTATAGCAGCAAAGGGGGGACCAACTCCATATTAATGCCCATGATTTTGGAATGAGATGTTCGACAAGCAGGTGTCCACATACTTTTGGTAATGTAGTATAGCTGCTATATTTGTAATGTCCGATAAGCAGGTTGTTTTTTAATTTAAAGAGTGTACACTCACTCATAGTCAAGAATAACTGTTGGACAATTGAACATGAACAATGTTACATCCGGTAAAAGTTTCAAACTAACTGTGACTCCAGCCACTCTACAAAGACACTCCCATTCATACATGCTATGCTAGCATCCATGTGTTTGAGCCGTGACTAACCCCATCTCCTCAGGGACCACCTGGCCCAGTCGGTCCCGCTGGTAAGGATGGATCGAACGGTACCCCTGGACCCCTCGGACCCCCTGGACCTCGTGGTCGTTCTGGAGAGGCTGGTCCTGCTGTGAGTAACCCTTGTCATAACATATAGCAGCAAATATGTTAAAGTCTTCATGTTGTCCCACCTTGTAACAATCGTCTCCTCTTCTCCTTCAGGGTCCTCCTGGTAACCCCGGACCCCCTGGTCCTCCTGGTCCCCTGGCCCTGGCATCGACATGTCTGCCTTTGCTGGCCTGTCTCAGCCTGAGAAGTCTCCGGATCCCCTGAGGTACATGAGGGCTGATGAGGCGTCCAGCTCCCTGAGGCAGCACGACGTGGAGGTCGACTCCACACTCAAGTCCCTCAACTACCAAATCGAGAACCTGCGCAGCCCCGACGGTAGCCAGAAGAACCCTGCCCGCACCTGCAGAGACCTCAAACTGTCCAACCCCGAGTGGAAGAGCGGTGAGTGGGGGAATGGTTAGAGGAGAGGGAGAAGAGAGAGAGTGAATGGAAAGGAAAGAACATGTGTATAACATGATCAGTCCAAACCATGGTAGGGTTTGAACCATTTGTCCTCTGCCCCTCTCGTTCTCCAGGCAACTACTGGGTGGATCCTAACATTGGCAGCACAGCTGACGCCATCAAGGTCTTCTGCAACATGGAGACTGGCGAGACCTGTGTGTACCCCAGCATAGCCAACGTACCACACAAGAACTGGTGGACAAGCAAGAGCAAGGACCGCAAACACATCTGGTTCGGAGAGACCATGAATGGAGGATTCCACGTGAGTCTCTTCTTCACATGAATAATCATTTCACTGGCACGTTTGAGTGAAATATGGCTACTCCTTGAATAGGAGAACTTCCTTTCCAGGGTTACCCTGATCATCAAGTAAAGCACTTCCTCTCAGTGTTTCCTTTTATGAATTACAGACTGAACATATATTTCAGCCTTCCAGACAAGTTATAGACATCACATAAAATAATACCATCCATAAACCTGTGTGTGACCTCCATGTTTGTTACTGCCCCCTTCCTCACCACGTGTCGCATTTAACCCTAAGCTCTTCGGCTCCCTCTACAGTTCAGCTACGCTGAGGACGGTACCAACGCCGCCAGTATCCAGCTGACCTTCTTGAGGCTGCTGTCCACGGAAGCGTCTCAGAACCTCACCTACCACTGCAAGGACAGCGTGGCTTACATGGACGCATCCACCGGCAACCTGAAGAAGGCTCTGCTGCTCCAGGGCTCCAACGACGTGGAGATCAGAGCCGAGGGCAACAGCCGCTTCACCTACAGCGTTGTGGAGGACGGCTGCAAGGTGAGAGGGATAGGCACTGTAAAGTAGGGACAGGGAGAATATGGACATAGTAGGACCTATTGGGGAAGGCACACTACAGTTACACAGTCTAAAAACAGTGTTTTTTCTGTCATTGTAGCCTATGGGAATGTACAGTGTTTCAACACATCTTTGTTGTCGTCCCACAGAAACACACAGGCCAGTGGGGCAAGACTGTTTTCGAGTACAAAACACAGAAGACCTCCCGTCTGCCCATCGTGGACATTGCTCCCCTGGACATCGGAGGAGCGGACCAGGAGTTTGGTGTGGACGTGGGCGCAGTCTGCTTCTTGTAAAGTGGACTAAACAAGACGACAAAAAAACTAAAACATTAAAGAAATAACTATGAAACAATACACACTCCCCAAAAAAGGACCGGAACTAAAAAATTTAATAATGTATACTTTCTCTCACAAAGAAGTGCTCTCCAAGTTGTACTCCCTGGATGCTAGCACTGAAGGACACCAGCAATATCCGTATGTAATTCCAGCGTTCCCCAGTCGTGTTTCCCATGGCCCACAGTTGGTGGGAATGAGTTGAGCCAAAAGGAAAAGGGACCAAGCCAAGGGACGAGTAATGGAGAAACAGAAACATGACTCGATGTCACTTATTTATTGTCTCAACTTTAAAGGGCCATAGATGAGGTACAGTAGGACTGGGGGGGCTTCACCATAAGAACAACACAAGCCCCTCCCACTACAGAACACCTAGAACCTCCCACTCCCTCTCCGACCTAGCTACAAATACGCCATTTTGAATCAATGTAGACCAAAACGCATTTTCAGTAATTATAAGGTGCTCCAAATGATTTTTACCATGAAAACCAGGAGCAAAACTTTTACTGTGTATTATAAATCCTTGGTTCTATTGTTGTAAAAGTCTGTGTTTATAAACTACCAGATGATTTTATATATATTCCCACAGTATGTGTGTACATGTCTACATGCACACCAACACTTTTTGGAAAGTGAGGTTTCATTTGGGATGTATTTTTCATTGTCCTTTACCCCTTGATTGCCCATTAGTGGAAAATGTCTTACTCAGTTCTCAAACAACCAAAATGTTCTAATAAAATTGGGGGAAATAAATCAGTTTTGTTGTAGTCATCCTGATTGTTTAAAGCTACCTCACGCTGAAAAACAAAGTGAAAACGTTGACCTTAAATCTTGAGCTGACCAAAATTAGCTTTCGGGTGGAACTGCCGCTGAATAGCTATCTTTGCTTTGGGTTGCTGTCTTCAGAAGGTGCTATGAGTTCTAGAATTCAGTTTCTGTCATTGTTCCCCCAACCCCCCCCCAATTCCCACTAGCCTCACACCACACACACACTCCACCCTGGAGGACCAGTGCAGCCAGGCAAGGCAGTGAACCAAGGGGCTTCTGGGTATTCTCCTATGGAGTCCATGCCCCACAAATAGAATCACGGGACTCCAAGGAGAGCCACCCAAAACAACCAGGGTGGCTTGTCTCTGTGTGTGTGAGGGTGTGTAATTTTTGTTGTTGTTATTATTAATTTTATTATGATCATTTTGTTTGTTTTTATTTTGTTACACTTTTAATTGATGTAAATTGGAAATAAAAAGGAAAAACCAAGTAACAATGAAGTTGATTTTTAATTGTGTTTCTTTTGAATAAGTACAAAAATGGCAAAGGGGGGTTGAATAACTTTTATTTGGGTAACTGAACCCAAGGTCTGTATACTTTAATGTTTTTGTTATAGTTGTATTTCTTGGGAGCTCAGTTACCTTTTTTTAATGTTTGTGAGTGCATGGCATGTGTGTGTGAGTATGTGTGAATGCGAGACTGCGGTTGAGTGTGTGTTTAGCTGTGAGAAAATCTCATAACACAGGAATGAAAGTACTGTCTGTAATCATTCACCGGTTTCAGGGTTGGGCCGGGCATGGTTGGCTTCTGTTTGTTTTAATTAGTAGGCATAAATAAAGAAAATGTGCTGAATGGAATTGTGAAGTATTTTGTACATTAACAGTAATGTCTTAATGATGCTTCAAGACATGTTCACATAGGTGTTTGTCAGCGTTTTTGTGACCTGCTTTTGTCGTTGTGTCCTTTCTCCACTATACCTTCCTTCTCTCTGTACCTCTCCGTATCTTTCTGCTGAGCAATAAAAATTAGACTGAAGACTATACAGTGATATATTCTTATTTAAAGGGAAATTATTCTTATTACAAACCTACATTGACAATCACAAATATCATCTATGTTGACCTACATCTTTTCGATTATTCCTGACCGAAAGCAAAGCTATACCATTAATGCCAGATAGTTTTTTAAAGATTGAAAACATTATTGCCAAGATAAGCATAGATTAAGAGAATATACAGTAGACTTAATTACCTTAGACAGGGATCATCAACTAGATTCAGCCGCGGGGCGATTTTTTCTTGAGCTAATGGTCAGGGGGCCGGAACATAATTATAAATCATTTGTAGACTGCAAATTGACCGCAAGAAGCCCAAACAGATGCATTATGACAAAAACAGAATCATTTCAAACCTTGCTTCCATTTGTATACGATCATATACTCTCAACGGCCAGTTTATTAGGTCAACCCCATTCACAAAAATGTATCGCTCCTACAGACAGTGAGACATGTGGCCGGTGGCTAAAGCAGACAAGCATCAGGGCATTCAGTTACTGTTCGATTGAATGTTAAAATGGGCAAAACAAGTGACCTAAGGCGTGCCGGATCCAGTATCTCAGAAACGGCCTCCCTCTTGGGCTTTTCACGTACGACAGTATCTAGGGATTACCGATAATGGTACGACAAACAAAAAACATCCAGTCAGCGGCAGTCCTGTGGGTGAAAACAGCTCGTTGATGAGAGAGGTCGAAGGAGAATGGCAAGAATCGTGCAAGCTAAAAGGCGGGTCACAAACAGCCAAATAACGGCGCAGTACAACAGTGTGCAGAACGGCATCTCGGAACGCACAATTCATCGATCCTTGTCAAGGATGGGCTATTTCAGCAGACGACCACACCGGGTTCCACTCCTATCAGCTAAAAACAAGAAGGGGCTCCAGTGGGCACGCGATCACCAACAGTGAACAATTGAGGAGAGGAAAAACACTATCTGGAACATGACAGTGAGTCCACAGAACTCAACCCAATAGAGCATCTTTTGGATGAGATGGAACGGGCTGTTCGCAGCATGAATGTACCGCCATCCAATCTGCAGCATCTGCCCGATGCCAATCAAATTCAGCCCATTCTTGCAAAACAGGTAAATAAGGGGATTGGGAGTTTGGACTGTGTCTTTAATGGAGATTTTCATTAGACTTACTTAAAGAATCTCCAGTTGGGAAACCCTGCCTTAGAACATGGAGATTATTTAAGTCTAATGAAAATCTCCATTAAAGACACACTCCAAACCACCTTATTTATCTATTTTGCAAAAATGCAAAATGCCTAGATCTTAACCCCATTCCACCAACCCCCTTGCCATGTCTTGGACTAGGAATTCAAAAAGACACAATCATTCTCAATTTGCGTAACACTTCGTGCACATTTATTTACAAAGTGTTCAAAAAATTATAAAATTGTACTGAAATATGGTTTCTGTGTTAGTTTGAGTGTGTGTGTGGTCAGGAGATGAGTTCTGTGTAGAGAGTCTGGTTGATGTAACCGGCTGGTCTGCCCTGGGACAGGGGGAGAGGTGGGCTGCCTCCCAGGCCGGGCTGGGGAGCCCCAGCACTCATAAAGTAGAAAGGCACGTGGGTAATCTTCCCATTGGACCAACACTGTGGAGAGAGACAACATCACTACAGTCACTGGGATGGATTTAGGTATGCCTCACTAGACCTCGTGCTTTATTCACTGGTGTATAATATATTATGCCATTTAGCAGACGCTTTTATCCAAAGCGACTTACAGTAACTACTGTACATCAACAGCCATGTAAAAGGGAATGATTAGTATGTAGACCATGTACCATTTTATGTTGAAGTCTCATTGCCCATCTATTCCATTCAAATGGGATTGAGGCATAAATGACTTTTGAGGTTTGAAAACCGCTTAACATTTCTAGTTTATCAGTGAACTATAGCTTTATTAAGATCAGTTTAAGCAGCACTGTGAGGCAACATCTAAATGACTGGGGGCCCGTGAATGTAAAGAGCAGAGTTTGTAGAGAGACTGACCACAGTGAGCTGGGCTCCACGCTGGTAGTTGGGGTTAAACTGCATCAGTCTGGGCTCTGTCCCGGCCTCCCCCTGGACAAAACCACTGACACACACACAGTCATTACCACTGACATACAGATATACACAACTGATTACCACCGAGATACACTGAGACACCCTCCTGGCAATGTAATATACTAGAGCACATACCATGGCAGAAGCTTAAATGCGCGGTTGATTTGAGTCTTGAACACTGCGATCATGGCAGGGCGGCCTGCTTCAGCATCTCCTGATGGAACAGTTATGAGGGAGGAAGTGAGTGGAGGAGAGAAGATGTCCAAACACACAATTCCCAACTTGGAGAAAGAGGAGATGAGAGAACAAGCCTGACCTTTGACAAGCACGGCTAGACGCTCTCCTCTCGGATCCCACGCCAATGACTGGATCTCTCCTCCGACCCTGACACACAGACACACACAATAAGCCAATCTGTAATGATAAATCAACAACTAGTTCATGTAAATGACTAGTTATCCCAGGCCTTTCCTTACGTGATATCTCCGTCTGGTGTATTTAAGGTGGTCTCAGACAGGTCGGCCACCACTGTTGCTGCCTTTGGCCCTCCTGACATCCTTAAGGGCATCCCTAGTGGACAGAATGGAAAACTAACACATCAAAACAAACAATGCAAGCACACAGCACAGTGTGAAACAACTGTAGAAGGTTGGTGTGCTTCATATTATACATGGAATTGTGTGTGTGTGTGTACCTGGGGTGTCAGTGAAAGTCAGGGCATAGATGACAGTCTCTCCTTGCACACTGAAGAGCAGCCGACTCCCATCAGGACTCCAACAGCCAGACTAGACAGTTACAGAGAGACAGTTAGCCAGACAAACACACACACACACACACAGACAGACAGAGAGACCAGGTATCTCACCTGACAGCGTCCCTTCAGACTAGGCCACCGCTCGCAAGTCCACATCCTGGTTTCCCAAACCCTGCAGCAACCCAAACACGTAAATAACACTGTACAGAAATATCAAGCAGACCAACACTATGTGAAGCTCTCCTGCACTACCGTCTCTGACCTGAAGAGGGAGGAGGGTGTAGCTGCCAGCACGCGACTGCCATCGGGAGACCAGGACAGGTACGTGACTCCTCCCCCTCCCACACGGTGGAGAGGCACACAGCTCTCCACAGCTACGTCCCACACCTGACAGAGAGAGAAGGAGACGGTGAGAAAGAGAGAGACAGACAGCCAGAGTCAAAAAGACCTTACAACATCCCGGTAAAATACTTTCCCAGCTGAGCAGCAGTAGAGTAGAGGCTGTGTGTGGACTGAGACGGTTCATACCAGCATGGCAGTGTCCCTGGGAGAGGCCGACACCAGGAGAGTTCCGTTAGGTGACCATGCGATGGACGTGACGGGGGAGTGGCCTGGGTGGGACAGGACCTGGGCACAGCCAGAGGAGGGCCTGTGGGAGGGAGACAAAGAACATTAAAGACATAGAAATGACTCTCTAATGTACACGTGTGTGTGTGTGTGTGTGTGTGTGTGTGCGTACCTGGTAGAGAGTGAGGTGGGGTCCACGTGCCAGACAAGCAGGCAGTTGTGACAGGCGACAGCCAGGGCAGACGCACACAAAGGCTTCCACTGCAGAGCCGCCACACTGCGCTGCAGACGGTGCTTTAGGGTGGGAGTAGTAGCACTGAGAAAGACAAAGGCAGAGAAAAGGGACAATATTGTGCTCACAAACCGTACGTAAACAATGTAGGAACGGTGCCATAGTTTAACACTGCACTAGGTTGGTCTGACTGAATATGATTTTGAGGACATAGGTTTCATCCGAAACCGGGAAACCGGCCCGTAGAGTTTGATAGTCAACGACACACAGAGAGCACCATTGCAACAGACTTACCTCTTGGTGTTGTAGATCTTGATGGAGTCGTCTAAAAGGGCCACAGCACACTTCTGTGCGTGTGGGTGCCAGGCAAAGCTCCGCACTGCACAGTCCGACCTGAGACACAGGGAGCAAGAACAGGAGGACAATTCCAGATACATATCCTACTTCAGCCATGATTTCAGAGAGTATGCCTTTGTGAGCATATACCCTAAAGTAAACAAATACCTCATATTTGACAAGGACATACAGAACATAAGAGAGGGTATATTTAAGGATCCGATTGGGGATTCATCAACTAAAAGGTGGTCTTACCAGTCCAGCACTTGGGAGAACTCGGCGGTCATTTCCTCTCTGCTCAACTGAAGACAATGTTACATCTGTTTTAGTCTGCATGTCAGCAGCTGGACATGTAATGCTGCGTTTACACAGGCAGCCCAATTCTGATCTTTTTTTCCACTAATTGGTCTTTTGATCAATCAGCTCTGAAAAAGATCTGATGTGAAAAGATCTGATGCGATTGGTCAAAAGACCAATTAGTGGAAAAAAATATCTGAATACGGCTGCCAGTGTAAACGCAGCCTAAGAGTGGACATCCAGGGATAGATGTATTTACACCCAAGGGATTACATTATAGGAGCTCAATGTTTACACCACTCATTCTAATATCATATGTAGGCCTTTGACTGGGTTTGAACCTGGGTCCTTGTGGCCCTATATGACTACATTTGCCAGAGAAGCCTGCAGAATCCAACACACCCTGGCAAGTTCTGTATTGTCCGATTAGTACTGCCTGAGTATTAGTCATGTTAAATGACTGACTCTGGGCCACTTACTGTGAGGTGAGGAAACAGAGAGCTGTGGAAGGAGGAAACCCACCGTAGCAAGGCCAGGAGACAGCTCGAGCTCACCCCTAGCCACTTGGGCACTGGGAACACACACACAATTAAAGTGGAACTAAAACGCTCAACTCAACCTACAACATTGTTTTACATTTCGATGTTAGGTAACCTTGTTGAACGTGATGCTATGAAAATGCTTTTAGAACATCATATTTTAAGGTTTTCCAGCACCTAGCACAAGCTTAGAGAGATGCAGCCATAATCAAACAACATCATGGGAATGGTAGAGCATCCACACGCCTACTTTACTCATGGGTTTTTGGATCAAGTCACTGATCAAGAAGTGAATAAACTAAAAGCTAAAACAATCAATTTGAGATAGAAAAACAATAAAATACTCACAACCATGTTAACAAGCCTGTATAGTCCGGTCGAAAATCTATTTGCATAAATGTTTGAGCACATTCAGCTGTAGGCTACATTACATGGGCATCGGCTCTACTGTTACCTGACATTGGTAAGCTAGCTAAACGCATGATGTCCACAATAACAAAGCAGGTAGCTAGCATCAAATAAGAGTCTATAGTCCATTCAAAAACCCACTTGCACATGTTTTTGTGTTCATTCAGCGAGTAAGGTCTAGCCGTGTTAAACATTACAGTAGTTTTGACATGGATATCGGATCGTACTGTGTTAGCCAACAAGCTAACTGCATGGTAATGCCCACAATAATGAAGTCACTTTTGCAGGCAGATCATGTACACTACACCTAAAACGGTATTCAATATGGTTTGTAGTGAGGAACTTCAGATGCGCCAAACCTAGGAGAGGCTAGCTAGCTCGCTGGGCTAGAAAAAGCTGGCTAGAAAAACAAGTATTCAGTCAATGCAAGCTACAGTGCCTTGCAAAAGTATTCACCCCCCTTGGTGTTTTTTCCTATTTTGTTGCATTACAGCCTGTAATTTAAATTGATTTTTATTTGGATTTCATGTCATGGACATACACAAAATAGTCCAAATTGGTGAAGTGAAATAAAAAATATAACTTCTTTTAAAAAATTCAAAATAATAAATAACGGAAAAGTGGTGCGTGCATATGTATTCACCCCTTTGCTATGATGCCCCTAAATAAGATCTGGTGCAACCAATTACCTTCGGAAGTCACATAATTAGTGAAATAAAGTCCACCTGTGTGCAATCTAAGTGTCACATGATCTGTCACATGATCTCAGTATATATATATACAGCTGTTCTGAAAGGCCCCAGAGTCTGCAACACCACTAAGCAAGGGGCACCACCAAGCAAGCGGCACCATGAAGACCAAGGAGCTCTCCAAACAGGTTAGGGACAAAGTTGTGGCGAAGTACAGATCAGGGTTGGGTTATAAAAAAATATCAGAAACTTTGAACATCCCACGGAGAACCATTAAATCAATTATTACAAAAAGACTTAATTTGGCACCACAACATACCTGCCCACCAAAACTCACGGACCAGGCAAGGAGGGCATTAATCAGAGAGGCAACAAAGAGACCAAAGACAACCCTGAAGGAGCTGTGTCCATAGGACCACTTTAAGCCGTACACTCCACAGAGCTGGGCTTTAAGGAAGAGTGGCCAGAAAAAAGCCATTGCTTAAAGAAAAAAATAAGCACACACATTTGGTGTTTGCCAAAAGGCATGTGGGAGACTCCCCAAACATATGGAAGAAGGTACTCTGGTCAGATGAGACTAAAATTGAGCTTTTGGGCCATCAAGGAAAACGCTATGTCTGGCTCCGAGAACACCATCCCCACAGTGAAGCATGGTGGTGGCTGCATCATGCTGTAGGGATGTTTTTCCATCGGCAGGGACTGGGAAACTGGTCAGAATTGAAGGAACGATGGATGGTGCTAAATACAGGGAAATTCTTGAGGGAAACCTGTTTCAGTCTTCCAACGATTTAAGACTGGGACGGAGGTTCACCTTCCAGCAGGACAATGACCCTAAGCATACTGCTAAAGCAACACTCAAGTGGTTTAAGGGGAAACATTTAAATGTCTTGGAATGGCCTAGTCAATCCAATTGAGAATCTGTGGTATGACTTAAAGATTGCTGTACACCAGCAGAACCCATCCAACTTGAAGGAGCTGGAGCAGTTTTGCCTTGAAGAATGGGCAAAAGTCCCAGTGGCTAGATGTGCCAAGCTTATAGAGACATACCAACAGATTTGCAGCTGTAATTGTGCAAAAGGTGGCTCTACAAAGTATTGACTTTGGGGGGGTGAATAGTTATGCACGCTCAAGTTTTTTAAAAGTTTTTTTATCTTATTTCTTGTTTGTTTCACAATAAAAAAAATTGCATCTTCAAAGTGGTAGGCATGTTGTGTAAATCAAATGATACAAACCCCCAAAAAATCCATTTTAATTCCAGGTTGTAAGGCAACAAAATAGTAAAAATAATGGTTGGGGGGATACTGCAAGCCACTGTAGTTAGCTAGCTAGCTAGGTGTCTGTTCTGAAAGAGTTAGCTACAGATATGTAGGGTTGTTAACAGTGTCCACTCCTATTAAATCAATTGCAGGTAGTTTTGAGACTTAACAAATGATGCTGCCAATGTCCATAGTGAAATCACTGTAGCAAGCCGTTCTGCTAACGTCACTAGATAGCAAAATATCCATCAATGATAGCTGAGCTTGGTGTGGTTTTGGGCTAGCTATGAAAGCCCACCTTGCACAGTCAATTTATCATGCCATGTTACCTGGCTAGTTTCTAACAGAATAGCCTTCTAAAATGGCACTTATTTTCCTATGTTTTTATTGTTGTCAAAATAAATACATTCTCAATGATGCTACTAACATGCAATGTAATCTGGGCTGCCTGTCAAACTAACCATTCAAGTGATGTCATTGACGATACGTTATGAAGATGGTGGCACACAGCAGTCAGCTGAGGCAAAATGTAAATATTTTAACAAATTCATTTTCCAGCAGTTTTAAGGGTAGGAACATGCTTCTTTGTCACATTTGGTTATCAAAATGACCTTAACCGTGGAAAAATGTTTCAGATCGTCTTTAAAGATACAAACTCTTGATTGATAGAACACGCTGCTTGTAATACTTTCATGACAGTGAAAGAATTATGACAACATGGCACTCACCCTCTGCACTGGAGTTGGCGATCTCATTTAGGAGTCCAGAGAGGCCTGCATCACGCCTAGCAGACAGACACAGAGGTGGGGATTAGTGAACAGGGCTTTGGAATGGACTGTGTGTGTTGTGCGTGCGTGCGTGCGTGCGTGAGTGAGTGAGTGAGTGACACACCAAGCCCCTGCACTCCTTGTGTACAGTGTCTCACAGTGGTCCCTAAAGGCTGCCTTGCTGCTGCTCTCTGGCCGGCTATGAGGCTTCAGTAACTCTCGTGGGAAGTACAGATTCAGAGCAGGCGAATCCTACAGTAAATGGAAACACATTTAACATTATACATACTGTATCTCTCGCTCTCACCACACACCTTTGCCTAATATTAGGTGATAACATTAATCATCCAAGCAATGCAGTGACAGACAGTTTGTGGCAACTCAGTAAATTAAGCTGTAGCTAGTGGTGACTAGTAACATTCGTAGGATTGACATTGATACGATAGCCCACCCACCCCAAACCTGACGGCTGGATCTGTGTTGGACTCGTCGTAGTGAGAAGTCTCTCCATCGCCGGGCAGCGGAGGGGGGAACAGAGCCAAAGAACACATCATAACCACATTCCTCCTGAAAAAGACACATCACATTTAGCTAGTAGCTCAACATTCAGCCATCACATGCAGCCGCTAGCTAAATTAGCGAGATTGCTAGCTAGTCATAAACGACAGCTAACTTAGTTATGATTGGCAATTTAGCCAGGCTACTTAGCTAGCAAGCTAGACCGAGAATTACAAAATACAACTACTCAGTTATCCATGTAGCTGTTGTTAAATACCTTTCATTTCCTGTAAAATGTAACTACGTTTCCAGCAGCTTCAAAACACAGGTCAGTGTCAGTCAGGAAAGTTTAATAAACTACGGAGGCCTGCACAATACAGAGAATTTCCACAACGCGGACTTACTTTGGTGCATACGCCCAATTGTGCATACGCTGCTGTCATCTACCGGATAAATAGCAGCATTACATCCAACTTCTGTTCACACCAGAGTATGTAGGTGGAGTGGAGCGATCCCAATTTGACTGGAGCGCGGAACAAGATTCCCAAAGGCGGGAGCGTCGGCCTTCTCGCACGCTCCAATTTCTTCTTCTTCTTCGATGAGGTTTAACGGCGGTTGGCATCTAATAAATGTTGCATTACCGCCATCTACTAGACTGGAGTATAACCCCCTTATACTTTGCTTTAAAAATAATAATACAAAATACAATTGCAAAATAATAATAATAATACTAATACCCTACCATCTAACACTACACTCACAAAACATATATATATTTTTAAATACCATACTCCACTATTTTAATCTATTTAGTCCTACTTCAGGCCAACAGCCTGAAAGGATGGGACACCGCCACTTAACACACCCTGTAACTCTTCTGATGTCAAGTCTCGCACTCCCAAATACCTCTCTGCAGCTGCCACCACAACCTCTATTTTCTGCGACTTACCTTCCATCCCTGCAGTACAGTTGATAACCATTGTTTGAAATGCCCCAAATCCAATCTTACTGAAACATATATCACTTGTTGGCCTATCCCTCTGTACTGGTACAGATCTACTACTCACACCACTCCTCTCAGGATCCCTCCCCCTTGACCCATCTTCCTCTACTTTCTTCACTGCCTCAGCATGTGACAACTTCTGCCCTACTCTTACCCTGGAAACCTCAACCTGCCTCTTTCGCATGGGACATTTCTGATCCCCAGCCCCATGGGCACCCCTACAATTAACACATACAGTGGGGAGAACAAGTATTTGATACACTGTCGATTTTGCAGGTTTTCCTACTTACAAAGCATGTAGAGGTCTGTAATTTTTATCATAGGTACACTTCAACTGTGAGAGACGGAATCTAAAACAAAAATCCAGAAAATCACATTGTATGATTTTTAAGTAATTCATTTGCATTTTATTGCATGACATAAGTATTTGATCACCTACCAACCAGCAAGAATTCCAGCTCTCACAGACCTGTTAGTTTTTCTTTAAGAAGCCCTCCTGTTCTCCACTCATTACCTGTATTAACTGCACCTGTTTGAACTCGTTACCTGTATAAAAGACACCTGTCCACACACTCAATCAAACAGACTCCAACCTCTCCACAATGGCCAAGACCAGAGAGCTGTGTAAGGACATCAGGGATACAATTGTAGACCTGCACAAGGCTGGGATGGGCTACAGGACAATAGGCAAGCAGCTTGGTGAGAAGGCAACAACTGTTGGCGCAATTATTAGAAAATGGAAGAAGTTCAAGATGACGGTCAATCACCCTCGGTCTGGGGCTCCATGCAAGATCTCACCTCGTGGGGCATCAATGATCATGAGGAAGGTGAGGGATCAGCCCAGAACTACACGGCAGGACCTGGTCAATGACCTGAAGAGAGCTGGGACCACAGTCTCAAAGAAAACCATTAGTAACACACTACGCCGTCATGGATTAAAATCCTGCAGCGCACACAAGGTCCCCCTGCTCAAGCCAGCGCATGTCCAGGCCCGTCTGAAGTTTGCCAATGACCATCTGGATGATCCAGAGGAGGAATGGGAGAAGGTCATGTGGTCTGATGAGACAAAAATAGAGCTTTTTGGTCTAAACTCCACTCGCCATGTTTGGAGGAAGAAGAAGGATGAGTACAACCCCAAGATCACCATCCCAACCGTGAAGTATGGCGGTGGAAACATCATTCTTTGGGGATGCTTTTCTGCAAAGGGGACAGGATGACTGCACCGTATTGAGGGGAGGATGGATGGGGTCATGTATCGCGAGATCTTGGCCAACAACCTCCTTCCCTCAGTAAGAGCATTGAAGATGGGTCGTGGCTGGGTCTTCCAGCATGACAACGACCCGAAACACACAGCCAGGGCAACTAAGGAGTGGCTCCGTAAGAAGCATCTCAAGGTCCTGGAGTGGCCTAGCCAGTCTCCAGACCTGAACCCAATAGAAAATCTTTGGAGGGAGCTGAAGGTCCATATTGCCCAGCGACAGCCCCGAAACCTGAAGGATCTGGAGAAGGTCTGTATGGAGGAGTGGGCCAAAATCCCTGCTGCAGTGTGTGCAAACCTGGTCAAGACCTACAGGAAACGTATGATCTCTGTAATTGCAAACAAAGGTTTCTGTACCAAATATTAAGTTCTGCTTTTCTGATGTATCAAATACTTATGTCATGCAATAAAATGCAAATTAATTACTTAAAAATCATACAATGTGATTTTCTGGGTTTTTGTTTTAGATTCCGTCTCTCACAGTTGAAGTGTACCTATGATAAAAATTACTGACCTCTACATGCTTTGTAAGTAGGAAAACCTGCAAAATCGGCAGTGTATGAAATACTTGTTCTCCCCACTGTACCACTACTTTCCCCAATGCTACACATCCCTTTGTCTCATGCCCTTCTGCACACTTCTCACACCTAGGAACCTCCCTCCTACACACTTCTTGACCATAAGCTTGACACCTGTAACAATGCCGCTCCAATTTCGCTCCAGTAACGCTCACTTCACGAGCTCAGGCATGCCCAGCCCAGCATGCATTTGTAGTCTACTTGTGTGCTGCTATAGCCCCTAGCTTTAGCTACTGTCATGGAGTTGGCTAAATATTTTCAAAAAGAAACTGATAAAACACACAGGTGCAAAATCAAGGTGACTTACAAAGATGAGGACCAAGAACAAGAGAGGGAGTGGGGTGATGTAGAGTCCACAACTAAATAATCATAATGGACTGTGAAAAGACACGTGTCCTGAAAGCATGATGGTGTACTACATGCACATGCTAAAAGAAAGGAACGAGGTGGGTAGATAACTAAGTGTGTCATTGTAACAAAGTATTTATAAACTAAAAATCTGATCTCTTAAACGTTTCGTTCATTTTTGTTCTACAATCTATACAATAGGCCATAATTGATTTTGGCCCAATAGGCCTGGCATATTCCCACGTTCAAGAAGCTTTCCGTTTTGATTGGGTTATTTTGCCTAAAAACCTTTAGGTCTACCTATATATATAAAAAAAACTCTGCATATCTGCCCAACCTGCCAAGAATGGCCGAAAGGATGTTTAGCATCCCCAGTGGCTATGCAAGTGTTTCTCATCCCCGCTGCTGGCCTGCTCTCCAGGCACCATTGCATGAGCCTGAAGCCACAGACACACCAAACTCGTGTTTCTAAAAATATATTCTAAAAATAAATTCAAAGGCAATAATGTTCCTTTTTCGTTTCATTTGTATTTCATTTTAAGTAAGTCACAGCTTATATGCGAAATGTATAGACTATAATGATTTCATACAAATAAATATTGTTTAAATGCTGAGCGCTTTATGTCCCTACCAGCCTATTGTCACACTTGCAAATGCTTCACAATGTATTTCTTTGTAGACTATAGCCTTGAAATAATATAAATAATATAGCCTAAATAATTCATTTTCGTGCCTTCTTAGGCTCCCTGTCTGGCTTCTGACCTATTTAGTGTTTATATGCTGTTTAATATACAGTGGGGAAAAAAAGTATTTAGTCAGCCACCAATTGTGCAAGTTCTCCCACTTAAAAAGATGAGAGAGGCCTGCAATTTGCATCATAGGTACACGTCAACTATGACAGACAAAATGAGAAAAAAAAATCCAGAAAAATCACATTGTAGGATTTTTTATGAATTTATTTGCAAATTATGGTGGAAAATAAGTATTTGGTCAATAACAAAAGTTTCTCAATACTTTGTTATATACCCTTTGTTGGCAATGACACAGGTCAAACGTTTTCTGTAAGTCTTCACAAGGTTTTCACACACTGTTGCTGGTATTTTGGCCCATTCCTCCATGCAGATCTCCTCTAGAGCAGTGATGTTTTGGGGCTGTCGCTGGGCAACACGGACTTTCAACTCCCTCCAAAGATTTTCTATGGGGTTGAGATCTGGAGACTGGCTAGGCCACTCCAGGACCTTGAAATGCTTCTTACGAAGCCACTCCTTCGTTGCCCGGGCGGTGTGTTTGGGATCATTGTCATGCTGAAAGACCCAGCCACGTTTAATCTTCAATGCCCTTGCTGATGGAAGGAGGTTTTCACTCAAAATCTCACGATACATGGCCCCATTCATTCTTTCCTTTACACAGATCAGTCGTCCTGGTCCCTTTGCAGAAAAACAGCCCCAAAGCATGATGTTTCCACCCCCATGCTTCACAGTAGGTATGGTGTTCTTTGGATGCAACTCAGCATTCTTTGTCCTCCAAACACGACGAGTTGAGTTTTTACCAAAAAGTTCTATTTTGGTTTCATCTGACCATATGACATTCTCCCAATCCTCTTCTGGATCATCCAAATGCACTCTAGCAAACTTCAGACGGGCCTGGACATGTACTGGCTTATGCAGGGGGACACGTCTGCCACTGCAGGATTTGAGTCCCTGGCGGCGTAGTGTGTTACTGATGGTAGGCTTTGTTACTTTGGTCCCAGCTCTCTGCAGGTCATTCACTAGGTCCCCCCGTGTGGTTCTGGGATTTTTGCTCACCGTTCTTGTGATCATTTTGACCCCACAGGGTGAGATCTTGCGTGGAGCCCCAGATCGAGGGAGATTATCAGTGGTCTTGTATGTCTTCCATTTCCTAATAATTGCTCCCACAGTTGATTTCTTCAAACCAAGCTGCTTACCTATTGCAGATTCAGTCTTCCCAGCCTGGTGCAGGTCTACATTTTTGTTTCTGGTGTCCTTTGACAGCTCTTTGGTCTTGGCCATAGTGGAGTTTGGAGTGTGACTGTTTGAGGTTGTGGACAGGTGTCTTTTATACTGATAACAAGTTCAAACAGGTGCCATTAATACAGGTAACAAGTGGAGGACAGAGGAGCCTCTTAAAGAAGAAGTTACAGGTCTGTGAGAGCCAGAAATCTTGCTTGTTTGTAGATGACCAAATACTTATTTTCCACCATAATTTGCAAATCAATTCATTAAAAATCCTACAATGTGATTTTCTGGATTTTTGTTTTCTCTCAATATGTCTGTCATAGTTGACGTGTACCTATGATGAAAATTACAGGCCTCTCTCATCTTTTTAAGTGGGAAAACATGCACAATTGGTGGCTGACTAAATACTTTTTTCCCCCACTGTAACATGTAGCCTATTCGAAATGATGTGCACTTCTTACATTCACCTTTTCATGTTTATTCAAATACTTTTCATTCAAATCATATGCTTTGTTTTCAATACTTCAAAACCAAATGGTAGGTCCAGGTAGTCAAAAAAATAGATGGGTGTTGGTTGAATTGTGATTTTAAAGAATGGAGCGAATTTGGAGCAGTTTTATTTCCTGTGAGCACAGAGCGGGTTGGAAAGGACGTGGAGCGCCGGTGCAGTGCACAAGCACCGCTCCATGAGAAATGAGCAGGATTTCCAACCGCTCAACTCCGCTCACATACTGTGGTTCACACTGATGCTGCTTGTTACATGGCCTGGATGAACCAAACACTATAGGGAAACGTGGGGTATGTTGATCTAATATTTCGTAATTTAGAAAAAGTTATATACAGTGGGGAGAACAAGTATTTGATACACTGACGATTTTGCAGGTTTTCCTACTTACAAAGCATGTAGAGGTCTGTAATTTTTTATTATAGGTACACTTCAACTGTGAGAGACGGAATCTAAAACAAAAATCCAGAAAATCACATTGTATGATTTTTAAGTAATAATTTGCATTTTATTGCATGACATAAGTATTTGATACATCAGAAAAGCAGAACTTAATATTTGGTACAGAAACCTTTGTTTGCAATTACAGAGATCATACGTTTCCTGTAGGTCTTGACCAGGTTTGCATACACTGCAGCAGGGATTTTGGCCCACTCCTCCATACAGATCTTCTCCAGATTCTTCAGGTTTCGGGGCTGTCGCTGGGCAATATGGACTTTCAGCTTCCTCCAAAGATTTTCTATTGGGTTCAGGTCTGGAGACTGGCTAGGCCACTCCAGGACCTTGAGATGCTTCTTACGGAGCCACTCCTTAGTTGCCCTGGCTGTGTGTTTCGGGTCGTTGTCATGCTGGAAGACCCAGCCACGACCCATCTTCAATGCTCTTACTGAGGGAAGGAGGTTGTTGGCCAAGATCTCGCGATACATGGCCCCATCCATCCTCCCCTCAATATGGTGCAGTCGTCCTGTCCCCTTTGCAGAAAAGCATCCCCAAAGAATGATGTTTCCACCTCCATGCTTCACGGTTGGGATGGTGTTCTTGGGGTTGTACTCATCCTTCTTCTTCCTCCAAACACGGCGAGTGGAGTTTAGACCAAAAAGCTCTATTTTTGTCTCATCAGACCACATGACCTTCTCCCATTCCTCCTCTGGATCATCCAGATGGTCATTGGCAAACTTCAGACGGGCCTGGACATGCGCTGGCTTGAGCAGGGGGGACCTTGCGTGCGCTGCAGGATTTTAATCCATGACGGCGTAGTGTGTTACTAATGGTTTTCTTTGAGACTGTGGTCACAGCTCTCTTCAGGTCATTGACCAGGTCCTGCCGTGTAGTTCTGGGCTGATCCCTCACCTTCCTCATGATCATTGATGCCCCACGAGGTGAGATCTTGCATGGAGCCCCAGACCGAGGGTGATTGACCGTCATCTTGAACTTCTTCCATTTTCTAATAATTGCGCCAACAGTTGTTGCCTTCTCACCAAGCTGCTTGCCTATTGTCCTGTAGCCCATCCCAGCCTTGTGCAGGTCTACAATTTTATCCCTGATGTCCTTACACAACTCTCTGTTCTTGGCCATTGTGGAGAGGTTAGAGTCTGTTTGATTGAGTGTGTGGACAGGTGTCATTTATACAGGTAACGAGTTCAAACAGGTGCAGTTAATACAGGTAATGAGTGGAGAACAGGAGGGCTTCTTAAAGAAAAACTAACAGGTCTGTGAGAGCCGGAATTCTTACTGGTTGGTAGGTGATCAAATACTTATGTCATGCAATAAAATGCAAATTAATTACTTAAAAATCATACAATGTGATTTTCTGGATTTTTGTTTTAGATTCCGTCTCTCACAGTTGAAGTGTACCTATGATAAAAATTACAGACATCTACATGCTCTGTAAGTAGGAAAACCTGCAAAATCGGCAGTGTATCAAATACTTGTTCTCCCCTATATATATATATATGTATACTCCATTCATTAAATATATATAATCTAAATAAATTAGATCCAATTCAAGTCAATTATACCTAAATTAGCATTTTCCAAATCATATCCAAATCGTCTACAAATAACTTAATTGAGTTACATAGTCATTTTTTTAGATATTTTAGGATCATGTGGACATGATTTGACAGGAAAATGAAAAGAGGGACCTTACATTAAAACCTCATCATAGTGAGGGTATTAATAGTGAGATGTACAGTGGCATTTTATTTCAATATTTGATACTTAGACTTTAGCTTAATCAGTAGTTAATTTAGTTAATCACTCAACACATAAAAAACATTTTTTTTAACACACTAATCTTCGGGGGGGGGCAAGTTATTTGATATTATTTGATTTAAAAAGTGTAAACTGCAGCCAGGGACGGCCTGTTCAATAGGGCGATATGGGCGACGCACTGCCAAACGGGAAAAGGAAGGGATTTTTTTTCTAATCAATTATATCACGGCAACAGTAGTTATCAGTGTTGTAATCTATACGTCTGATCTGCCACAGTGCCACACTGCCACTAAATGTCGAATCAGGCTAAAGTCGTGCTTCAAATGGCTCCACCCCCTTTTGGGGCGATTTCAGTCAGATTGAAAATCGCCCAGAACTTCTGTCATAGACTCCCATGTAAAATCTATTTTTTTCAAATTTCAGAGCCTTCAATACAATCTCAATGGGTGTCTGTGGGCTTGCACTTACGCGCTTTCGTCACATGAACGTAACTAAGAAAAGAGAGGGTAGCAGCGTCAATCAATTCACTACTACTATCAACATGGCTAGGCTTCAGTGCAACTCGATTGTGTCTTTGAAAGAATTTCCTTTTTGTCGGCGAACAAATGAAGATAAATTGGCAACGAAACAATTAGGACCTCCCAGACCAAATTTAATAATTCAACAGGTTTCTACTAAAGGGGGGGAAGTCCTACACCCGAGGATTTTCCAAAAATTGGTATGAACGAAAAACCTGGCTAGCAGGCTGCGATGTAGCTAATGCAGTTTTCTGCTACCCCTGCTTACTCATTCACCCTGAAGGCGGCACGGCAGACAGCACCGCTTGGACAGCGACTGGTGTAACCGACATGCACCATCTTTCAGAAAAGATTAAGAAACATGAGCTGTCAAAGACCCACATGGATAGCTGTTTGAGAATTTCTGCTTTGGGGAGAGTGAATATTGCCACTCAACTGGATGAGGGATACAGGCTAGCTGTCCGCCGCCACAACGATGAGGTTAGCAAGAACCGCCATATCCTCAGCCGGCTAATCCAGTGTGTGAAGTTTTGCGGCGTGTTTGAGTTAGCTTTGCGAGGCAAAGATGAAACTGAGGGCTCCACCAACCCTGGTATTTTTCTTGGACTTGTCAACTTTGTGGCACAATTAGATGAGGTGTTTGATGACCATCTTAAAAATGCTAAAGTTTTCAAGGGCACATCAAAGACCATTCAAAACGAGCTACTGGAGTGTATGCTAGCGGTCACGAGGGAACATATTGTGGAGGAGGTGAAGTCTGCGAACTTCGTAGCTATCCAAGCTGACGAGACCACGGACGTTTCTACACAGACACAGTTGGTGCTTGTGCTGAGGTACATAGATAGCAAGCACAAAGTGCAGGAGCGATTTTTTGAGTTCCTTCCCATCTCGGAATCAACCTCAGTCTCAATCGCCAGTGTACTTTTGGAGAGACTGAACGGTCTTTTTGCCGATGACGGAAAGTCAAACTCATTGCGCAAGCTTACGATGGAGCCAGTGTGATGAGGGGAGAGAAGGCTGGTGTGCAGAAAAAGGTGCGTGAGCATTTCAAGAATGCCCATTACGTGCATTGCTATGCGCATCAGCTGAATTTGATCATGCAGCAAGCTACTTCTCGCATCAAAAAAGTGAACATTTTCTTTTCCGATCTGAGCGGGATTACAACTTTTTTTGTCCCGGTCACCCAAACGCACCAGCATTCTTGACCAGACTGTTGCACGAAGACTGCCCAGACCTTCATCCACACGGTGGAACTTCAACAGCAGAGTCGTGAACACTGTCTACGAGAATCGAGACGACCTCATAGAATGTTTTGAAGCCATCCGGACGGGTTCATTGGGTTCATTTGACCAGGGCACAGTGAGAGAGGCATCTGGCTACGTGAGGATGCTGCATGATGAAGATTTTATTTTTTTCCTGCGGCTTTTTCACAAAATCATGCCCCACGTCGACATTCTGTACCAGAAGCTACAGAAGAAGGACATCGATGCTGTCTTTATCAAAAGTGCCCTCGACAGCTTCACAAGCAGTGTGCAGGCCATAAGGTAAGATTAAACAATATCATTCGATCTTTCTCAAAGCAGAGCTTTATTTGAAAATGTATGCATGAAAGGAGACTGCATTTGTGTTTGAAATTACATTATTCTCATTATATATGGCCAGTGGTGTAATCTATTTTATTTTATATACTATGTGTACTGTGCAGTGGTGCTCATAAGTGTATGAACACATTCTAAAGTTGACTAAAAAGAGGAATAAAAAAATAAAAAAATAATCTTTTGGAAATTTATCTTAATGACTTAATTAAAAAGTTGGAAAATCCAACCTTTATGGACACCAATTTTCTTTTCTTTTTTATTCCTCTTTTTAGTCAACTTTAGCATGGGATCATAAGCTTATGAGCACCACTGTATACTGTGCTGAACATCCAGGCTATGTGAGACACAAAGGCTAACTTAAACACTAAAGACTTTATGCATCCCTGCCCATTTTAAGTGGAACTGAAGTATTTGTACTATACATCATGGATACATTGCATATACCTGTGCATCACATAGACAACAATACTGTACAAAGCCAACAAACACATTGGTCTGTTTGCCTTCAGGGACTCCTCTCAACAGCAGCTGCAAGAAGCAACAGGAGCCAAAAGACCCAGAACAGCTTTGAGAGAAGAGGAGAAGCAGAGGCTGTCTGAAGAGGTCTGCAACACCATCCTGGATCACATCAAAGAAAGGTTCTCTTTCTCTGGCCACCTTGTGAGTGCTACCTTACTGCAAGCAGACATGTTTGAAAGGTACTGCCATTCATTTCCTGATGAGGCTCTGAATGCCACTGTGAATGCATACCCCATGCTGAGCAAGGCAAAGCTCAAGACAGAACTATCTCTGATCTATGAGAATCCTGAATTCAAGGGAGGCTGTGGTGCACTGGCACTGTACCAGGTTCTCATGAGCTACAACCTCCAGGAGACGTTCTCTGAGACTGTGACTCTGTTGAACATCCTCATAACTACTCCCATGACAACAGCTGAAGCTGAGAGATGTTTCTCAACTTTGACACGAGTTAAGACATTCCTGCGAAATTCAATGGGCCAGGAACGTCTGAATGCACTGGCCATGCTTTCCATGGAGAGGGAACTAGTCCTCAGCATGCCTGATTTCAATGAGAAAGTCATTGAACGCTTTTGCTGTATTGAAACAGAGAAGAGAACAGTTTCAGTACAAGTAATGTAGCCTCTCTCTCTCTTTGTCCCTCCCTCCCTGTCTCTTTAACACACACACGCCCAAATCAGTTCACAGTTGATGTTGTTTAAAATAGTTATTTTTCATTTAAAAAAAAGTAAAACAAAAAAAAATATCTGTTCATGTTCATTTTTACAAATCTATACAATTGGCCAGAATATGGTTGTTCATATTTACAAATCTATACAATTGGCCAGAATATGGTTGTTCATTTTTACAAAGCCATACAGATAGCTGTGTTTACCTTTTCTAGAAATTACTTTCAAATTCTGTTTTCAAGCAAAATGTCTATCACTGTTCATTTTCACAAATCTATACAAGAGGGCAGAATATGGAAGTCTATAAAAATGTCTTATTACCAATAACTTGCATCAATGTTTTCAGTAGCCTCTATCAAAAGCTCCTGCTTGCTTGTTGTGAATTATGCTCAGGTGCACATATTTCCAATTCAACCATGAGGCAAAAAAATGTGGTAAAAGCTCTTGTTGATCCTGCAATCTGAACAAATACCAAGATGCTGTATTTTCAGCTGATATTTCATTTGTTTATGGAAATGCATATTGTTTATGCAGTGTTGAGGAATGTGAAAGAACACCCTTGATTATTTTTACTGTGATAACTTATTTTGATTTTGTAAGCCAACACTTTTGAGATCAGTCAATAAATGCTTCTGGTATTGACTTATATGCTGCCCCTGTCTTCATGTTGTTGCTGGACATATCTTTTTAAAAATGTGTGTAGGTCACCTAAATCATCAGAAAAATTGCCCCCCCTGAGAATTTTTTCAGGAGCCGCCACTGACTGCAGCCACATATTTGTCTTCATAGTTTGTTTTCCTAAGCATGACCATCATCCATATACCAAATGTTTTACCAAACTTTATTTTTTTTTTGTCAGCAATTGGACATTGTTCTTACGGTGGGCTAGTTACCCCACGTTACCGTACCGTATTTAAACCATCAATTGTGTGTGCAAAACATTTCCAAAGGCATCCTCTCAAACGAAGAACAGAGTAGTCAGTGGAACTCACATGACTCGAAGACAGTTTATGAAACGTTGCTGAAAAGATGGAAACCACTGTACAATTGTGTGGGGGCGGTATTCGTGCCCCCTTGTGGGTAGCTTGCAACTCCGTGACGTCAATTCAGCACTGGGAAGGAGACAGCTCCCTCCCCCAACCCAGCGCGCGACTCACGTTCCATGGTTCCCCGGTTATTGATAACACAATTTGCCCGCTGGGATTCGTTCTGATAACGTGAACTCGTGGAAAGAGACTTTCACGCAATAAAACGACAGTCAGTCCGGCGAGGAAAAACGACAATTGTGCTTTATTATCGCATATAGAAAGCTGAATCCATCCCGTACTTGACAACGCGACATCAACCAGGCAGAAAGGTATGTGAATGTCATACTATCAAGTATTATAGATCAAATAGGAAATCAGGTACTATGAGATGTTAATGTAGGTTTGCCTTTGCCTCATGCAGTGTACTCTGTTCACATTGTAGCGTACCACCACGTCAATCTATAATCGCTGATTAATGCGAGAGATCATATTTGTGCAGCAGCATGATAATCTATTACGAAATATGTTTGTGTTGGTGCCAACATTAAGTAAATCTACAGACGATGCGGCAGTTAGACTTGGCATGGATGGACTCGTACGGTTCGGGCTTTAATTCATGCACGTCGACTGTGATGCTAGTAGGTGTCATCATCACATCCTTGGTTATTTAAAGATAGATCTTCCGGCATTTGTGAGCGAAAGTGCTCCTTCCCACTGTGGCCCAGTGTTTTTCCCATTTAACGCTCTCTATTCGCTCGATCGTCGCGGTTCTCATGCGGTGGTGCAGTACAGAGTAAGGGGCTGCCGTATAATGTGAATTGGGTACATGTGGCAGTTCTCTCTCTCTCTCTCTCTCTCTCTCTCTCTCTCTCTCTCTCTCTCTCTCTCTCTCTCTCTCTCTCTCTCTCTCTCTCTCTCTCTCTCACACACACACACACACACACACCTCAATGGGTTAGTTATGCAATTTCGTCATATTCTATAGAGATAAAATGGCATGACTGAAACATGTACGGTATTGTATATGAATAGACTGCAGCATAACACTGTCAAGCCAAGCATGTAACAGGACTGTATGTTCCATTCAATGCATACAGTACCAGAAGAAGCATAGTAGCTTACTCATCCTTATTAATTCCAACAGTGTACCATCCATATCCATCATGTAAAAAAGTATATAGGCTTTCCTGACCTATGGTGACGCTCCTAAAGGAATCACCCTGGGGATAAAGGTCAGGTTTATACTGTGGTCAGTGCTATCTCCCTGGTTCATTCATAAAACTATCTCCCATTCCAGATGATTTGGCCCTGTTTGACTGCCTCAATCCCATTCATATATATTAAAATGTGGTTTACTGAATCATTGAGTCTTTATTGAGGAGAAATGGGATGAAATGGTTGACTTGCTCTCACAGGAGTGTTTAAAAAAAAGAAAGGCAAAGCAAGATTTTTTGATTCCTTGTAGTCATTTTTTTCTCTCTCTCCCTCTCCTCTCCTGCAAAGTAAGGCCCATCTGTTTGATGTTTCATCTGTTACAGACAGTCTTTCTGCTGAGTGAACAACACCTATGTAGTTGACTTGATTACAATAATTTCTACTTTACTTAAACTAAAAAAAGGTACTGAATTGTACTTAAAGGGGTACAAATGCTTGTCACTGTAGTGGTGCCCTGTAAGATACATCCATTGTACTATAAGTTATAGGTATATAATTGTATCCTTGCAGTTCGTACAAATGTGCCTTTTTAGAGTACCACAGTGACAAAGCCGTTTGTTCCTTTTAAGTGACAAAAATGTACCTCTTCTCTATACCAAGTCCCTCACATGTTCATGCCTCTCCGCCATCCCACTTCTGACACCAGTGTAGCAAATTCATGGAGGTAGCTTCCACTGGGACTCAAACATGGATCCAGCAACTGTCACATCAACACCTTAATCATTAAGCCAAGACTAGTTTGCTCAGTGTTGGGTTAATGTCACTACAATATTAATTACATCTCTATATTGTCACATGCTCTTATGTAAGCATTTATAAAGACTTCAGACCTGGCAGCAGACACTCTCAAACATTAATTAACATAATTATAGACAACTTAAACTGGTACACCACTTTCACTCATGGGTGGCCAAAAATAACCTGAAAGCCACGCCCCCACCAAGCCACGCCTCCTACGATTGTACCTTTATATTCCAAATATTGGGTACAAAAATGTAACATTATACTAGATTATCCGCAAATGTACCCTAAAAGGTACAGAACAGTACCATGTGAGATCATACAGTGCAAACAGGTTTTTAGACATTTTTGCACATTTATAAAACATTAAGAACATAAATACCTTATTTACATAAGCATTCAGACCCTTCGCTATGAGACTCGAAATTGAGCTTAGGTGCATCCTGTTTCCATTGATCATCCTTGAGATATTTCTACAACTTGATTGGAGTCCACCTGTGGTAAATTCAATTGATTGGATATGATTTGGAAAGGCACACACCTGTCTATATAAGGTCCCACAGTTGAAAGTGCATGTCAGAGCAAAAGCCAAGCCATGAGTTCAAAGGAATTGTCCGTAGAGCTCCGAGACAGGATTGTGTCAAGGCACAGATCTGGGGAAGGGTACCAAAAAATGTCTGCAGCATTGAAGGTCCCCAAGAACACAGTGGCCTCCATCATTCTTAAATGGAAGAAGTTTGGAACCACCAAGACTCTTCCTAGATCTGGCCGCCCAGCCAAACTGAGCAATCGGGGGAGAAGGGCCTTGGTCAGGGAGGTAACCAAGAACCCGATGGTCACTCTGACAGAGCTCCAGAGTTCCTCTGTGGAGATGGGAGAATCTTCCAGAAGGACAACCATCTCTGCAGCACTCCACCAATCAGGCCTTTGTGGTATAGTGGCCAGACGGAAGCCACTCCTCAGTAAAAGGCACATGACAGCTGGCTTGGAGTTTGCCAAAAGGCACCTAAAGGACTCTCAGACAATGAGAAACAAGATTCTCTGGTCTGATGAAACCAAGAGCGCTCAGGACCTCAGACTGGAGGCGAAGGTTCACTTTCTAACAGGACAACGACCCTAAGCACACAGCCAAGACAACGCAGGAGTGCCCCAGCCAGAGTTTCTGAATGTCCTTGAGTGGCCCAGCCAGAACCCGGACTTGAACCCGATCGAACATCTCTGGAGAGACCTGAAAATAGCTGTGCAGCGACGCTCCCCATCCAACCTGACAGAGCTTGAGAGGATCTGCAGAGAAGAATGGGAGAAACTTCCCAAATACAGGTGTGCCAAGCTTGTAGTGTCATACCCAAGAAGACTCGAGGCTGTAATCACTGCCAAAGGAGCTTCAACAAAGTACTGAGTAAAGGGTCTGAATACTTATGGACATATGATATTTCAGTTTATTATTTTTAATGTATTTGCAAAAAATTGTAAAAACCTGTTTTTGCTTTGTCATTATGGGGTATTTTGTGTAGATTGATAAGGGGAATAAAAAAAAAATCTATTTTAGAATAAGGCTGTAACATAACAACATGTGGAAAAAGTCAAGGGGTCTGAATACTTTCCAAATGCACTGTATGAACACGTCATAAGCCATGGCAAAATGTTTATAATTACAGGAAATTAGCTTTAAAACTGAAAATGTTTCTCTTTGCCCCATGGCAAAATGTGTAGAATAGCATGAGATTAGCTATAAAACTGCACATGTTATAGTCTTGCTCGGACCTTGTGGGGTGGCCTCGAAAAACTGTGGTACTCCACTGACCCTAACCGTACCCTTTTTTCTGAGAGTATACGGTGCCTTGCAAAAGTATTCTTCCCCCTTGGCATTTTTACTATTTTGTTGCATTACAACCTGTAATTTAAATAGATTTTTATTTGGATTTCATGTAATGGACATACACAAAATAGTCCAAATTGGTGAAGATACAAACCCCCCAAAAATAAATTTTAATTCCAGGTTTTAAGGCAACAAAATAGGAAAAATGCCAAGGGGGCTGAATACTTTCGCAAGCCACTGTATGTATCATACTGACAAGGCCAAACATACAGAAAACACTGTTTTGAATGTGAATCCGAGAGACAGGTATATTTCAGCACTGGAGAGCTCCAAAACAGCCAAAATAGTAGGTATTAATGGATTATACTGATTTATAGTGATTCATTGCATTTTTTCTTTCCTTTTCCTTTTTGTGTCTCCCCATCCAGGCCTCCCCTTCTCCCTCTCTACTCCCATCCATCCCTGGCTACTGTGTTGTGGGACCCCCTGATGAGTGGGACCTGCCTCCATGAGCCCCGCGCCCCCTCCCCCTCTCTCTCAGGCTTCAGCACCCCTATCTCAGAGCCCCCCTTCCGCAGGTTGGATGCAGACACCCCCGCCTGCACCCCAGAGACCGACTTGACCCCCACCCAGTGTGTCCTGCGCAACGTGTTGTCCATCGACACAGGGGGGGCACCAGGGGTGCCAGGCGGGGGTGAGGGGTGCCCCCACACCTGTGGCAGCAGCCCCACCCCTAGCGACGGGCCCCCGGCCCACTTTGACAACAGCGTGCTGAAGTTACACGAGCATGAGGCCTGCCAGTGTGGGGGCGGGGCAGAGGCGGGGCTTAGCTCAGAGGCTGGGGCCGTCCGTAGCCAGTCAGACAACATCCGGCTGCAGCAAGGAAGTGGAGGGTTCCTGGAGGGGCTGTTTGGCTGCCTGAAACCCGTCTGGACCATGATCGGGAAAGCATACTCCCCCGAGCACAAGCATAACCAGGAAGGTGTGTGGAGTGAGTATAACAGCCAGTTCTTTGTCCCTTCAGTACAAGGTCATATGTGTATAATAAAGACTTTTGTATACTTTTAGGATACTGAATACCTTAACCAATACAGAAATACATGGACACTGAATCTTTTGTCACTTGAAATGTTAGTCATTCACTGTGTCAAGATGGTGAGGTAAATCCGTAACCATGGTGATGAATTGTATATCCAATAAAAAGGTTCAACTTCGAGATGCTGCTCTTCCTCCCTACTTTTCATTTTGGAGGGTATTCACTAAAATGGCTTACATTTCTCTCTCTTTTTATATCTCTCACTATGCCTTCCTGCCACCATCCCCTACTCTCCCCAAAAATGCTGCTGATGATACCTGTGCACTAGCCTCATTCACAGTCTTATCTACAGTAGCGGATTCACAGCTGGTTTGCGAGACGACACGAGCAGCTGCCTCTACAGCAGCAGGTCCCTGGAGACCACAAAACTTCAGTGGACCTCATCCAGAATTAATCTGCTTGTCTCTTTTTCCGCCTACTGGCTTCTTTCTTCTCACAGTGACCAAACTCTCAGTCATTCAGCTATCTACTGTACTCTTATGACAGATTATGGGAGATGAGAGATTAGCTTTGGGGAGATGTGCAGCTGTTTGCCTCTACATCTCTCTGTTCAACTGCCATCTTACTGTACACTGCACATATTGATCCAATCGTGAGCTATGATGCTATAACAGGGGGAAAACACCTACTAATGTGTCGATATTAAGTACTTTTTTTCACAGGAAAGTCTCGGTTGTTTATGTCTGTCCCATGTGGACCATTAAAATGCAACAGATGATGTCGTTTATATGATACATCTCAGCTGGTTTGCTTGGAGCCATCTGCCACCCACAGCCTGTCACTGACTGCTTCCTTGTGTTGATGTTGCGTTCTTAGAATCCTGGGAGGTTCCATTTGAAGAGATCTCGGACCTGCAGTGGGTTGGCAGCGGGGCCCAGGGGGCCGTGTTCTTGGGGAAGTTCCATGGAGAGGATGTGGCCGTCAAGAAAGTCCGGGACATCAAGGAGACGGAGATCAAGCACCTACGCAAACTCAAGCACCCCAACATCATCACCTTCAAGTGAGAAAAACTATCTGACCCTGACCCCAAGAGACCAGTAGTAGAACGTATAAACGTATCCCCAACTGTTGGTCCGAGCTATTGTAGCCTAGACCAACAGTAACTTGCAAACCATCTATGACATCATCACGCATTGACTCTATTTTTCTTTATCCTTGTCCCTCTCCTTCCCGTCCTCCCTCCCTCCCTCCCTCTCTTTGTCCCCAAGGGGTATCTGCACCCAGGCTCCCTGCTACTGTATCCTGATGGAGTACTGTGCCCAGGGCCAGCTGTATGAGGTGCTGAGAGCGGGCAGGAAGATCACCCCCTCCCTGCTCATTGACTGGGCCATGGGCATCGCCGGGGGCATGAACTACCTGCACCTCCACAAGATCATCCACAGAGACCTCAAGTCCCCCAAGTGAGTCCCTGTGCTGGATATTATCAAAAACATCCACCTATATCATGGTTGGGCAATCATTTTGGCTCGAGGGCCACATCGGGATTTCCAAATTCAGTGGAGGACCGCACAGATTTGTTTCGGATCGATTTGTTAGTCAAAACCAATTTGCGGGCCAGAAAAATGATCTGAAAAACGTATAGGTCCGTTCAAGAGTGTCCTGATTTTTACTCAAACCTCCCACGGGCTGGATTGAATGGGCTCGGGCAAAATCAGGTCCGCAGGCTGTATGTTGCCCACCCCTGGCCTATAGAGACCAGAAGTCCCCAAAGTGAATCAATGAGCTCTTTCTGGCTTAAGAACATCTACAATAATAGTGGTTTTCTTTCTATCCATGGCAGTATGCTGATTACCCATGATGACCTAGTGAAGATCTCTGACTTCGGCACCTCCAAGGAGCTCATTGATAAGAGCATGAAGATGTCCTTTGCTGGTACGGTGGCCTGGATGGCCCCAGAGGTCATTCGGAATGAACCCGTATCAGAGAAGGTGGACATCTGGTAAGTGAAGGAATGAAACTTCTTGGCCATAGAAAAGAGGACCAATGCAATCCCATCTCAGTGATCACTAATATCAGTAATCACTAATATATATGTTGTGAACTGCAGGTCATTTGGGGTGGTGCTGTGGGAGATGCTGACCGGGGAGGTCCCCTATAAGGATGTGGACTCCTCTGCCATCATCTGGGGGGTGGGCAACAACAGCCTGAACCTCCCTATCCCAGAGAGCTGCCCAGATGGCTTCAAAATCCTCCTGAGGCAGTGCTGGTGAGTGGAGATGGAGGGAGGGAGGGAGGGAGGGAGGGAGGGATGGAGGGAGAGGGATGGTGGAAAAGAGGAGAGAGGTGAGAGGCGGTAGTGGAAATAGATAGCGGGAAATTCTCTCCTTTTAAATCTTTCCCAGGTAGACTTGGCCCATGTACAACCATATTGATTATATACAAAGTGGTCTCTGACTGAAAATATCTCCTTGGCTTTGCAGGAACTGTAAACCCAGAAATAGACCCTCTTTCCGTCAGATCCTTCTCCATCTGGATATAGCCTCAGCTGATGTACTCTCCACCCCACAGGAGACATACTTCAAGTCTCAGGTAGCCTACTCTACACTATATCTCACACAATTTAATGAACTTATACACAAACAAACACATTCACAAGTGAACACATATGAGTGCACAAATGTGTGCATGCACGTGTACACACACACACATACCCAGTGTCTAAGTGTGTGTGTGTGTGTGTGTGTGTGAGTTGCGCAGGCTGAGTGGCGGGAGGAGGTGAAGCAGCACTTTGAGAAGATTAAGTCTGAGGGGACCTGTCTGCACCGACTGGACGAGGAACTGATCAACCGACGCAGAGAGGAGCTCAGGTCTGTACCACAACACTCTGACAGGCAGAGTTACTCTTCTCTTTTAGCTGCTGGAAGTGGTGCTATGCCAGGATAGTATAAGAGAAAACCATCACCCACTGGGCCCAGACTCAATTCATTGAAATGACGTGGAAACAACGTTGCTTCAACCAGTGTGTGTCCAGTGGGCAGTGCTTTGTTATGAGCTGTGAAACTATAGTACAGTAATCCCAGGGTCATGTAGACAGGCAGTTGCACTAACATCTAATGTCTACAGTTCCTTTTTATCCAATCTATCTATCTTTGAAGATAGAAAAAAGAAAGAAAGAGATAGAAATAAAAGACTCAGGGCACATTTCTTGGATCCTTTCATGCCCGGAGCATGAGGTCATTTGTGCGCTCTTTTCTATTCAGGCACGCTCTGGACATCCGTGAGCACTATGAGAGGAAGCTGGAGAGGACCAACAATCTCTACATGGAGCTTAACGCTGTCATGCTGCAGCTGGAGCTCAAAGAGAAAGAGTTGCAGAAGTAGGTGGCTCCCTCAGTCAAAGCACTTCGATGCTTGTTTAGTTGGTTAGCTAATTCTCGGATCATTTGAATAAAGACAAGTCTAATTTAGCACATCAATCATATCAGCTATTATGGCATATAGACATTCTGAACATGCAGTGTTTGAAAATGAGTTGATAAATAGTCTCTGGTAATTGGGGTTATGGTCATAGAAATAGAATATGCAGAACAGACTAGTTTCTCGATTTCTCATGCAATCAACATGAATAGTATTGATGTGTTCCTAGGAGAGAGCAGTCTTTAGATAAGAAGTATCCAGGACTGTTCAAGCACCACAGCTCCAGACAGACTAGCTCCTCCAACTCCATGGACAAACTCATCAAGAAGAGAAACGTCCCACAGAAACTGCCCTCTGGAAAGAGGTGAGAGTTCATTCTGAGAGCCAAAAGCATAGGAGAAAAGAGTAGTTCTTATGTGAACCCTATAAGGAGGTGGATCATGCAAAACTAAATACTCAATTGAAACCACTATTAATAGCTGAAGATTTGATTATTTCACAGTGTATCTGACCATCGTTTCCTATTCTATCCTGTTCTCATAGGCCAGACATCCTCAAGTCAGAGGTGATCATTCCCAAGATGGATTCCTCCGTGATGCAGGTCACTATCCCCTCCTGCCCCAACAGGGGCTCCACGTCCCCCAGCCGCTCGCGTAGGGTCAAGACCCGCCACCGCAAGCCTGGCAAGGGCAGCAGCGGGGACCTTGCCGGCCTAAAGGCCACTCAACCCTCTCCCAATGGGGACAACCCTGCCCAGGCCAACAGCTCCAGCACGGGCCCCTCCAAGCAGCTCCTGGACCCCAGCGTGGCCCTGCGGGTCCTGGGCCACGAGCAGCAGCAGAGGCAGCTGTCCTCCTCCAGCCCGGACCTCATCTGCACCACACTGGCGGCTGAGGGTCAAGGGAAAGGAGAACCCACCGTTGGGGGGCTTGAGATGGGTGGCAGCCTGAGCGCCTCCGCGGGCCTGGGGGGGTCCGAGGGGGGCGCGCGGGGTCTGGATGACCTCACAGAGACCCCCCCGCGTAGCGACACGCCCAGCGAGGACGCGGCCTCGTTCCCCTTCTCTAGCAGCCCAGACTCACCATGTGGGAGGGGGGCGGCTGCCGGGAGGGGGTCTGTGCTGGGCGCCCCACGCCTGCCCCATGATGGCGACGATAAGGAAGAGGGAGTGAGTGGTGTGAGGTTACCCCGGGGGGCATCAGGGCATCTCACCCCCTCAGCTATCCTGTACAGGGCAGCCATTGCACGCAAACAGGTACTGTCCCAATGAAAGCTAGTCATGTTTAGTATGTACTCTCTCCTTTCATCTCTGTGAATGTGTTAGCTAACCCATTCTGTTTTCTCTGCTGTGTCCACAGAGGCGTGGCGTGTCTTCAGAGGAGGAGGAGGGGGAGGTTGACAGCGAGGTGGAGTTGCCACGGAGACGGTGAGCTGTGTTGGGGAAGCTACTCGGAAATAGATAGTTTACCAAGCTACTAATTACTTCACACTGGAATAAGTTAAGCTACACTAAAGCTACCCTTAAGAAAAATATAGTTTACATAACTAAAGTTACTTTGAAAAAGTAGTTCATTACATCCAAACTACTTTGTGATACATTTTCATATCTAAATCTGAAATGTCATAGACTACAAATTGCAAGGATAGATCACTCTGGAGTCAGAAGTTAACAGAATGTGTAATTTAGCCTATTAAACACAAAAACTGTGTTTCAAGTTAGAATTAGGCAGGTCTGATGTCGAAAAAGAAAGGTAATTGTTGCCTACTTCACCCATATTTAATTTTAGCAAAAAAGGTCATGTGCAATTCCAGTAGTTAGCTACATTGCTACTTGGCAAAACTACTGAAAACACTACCAACATTAGAATTTAGTTCAATTACCACCAAGCTACTGCAAAATGTAGTTAAATTACTAGTTGAATTACATGTAGTTCACCAACAAACAGACAAAAATATCTTCTTATCTCATCTTTGATATCTTCACTAAATGTGATATGATTTTAGGAGTCATAGGGTTTGGTACCATTATGAAAATAACATTTGTAAAAGATAACAATTCCAATCAGAGATTTTGTGTAGCTAGTATAAGTGGTGTTGTAAGTGGCTATTCAATGACTATTCAATTTGACTATACAATATGAATCAAATGAATTAATCAAAACTGAAACAAAACTAGATTCCTCTCTTCTTTTATCTCCCTCTTCTCCCCAGACGTCCGACCAGCATCACCAAGTGCCAGTTGGTGTCTACCTTCAGCTCGGAGAACCTCTCTGTGTCGGATGGCGAAGAGGGCCACACCACCGACCACTCCCATAGCGGCACGCCGGACGTCGTCAGCACCAACACAGATGACCGTCTGGGCGACCGCAGCGATGACCTCCTGTCGCAGGGGTCAGAGATCCCAGCAGACAACACTGACCCGGTGCAGGCCTCTGGCGGGCTGTCTGAGAGGGAGGGAGCCCTGGGCCAGGTCAAAGCCCTGCTGGACTCTTCACAGAATCCTAATGAGGTAACACAATTATCTCTCTCTAATACTGGATATATACCCTGTGTTATTTGTAATTACACTGAAAAAATATAAATGCAACATGCAACAATTTCAAAGATTTGACTGAGTTACAGTTCATATGAGGAAATCAGTCAATTTAAATAAATAAATTAGGCACTAATCTATGGATTTCACATAACTGGGAATAGAGATATGCATCTGTTGGTCACAGATACCTTAAAAGAAACGGGCTTCAGGATCTCATCACGGTATTTCTGTGCATTCAAATTGCCATTGATAAAATGCAATTGTGTTCATTGTCTGTAGCTTATGCATTATACCATAACCCCACCGCCACCATGGGGCACTCTGTTCCCAACGTTGACATCAGCAAACTACTCGCCCACATGACGCCATACACGTGGTCTGTGGTTGGCAAAGGAGAAATGCTCACTAACAGGGATGTAAACATGTGAACAAAATTAGAGAGAAATAAGCTTTTTGTGCATATGGAAAATTATCTGGGTATCTTTTATTTCAGCTCATGAAACATGGGACCAACACTTTACATGTTGCGTTTATATTTTTGTTCAGTGTAGTTTATCTGTTCCCCACCACTAGTTTCTGATATATACTACTTCCATAGACTAGAACCATTAACACCCCCCATAACTCAGAGGTTTCAGTTGTTTGTCATCTACCTCTAGCATAATGTTTCTCTCCTCTTCCTCTACCTCAGAGTCGGGCCCTGTGCGACGACTCGGACTGCGACAGCGCTGAGCTTGACCAGTCAGGAAGCGGGGAGCCCAGTCGTCCACCCAGCGCTGGGGCACCTCCATCAGGATACCATTCTGGGCCCCAACAAGGGTCTCCTCAGGGGCCCCAGACAGGGCCTCAATAGAGCCAACACACTGGACACTATAGAACTACAGCTACCTTACAGTAAACGACCATCACAGAGTCTACCTACGCCAGTATCTAAAGCAGGACATGAGGGGTCACATCAACTGAGCTCAGGCTATGACAAGTTAACAGTGTCTCGTGCAGCAATATGGGTTTGTTAGTTAGCAAGCCTTCATAAGACAACACAGATGATTTGTTATAAACTGACAGCAGTTGTTAGGACAGCTTGTGATAGATGACTTGTTTAGATTTCATTTTATAGAGGGTTTAGGTCAAGCGTTAATACAGGTACCTTTAGACACGGCTCCAGTTCAGCAAAAAAACCTCGCACACAGACAGACACAAACACACATGCGCACACTGTCCACTTGCCAACTGGTACTTTACCATCACAGCTCTTGGAGGAGCCTAATGTCCAATTCACTAATTTCTCCCATGCAAATGAATAATAATGTATATATTCACATATCACATTAAAAAAAATCTAAATATATTTTACATGTAAGATAAGAACTGATGTATAAAAAAATGCAGTATGCAGCCCAATTAACAAATGCATGACTACACATTTATATTAAGTTTTGGATGTGTCTGTTTTATATTTTGTGAGAAGGTTTACACTTTTCTACCCTGAAAGTATTATTTCCATAACAATTGTTGTTAACGAATTGATGTTGGCACTTAAAAGGTTATATCAAAGGTGAATGAACATCTCACCAAAATGTTTGAACCGTTTCATGGATAGGTCCCTCAGCTGATAATGTTGAAGTCATACTTTTATCTTAACTCTCCTACCACCGGGTTTTGAATACACATCCCTTTAAAGATCACAAAGAAACTAGCCAGAACAAAGATAGAATACTGCTCTCTGGTGGTAGTAGTGGAATAGTAAGTATCCTTTGAATTTCAAGAGGTTTTGTTTTTATACAGCATTGCACATTGTACTGTAACATAGGAATTATATCAAAACATGAGCAAGAAAATAAATACTGTATTGGTAAATCTTCTGAGGTGTGACAGGTCTGTTATATTGTGAACAAGCTTCTTACAGAACTTAGGTGAGACCCCTGTATGACAAAAGTAAAATACAGTTGAAAAAGCTAAACAAACTGAAATGTGCAGTACAACTGCTTTGTTCCATTCTCATTCAGTGGGCTCAGGCAGTTGTTTTACTCACATCTTTCCTGGGGTAAAAATATAAATACAAAAAATGACAGCTTACATCCAGGGGTAGTTTTAGCATTTCACATCTTTTTATTTATGTATTGAAGTTCTTCAACAATTCAGTTGCACCCAAATCTACAATAGTTTGAAAACGTGCACAAAAACGTAAGTTTCTTCATCCTGCAAAGAATAATAAAAAATTAAATCTGATACAGGCAAAGGAGATAGCAGGAAACTAGTGTTAATTCTAGAATCTTCCTTCTAGTTATTTAAATGAATGCCTCAAGTCTTGTCATATAAAGACACACAATAATTGTTTTGTTTTGCCCCTTGCAGCACCCTCCCACCCCTGCAGTTAAAAAAAATATTCTCTATTCAAAACAAATATTCCAACATTATCAATTTTTATCTTCTTAATAATTTCAGAGAAAATAAATGAATCCCCCTGGCCCATTGTCTCCGGGTTACCATGCCACACCCACCCTACCAGAATCCAGTACACATTAACAACACTCAAATGTCCTGATTGAGGAAAAAATTAAAACGGATGAAAACGGGAATGACAAAATAATAATAATACAGCAAATAAGAGGTGACAGAATTCAGTTAAAAACACTCCACATAGCCCCACTTCAGAGACGTTTCAATTCATTTCTGACCTTGTCTTTCGTTACATCTTAAGAGTACATCATTTACACCCCACGTATACCCATTACCCACAATGCCTCATTTAGGAAGTTCAGCTTTAAAGAATGGCAAATATCAGTGAATTCTAACAGGAGGACTGGTGTGTATTAAATAAACAATAAATACAAATCATCAAATACAGGGAAGGAACAGTCCATCTAGTATGTTATTATTGGGTCTTTTTTTCTTCATTTTTTACATTTTGTAAGAAAAATCTGACATAAAAAACATATATTCCTTTTCAGATTTTTCCAAAACGTTTCTTCCCCAGCTATTAAGGTCAAAACATAAATACACCAAAAAAAGAACAACCAAAAACAAAATATCTTTAAAAAACTATATGCAAAGGGTTTTTTAAAAACATTAAATAAATAAAATACCTTGATGTAATTACAGCTGAGTAGGTAGGTGTTTACCCAAAGGAAAGTAAAAAACAGTAAGTTGAGAACACTTGGTTTTTGCATTAACTTTAGTGAGGGACCTCTCGGTAAAAAGTAGGGGGGGTTACGTCAGGTGCTGATGAAGATCCTCCATGTCAGTTGGCTGCCAGTCCAGTAGCTTCAGAGGACAGCCTACAGCAACATAACAAACAAGAGGTGAATCAAAACAAGTCGCTTTGATTTCCTAGTCATAATAGTCCTCTTATTCTGAACCATGACTTGACATATCAGTAGTTCCAACGGGTTGTCCCTTACCTGGCGTTGATCAGGTACTCAGCCAGGCTGATGCTGGCAGGGGAGCCGGTGATGGTCACTTGCCTGTCAGAAGAGCCCTCCACTTGGTTGGCGATCTTGATCTGAGCCCCGGACATCTGACGGATCTCATTGATCTTAGCCCCCTGACGGCCAATGATGCAGCCAATCAACTGAGGCCAAGGAAGGCAAGAGAAAGTGTCAGAGAATATAAGACATTTCAACCGATCTTCTCAGGAGATAAATGGAAGTTCCATTGAAACATGTTAAAACTAAAAACCCAGATAAGACAAGTATACTACAACTAACACTAAACAAATTCCTGAATGATTTACATGAAACTTTGGCTGAAGCATCTAGAACAAGTTAGGAAGAGAATTCCAGAGTGGACGGGGACACTTACATCGTTTGGAATGGTCAGCTCATGGGAGCCAGTTTGTGCAGAAGTATCCATCCCAGCTAAAGCGAGAAAACACAAGTCAGTGTCTACAAAGCAAATATTGCAACGTACAAACAAATAATCAAATGCTTCTTGTCTCCATTCTTCCTCGGTTGACCTACCCTGGAAACCCTGGTTGTTGGGAGCGATGGGGAAAGGGCTCTGCTGCATGGCCAGCTGGTGGAGTTTGGTAAGCTGTGGAGAGAGAGATGGATACATGGAGAGGGAAAGGATGAGAGAGAGGGGTTGATGAAAGGAAAAAGAGAGTAACTATAAGCCAGAAGATACACAGGGTTATGATCAGCATGAACACACAGCGCCCCTTGACTTTTTCCACTTTGTTACGTTACAGCCTTATTCTAAAATGGATTAAAAAAATATATATTTTTAAATCAAATCAATCAATCTACACACAATACCCCATAATGACAAAGCAAATTTATTAATTTTGCAAATTTATTAAAAATACAAACACTGAAATATCACATTTACATAAGTATTCAGACCCTTTAAAATCAGTGCTTTCTTGAAGCACATTTGGCTGCGATTACAGCCTCGAGTCTTCTTGGGTATGACGCTACAAGCTTGGCACACTTGTATATGGGGAGTTTCTCCCATTTTTTTCTGCAGATCCTCTCAAGCTCTGTCAGGTTGGATGGGGAGCGTCGCTGCACAGCCATTTTTAGGTCTCTCCAGAGATATTCGATAGGGTTCAAGTCCAGGCTCTGGCTGGGCCACTCAAGGACATTCAGAGACTTATCCCGAAGCCACTCCTGCATTGTCTTGGCTGTGTGCTTAGGGTCGTTGTCCAGTCTGAGGTCCTGAGCACTCAGGAGCAGGTTTTCATCAAGGATCTCTCTCTACTTTGCTCCGTTCATCTTTCCCTCGATCCGGACTGGTCTCCCAGTCCCTGCCGCTGAAAAACATTCCCACAGCATGATGCTGCCACCACCATGCTTCACCGTAAGGATGATGCCAGGTTTCCTCCAGACATGACGCTTGGTATTAATCAAATCAAATTTTCCTTCCTGTGGCAGTTTGGAACGCGGTAGTGAGTGTTGCAACCGAGGACAGACCATTTTTACGCGCTACAGCACTTGGCGGTCCCGTTCTGTGAGCTTGTGTGGCCTACCACTTCACGGCTGAGCAGTTGTTGCTCCTAGACATTTCCACTTCACAATAACAGCACTTACAGTTGACCGGGGAAGCTCTATCAGGCCAGAACTTTGACAAACTGACTTGTTGGAAAGGTGACATCCTATGACGGTGCCACGTTGAAAGTCCCTGAGCTCTTCAGTAAGGCCATTCTACTGCCAATGTAGGTCTATGGAGATTGCATGGCTGTGTGCTCGATTTTATACACCCGTCAGCAATGGGTGTGGCTGAAATAGCCAAATCCATTAATTTGAAGGGGTGTCCACATATTTGTGTGTGTGATAGATAGATACACATAGTACCAGTCAAAAGTTTGGACACCAACTCATTCAAGGTTTGTTCTTTATTTTTACTATTTTCTACATTGTAGAATAATAGTGAAGACATCACAACTATGAAATAGCCCTTACACAGCCTGGGATGTGTGTTGGGTCATTGTCCCGTTGAAAAAAAAAGATAGTTCCACTAAGCCCAAACCAGACGGGATGGCGTATCGCTGCAGAATGCTGTGGTAGCCATGCTGGTTAAGTGTGCCTTGAATTCTAAATAAAATCAGACAGTGTCACCAGCAAAGCACCCCCACACCATAACACCTCCTCCTCCATGCTTTACGGTGGGAACTACACATGCCGGGATCATCCGTTCACCCACACCACGTCTCACAAAGACACGGCCAAAAATCTCCAATTTGGACTCCAGACCAAAGGGCAAATTTCCGCCAGTCAAATGTCCATTGCTCGTGTTTCTTGGCCCAAGCAGGTCTCTTCTTCTTATTTGTGTCCGTTAGTAGTGGTTTCTTTGCAGCAATTCGACCATGAAGGCCTGATTCACACAGTCTCCTCTGAACAGTTGATGTTGAAATGTTTCTGTGACTTGAACTCTGTGAAGCATTTATTTGGGCTGCAATTTCTGAGGCTGGTAACGCTAATGAACTTATCCCCTGCAGCAGAGGTAACTCTGGGTCTTCCATTCCTGTGGCGGTCCTCATGAGAGCTAGTTTCATCATAGGAGCTTGATGGTTTTTGAGACTGCAAATGTTCCGGATTGACTGACCTTCATGTCTTAAAAAGTAATGATGGACTGCCGTTTCTCTTTGCTTATTTGAGCTGTTCTTGCTATATTATGGACTTGGTCTTTTACCAAATAGAGCCATCTTCTGTATACCTTGTCACAACACAACGGATTAGGTAAAACGCATTAAGATAAGAAATTCCACAAATTAACTTTTAAGAAGGCACACCTTTTAATTGAAACGCATTCCAGGTGACTACCTCATGAAGCTGGTTGAGAGAATGCCAAGAGTGTGCAAAGCTTTCATCAAGGCAAAGGGTGGCTATTTGAAGAAACTCAAATAAAAAAAGTTTGATTTGTTTAACACTTTTTTAGTTACTACGATTCCATGTGTTATTTCATTGTTTTGATGTCTTCACTATTATGCTACAATGTACAAAAATGTTTTGTACAAATAAAGAAAAACCCTTGAATGAGTAGGTGTCCAAACTTTTGACTGGTAGTATATATATGTAAATAAATAACACACACAGTATACCAAACATTAGGAACACCTTCCTAATATTGAGTTACCGCACCCCCCCACCCCACCCCGTTTGCCCTCAGAACAGCCTCAATTCGTCAGGGCATGGACTCTACAAGGTGTCAAAAGTGTTCCACAGGGATGCTGGCCCTTGACTCCAATGCTTCCCACAGTTGTGTCAAGTTGGCTGGATGTCCTTTGGGTGGTGGACCATTCTTCATACAAAATGACAAACCGGTGCACCTGGCACCTACTACCATTCCCCATTCAAAGGCACTTAAATATTTTGTCTTGCCCATTGACCCTCTGAATGGCACACATACACAATCCATGTCTCAATTGTATCAAGGCTTAAACATCCTTCTTTAACCTGTCTCCTCCCCTTCATCTACACTGAAGTGGATTTAACGATAAGTGTTTTCACCTGGTCAGTAGGAGTGGGCGATATACCGGTTTGATAGTAAAAACCGGTATTGTGCCGCGCCATGATATGGATTTAGCAATATCATGGATACCGCGATTTATTCAGAATTCATAAATTCGAATTTTGCATCAATATTTTTTTGTTCCAAATTTCAACTGAGTGATAGTACTAAGTAGCTACATCTTTTTTTTTTTTTATCCAACCTTTCTTGGTTCTTACGAATAAAAGAATGTATGTTAATATGTTGACCTATTTTTATGAGCGCACGTCGCATGCACTTGTTGCACGCATGTAGTGCTAGCAACAAAGAAGTGTGCAGGCAGCTGCAGTTAGGAGGCAGGTTAACTATTGGGGGAAACTTTACAATCCAGGATGAGCGAAAACACAGAAATTGATGTTGCTCAAGAGCAGGAGGATAAATTGGTTAAGAAGAAAGGGGGCACCTCTGTTGTTTGGAACTGGTTTGGCTTTAAAATCTCCGACCCGACCAAAACACTACCCTATGCAAGTTGTGTCGTCGTGTTGTCTTAGCAAAAGGTGGAAACACGACCAACCTGTTCAATCACTTAAAAACATACATGTCCGTGAGTATGAACAATGCACCAGAATGCGTGAGACAGTAAGCCCAGGAGCTTCGCCCGAAGACAAGCCAGACTCGCACTCAACAATCAATTATATCATCATTTGCTGCCGGTACTTGCATGAGAAGACGAGCAAAAATGGATAGACATCACAGCTGCGATTACAAATCACATAGCGAAGGACATGGTACCGATTCAAACTGTGGAGAAAGAGGGGTTCAGAAAGTTGATTCAAACTCTGGACCCAAGATATGAGATCCCGAGCCGCAAATATTTTAGCCAAAAATGCCTGCCACAGCTTTACACAGAATGCTGGGACAGAGTTTACAGTGAGATAAATAACATTCCATTCTTCTCCACTACTGCCGATCTATGGTCAAGTCGTACCACAGAACCTTATATAAGCCTCACAATCCATTACATAGACGGTGACTGGAAACTGAAAAGTAAGTGCCTACAGACGTCTTATTTCCCAGACGACCACACCGGGGAAATAATTGCAGGTGGGCTGAGGGACATACTGTCGTCCTGGGGATTAAAAGAGTCGCGTCAAGTTTGTATGACGACCGACAGCGGATCGAACATGATCAAGGCATTGCAGCTGAACAAGTGGGCAAACCTTGGATGTTTCGGACACAGGCTGCACAATGCTATTGGTAAGTTTCAGGACTGTAGCCTAGGCCTACCCTGTATGATGCTTATTATTAAGAAAAATACAGCTCACATCAGCCATGTACCGTAGGCTAAATCTAAGCACATCAGATTTGTAAAATGTGTAACAGTTGAATGTAAATGCCGTAAATCCTCAAACAAAGATTAAAAGTTATATTGTATTGTGATTTCTATATAAAAATGCATTATTATTAATTATTATTGTATTGTGATTCGATTATTTTTCACCCTATTATTTTGATTTCTTATTCCCAATTTCCAGAGAGGAGTGTCCAAAACGCTCCCGGGCCACAGGGTGTGCGATTTCCCCGGGCCACAGGGGTTTGCAAAAAGGTGGTTAGCACGTTCTCATACAGCTGGAAAAAGCAGAAGGCCCTGATGACAGCACAGAATGAACTAAGCCTGCCCCTGCACAAGCTCATCACAGAATCTCTGACAAGGTGGGGATCTCGTCTGAAAATGATGGAAAGAGTCCTGGAGCAGGGAAAAGGCCATTACACAGGTCCTGGCAGGGGACAAAAAGACACGGCACCTTGTACCTACCTGGCAAGACATCCAGGTCTTGGAATCAGTCACAGCAGCACTGAAGCCACTCCAGGACTTTACAGATGCCCTGTCAGGAGAAGCGTATGTGGCGTGTCCTATTTGAAGCCTGTCATCAATCTGTTAAATGCAGAGGTTCTAAATCTGAGCAAGGGACGATACAGAACTGACCAAAGAGATCAAGATCAAGGTTCTTGATTACTTGAATAACAAGTACACTGACCCTGCAACAGATGAGCTGCTCTCCATGGCTACCTTTCTAGATCCAAGGTTCAAGACCAGGTACATGTCCGCTGAGAAACTGGAGGACATTAAGGTATTTATTCATTTGTTCTTGTTTTATTGCTTCAAATGTAAAGCACTTTGGGCTGCATTTTATGTATGAAAGGTGCTATACAAATAAAGTTTAATTATTTTCATTTTTTAAGGTGAGAGCTGCCTCAGAGACCGAAGCCCTCCTGGTGGAGAACACAGCCCTGGGAAAATCGTCTCTTGCAGAGGATCACACTGACAGGGAGAAAGAAGCTTCCACTGCTCATCAATCAGGCAAGAAGCCCAAGAAGAGCCTTGGGAGCTTCTTTAAGCAGACCAGCAGTGCACCTGCCTCATGTTCAGAGAGGCAGATCATTGAGCAAGAGCTGAATAGCTACATTCTGGCAACGGCAGCAGACAGCGAGTCTGATCCTTTGGAGTGGTGGCGATTTCACGGATCTAATTTTCCACGTGTGAGTTGTCTGGCAAAGAAATACTTATGCATCCCTGCCACAAGTGCCCCCTCTGAGAGGGCATTCAGCACTGGGGGCAATGTGGTGACATGTCACAGGGCAGCACTAAAGCCAGAAACAGTCAACATGCTGGTATTCCTGGCACGGAACTTGTGAAGAAAGTTCTAGTGAAGATTTGTTGATATTGTTGATAATTGATGGTTGAGGCTTGAAAGGTTTAGTTTCAAACGGTTAGTTTTTTACATATCTACGGACCAGTAGCCAAAACAAACACACGTATTTGAATTTGTAATTACCTTATTTTCTTTATCTCCTGTTATTTTTTATTTAATTTTTACTTAATATCTAATTTATATATATATATATATATATATGGCCTACCTACCTCATGTTTACGGAATGCATGTTTGCACAATACAAATAAAAACTTTTCAGGTCCATACGGTCCAATGCCTCACTCTTTCTGGTTATATAAGGTTCAAATACATATTTTTCCTTAACTAATATAATTTAACCAAGAAGGGATATTAAAATGTGATTCATATTTTTTTACGTCATATATCGTGATATCATATCGATATCGTCTGGACAGTGGAAAATATCGTGATATGAATTTTAGCTCATATCGCCCACCCCTACTGGTCAGTCTAGGTCATGGAAAGAGCAGGTGTTCTTAATGCTTTGTATACTCAGTATAGCCATAGCGATGCACATAAAAATTCGTCCAATACCGATAAAATATTAGTGGCTCAGATTTAACACTGAAATATCTGGACAAAATATTGGCTATGATATTATCATCCTACACATTTCTTTAGGCCACTATCAACCGATGCGAAGGCTGAAATTGTGCATCCTTACATATCCCTACTTTACAGTCCCATATGCTGTCAATAAATGTGTGTGCAGTCAAAAAATTCTACAACTAAACACAAAACAATAGATTGACAGTAGAAGGCTAGCATAGGATCACAAACAAAATCAGCCAATAAGTCATCAATGCCTAATTTCAGAATTTCTAACAAACATAATTGATGTGCAAAGAAATTAAACGATACACATGGCAACAATCATTTAAACTCAAACTGTGTTTAAAAGTACCAGTAGGCCTTAGCGATGCATCACTGCATTGCATTTATTGATTGAAACTTAAAAATGGAACTAGAGTGGTTGGGGGAAAAACAAAACGTACAGCATGTAATAGAGGGTGGGTAGCCATGACTACCCAGGAGGGTTGATGTGTAGATATATGGGCTCACTTACAGAATGACCTTCACTTACGTCAGGCTGTGGAATGGCGTGCTGTCCTTGAACAGCATATGCCTGCAATGAGAGAGCAGCACTTAGGAGGGTGCGCGGGAAACGGGCACAAAGAGTACACTCACAGGCTGTAGTATCCTGGGGACCTATGGCTGCGTTTAGACAGGCAGCCCACTTATTATCTTTTTAGCACTCATTGGTATTTTGACCAATCGGATCAGCTCTGAAAAAGATCTGATGTGATTGGTCGAAAGACCAATTACTGGAAAGAAAGATCAGAATTGGGCTGCCTGTCAAAACGCAGCCATGTCCTTGGATGTCTGGAATGAGAACGCTATGGGGTAATTCAGACATCAACACACTCACAAACAACGATATGGACATATAGGTGACGCATATGCACCCTCCAGCTGGTATTCAACCCATCTGACAACTCAGCTACTCTACAACTATTGGAGGGGATTTGGCAATGGTGCTGACATCTGCACAATGCAGAACAATACACTACAGCAATGTAGAAACAGACAGTGTTATTAAACTTCCCTTAAACAACTGACAATGCTATCATTTTAAAAAGGGACACTTAATTAGAAAACAGCTGACATATGAATTACAGATGAATGAGGTTGGTTTATTTACCTGACCACCCGCAAATATGACAGGAGAGCCTGAGGGTTTGGGCCTGTAAGGGATGGTTACACCCTTAGGCGGAGACTGAGGAGAGAGAAACAAATCAACCATTAGGAACTGGAAAATAATAACAGTAGTTATTTTGCAGACACTTCAATGTAGGACAATTATATACCAATCAGGAAGCTAAGCAACATCTCTGATGAAATAGAAAATACAAGACAAAAAGGGGGTAGTGCGCCATTGTTCCTATACTACTACCTCGAGCATGACGACGCAGATCTGCTTGACACACTCGATGATGGACTGGGGGGTCCCTGCAATGGTGATGGCACGCTCCGTGGAGTTAGGCAGCATGTCCCCTGCCACCTGTACCTGAGCTCCTGTCGACTGGAGAGAGAGACAGACAGGAGGGTCAACAATAGTGTTCAGAGTTCTCTTTAGAATATCTGGTGGCACAGTTCATCTACAGAGACCGGGGGTGATCCTTTATAATTAGTAGAATAATATACTTGTGTGGGTGTACTGTACGTACCTCTCTGATCTCTTTGATCTTGCAGCCGCCCTTGCCGATGAGGGACCCACACTGGCTGGCAGGCACCACGATGCGCAGGGTGACTGGCGGTTTGCTGGTGGCCGTGCTGTTAGTCATTGAGCTGCTGATGTCCTGTAGGGAATCGAACGGAAAACAAGAGACACTGATGAGGATGGCTTCAGTCCAAAGACTAGGCCTTTATAGATTTTTTTTTATGATCTTTACTATGCAAAATCTGAATGTCTTACTCCAGAATTCAGTATTTTTCATGGGTGCGGTAAAAATATTATTTCAATTTCGTAGTAATATGTTTACAGCCTGATTGAAGTGTTCTATATGGCTTGTTTGAAATCTGTAGTTAGGAGTAATACGAACCTCCTCCAGCTTCTCGATGATCATGGAGAAGGCTTTAAAGATGGCGGTGGTGGGGCCTGCCAGGGTGATGATCCTCTCTGGGCAGTTCCCCTCAGAGATGTTGATACGAGCGCCACTCTGCATAAGACAAACAGTCACATGGACATAACATGTTATTAACTTGTTTGCTAATGACAATGCTAAAATATTAAGACAATATATTTAATCACATTTACGAATTCAGTCGTTAATGCTTCATTAGTCAGTGCTGGCCTGATTTTGGTTCTAAAATTGCAATCTGCCAACCCTCAAGCATGAGTCATCAGAAATGGAAAATGTCTAGAATACTTCTCTCAAACTACTTTCAATACTTCCATCCATGCAATGACAGACAACTCACCTCCTCTCTCATCTTCTTCACAGACTCTCCTTTCTGCAGATAAAGCAAAGGAAGCACAATGTTTACACAACAGTCACAGCCATGAATGAAAAGTGCAAAGCCGAACACAGTGAAACATCAGGAAAAAGGCACACTCACCTTGCCAATAATGCTTCCAACCTCCTGCAGACAAGAAAAGCAGCAACACATTAAATCACTAATCCATCTTTTAAAAAAATATATATATTCACTTTACAAAAGCTTTACTCAAGATTGAAAGAAACCTGTCTATGGCAGTATTTTCTATTATATGCAAGTTATCCATGTACATTTTATTTGGAAAGTATTCAGACCCCTTCACTTTTTCCACAGTTTGTTACAATACAGCCTTATTCTTAAATGGATTAAATAGTTTGTTCCCCCCCTCATCAATCTAATAATATGCCATTTAGCAGACGCTTTTATCCAAAGCGACTTACAGTCGTGCGTGCATACATTTTTGTGTATGGGTGGTCCCGGGGATCGAACCCACTACCTTGGCGTTACAAGCGCCGTGCTCTACCAGCTGAGCTACAGAGGACCACAATCTACACACAATACCCCATAATGACAAAGCAAAAACAGGTTTAGAAATGTTTGCCATACCTCCAAAAAGCAAGTTGTTGTTACGCCTCTGTTGGAGGTCTGGATAATTTTTTATTGCAAAAACGGTTTGAATGGTCCGCTGGGATTTTGATTGGATGTTACATTTCAAGAACCCTCCCTCCACACGCCCGTAGAAGGGGTGCTGTGTGTTATGTGCGCCACTGTTCTCCGTCCGGGTAGTTGTTGCCTATGCTAGTTTCAAGTGCTAGTTTTCCAGTTATCAAGTGTGGCCGACTGTCTGCGATTTATATTTATTGAAATTTCAAGTGGATTGAGCTGGTAAATTCAAACGTCACAACACGTTCTAAACTGCTCTGGTGACAAACATACTTTTTGCCTTGTCTCCATTCGTCCACATGGCAGCTGCACTTATTCAAGCAAGTAAATATATGTAGTAGTTTTTTTTTTACACAATGTATTTTTAGCTAAGCTAGCTACAGTAGGCCACTTTGTAGGCTAACACAACTGAGCTGCTAGCTAGCTAACTTTACACAGTGTTTAGCTAAATGAATTAAACTGTCATCAGCTAGCTAACATCCTATTCGCTAGCTATCTTGATGTAATCATTGTACATTTAAAACTGTCTCCAAATGCATTTGTAGATAACAGCCATGGAAGAGGGTGAAATTGCAGCTCCAGCTGTCAGTAAAGGGATAGCATAGGCTTCTGGATAGGACAGGTAATTATGTGGAGACATGAAAAGATTATCCAGTTCCAGTGCCTAGGGGGGAAAACTTTGAGGAAAGAGAGATAATAGCAACATAATATTCAGTGCTGTCTAATTTGAGTAGAATGAAGCCTGTTTCTTTGTAATGTTTTCTGTCCTCAGATATGGAAAGCTGTGAAACGCCTGTTTGCAGATGAAGAGAGAGGTCCCAATGAATGTCCCAAGAGACTAAAGGTATATCCTATATGCCATGGGTTATATGTGTAGGTCTACCTATGTTAGCAAATGTTGTATACAAAAATACTGTTAAACATTACACACAATGTATAAACCTATTACAAATTGGAGTATGCCGGGTGTGCAGGGCCCAGCCCAGCAATAACACACCGGACTCAACTTATCAAATCTAATTAGGTGATAATCAAGTGTGCCATTGCTGGGCTGGAATAGATGTCTGCTCACCCAGTAGATCAAGGATCAGTGGCGCAAGCTTGGCCACTACTGGTATGGAGTTTATTTGTTTTTGTTCACCTGAAATGATGCTTTAGTCATAATAGCCTACTGGTTACTACTCAATTATCTAATGTTGTTTAGACTAAGATGTCTAATCTTTACATACGAGTTACCTAATTTGTACATTTTGAAGTGTTGATTCTTTGAAGTGAAGTGTTTAAACTTGTTTTAATTGTTAAAGTATTATTCAAAATTAACTAGTGTCAATGTAGATTAATTACATGTCACAATCCTGCAATAAAGAGGGGAAGGGGTTGTCTGTAATGTGTCCGTGTTTCTGTGCAGTATTCTCAAATGAATAAAAAAATATATAAAAAATATTTGATCAAATATTTCATATGGCCTTTACTACTATAGCCCAGAGAAACGCATTGAATAACACATTCATAAATGGCAAAAAAAACTGTTAGAAAATAAATCATAAGAAGCAAGGGTTTGAAGTGTCTGTCCTATATATGGGAGATATAAGAAAGCTCAGGATAGATAGATATCTATTTTTAACACATATTTAACCCTGTTTTTTTGGGTAGGCACAAATCTACCCACATACCTCCATAAAAAATTTAACTGGTACCGGTTACCTTCAGACGAGTCCTGTGACACTTGCAAAATGGAGAACACCATCATGTTCGTGAGAATCTCCCTTTCCACAGTGGGGTCACATTAGATTGTAGCCCAAACGGTTCGGACGCTACAAACAGAAGTTGGCACATCAATGGTACCGACTTCAGACGAGTCCCCTGACACTTGTGGGGGTCGTAGAGCTAAACGGAGAACACCATCGTGTTAGTGAGAATCTCCCCTTGCCATATGTGGTTATAATAGTTTTTAGGTGAAATCGTTCGCTACAGACGCTACCGTGAGAAGACCGATTTTCAGGACGTCTCATGGTCTGACAAACGCCGCTGTAGCTCTGCCACCACAGATGCAGAAGTGCGAAATAGGCGGATTGAGGCGCATCCAATCGATTCTAAGGGATTAAGTGCTGACATAAAATTGTTTATTGCAAATCCAACCCTTGTAATTTAGGTTCATTGTGAAAATAAGCAGATGACCATTAGGTTACAGGAGATGAGCATTATAGGTAACATTATATGTGGTTCATTTTATTTAATTCATTTTACCAATGTTGCTTACAAAATGATTGCAGTTGTTCCCATAGATAGACAGTACATGGTTGCTCTATGTATCACTGTCCCTGGGTAGCGACTCGGCTAACACAACTAACCTTTCAGGTCAATAATATGCTGTTTTTATAAAAACAATTGTTGGCTTTATAATTTTAAGACAAATTTAACTAGCTAGTTAGTTATACCTAGGTAGCTTACAAGGTTAGCCGACTTTTCTCAAAACTAACCTCATTGTGGCCAGCTACTTCTTGTCCCTCATGCTAGCCTTAACAGCCATATATCACTTCAGAAAAGTCCAAAGTAAATATATTGATATGCCCATTGTAGACCATTTCTCCCCTCGTTGCAGCTTTAGGTCATCTCGAAAGAACAGAGAAATGCTGTGAAAACCAGCGTGCTGCAAACTTTCTAAAATGTTTTGGGACCAGTGCTTGTTTTGTTTACATTTTTAGTCCTCACGTACAGTTGCTCCTCCGTTGCGCCCACGGCACTAATCTGGTGTGCACCTTTGGAGCGCCGTCCAATCAAGGCATTTGATTGGTTTGACGTGTTGCGAGGAGTCACTGATTTACACCGGGTTCCCGCCCATCTAGCCGATTTCTGCAACGGAACTTCCCCAGGCTTTCCATTTCAGGGAAGCCTGGTTTGTGACGAGGTTTATGCTGACTACACAGTAATGAATGAGGTGTGTGAACGGAACAACCATGGTGTAATGGTCATAACTCTTATCGTCCATCTCCTGTGCACACTCACCTTTCCGTGCATAAGTAGTCTAATGGTTAGGGTGACATTGAGCCCTCCTTCAATCACACCGGTGTCCATAGCTGCTGTAGTGTCTGAAGTCTAGATTGGCCAAGAAGTAGTCTTTGGTCACAATTATCAGGTCTGCAGGAGAAGAGGAGAAAAAAAACTAGAAGTGTTAACTTAAAGATGGCAAACACTTGATGGAAAAAATGTATTCAAGCAAGCAAGCAACCAACCACCAGTACTACTGGACTTACATTTTTACATTTGTCATTTAACAGACGCCAGAGCGACTTGCAGTTAGTCCATTCATCTTACAATAGCTAGGTGAGACAACCATAGTTCACAGTCATAATAAGTACATTTTACAGGATTTAGCTAATTGACTTACAGTACCAGTCAACAGTTGGGACACCTACTCATTCAAGGGGTTATTTATTTTTTACTATTTTCTACATTGTAAAGTAATAGTGAAGACATCAAACCTATGACATAACACATATGGAATTATGTAGTAACCAAAAAAGTGTTAAACAAATCAAAATATATTTTAGATTCTTCAAGGTAGCCACACTTTGCCTTGATGACAGCTTTGCACACTCTTGGCATTCTCTCAACCAGCTTAATGAGGAATGCTTTTCCAACCGTCTTGAAGATGTTCCCACATATGCTGAGCACTTGTTGGCTGCTTTTCCTTCACTCTGCAGTCCAAATCATCCCAAACCATCTCAATTGGGTTGAGGTCGGGTGATTGTGGAGGCCAGATCATCTGATGCAGCACTCCATCACTCTCCTTGGTCAAATAGCCCTTACATAGCCTGGAGGTGTGTTTTGGGTCATTGTCCTGATGAAAAACAAATGATAGTCCCACTAAGCGCAAACCAGATGAGATGGCGTATCACTGCAGAATGCTGTGGTAGCGATGCTGGTTAAGTGTGCCTTGAATTCTAAATAAATCACCAACAGAGTCACCAGAAAAGCACACCATCACACCACCTCCTCCATGCTTCACAGTGGGTACCACACATGCAGAGATCATCCATTCACCTACTCTGCATCTGACAAAGACACGGCGGTTGGAACCAAAAATCTCAAATTTGGACTCACCAGACCAAAGGACAGATTTCCACCGGTCTAATGTCCATTGCTCGTGTTTCTTGGCCCAAGCAAGTCTCTTCTTCTTATTGGTGTCCTTTAGCAGTGGTTTCTTTGCAGCAATTCAACCATGAAGCCCTGATTCACACAATCTCCTCTGAACAGTTGATGTTGAGATGTGTCTGTTACTTGAACTCAGTGAAGCATTTATTTGGGCTGCAATCTGAGGTGCAGTTAACTCTAATGAACTTATCCTCTGCAGCAGAGGTAACTCTGGGTCTTCCATTCCTGTGGCAGTCCTCATGAGAGCCAGTTTCATCATAGCGCTTGATGGTTTTTGCGACAGCACATTTTACAGATTGACTGACCTTCATGTCAGAAAGTAATGATGGATTGTTGTTTCCCTTTGCTTATTTGAGCTGTTCTTGCCATAATATGGACTTGGTCTTTTACCAAATAGGGCTATCTTCTGTACACCACCCCTTACTTGTCACAACACAACTGATTGGCTCAAACACATTAAGAAGGAAAGAAATTCCACAAATTAACTTTTAAGCAGGCACAACTGTTAATTGAAATGCTTTCCAGGTGACTACCTAATGAAGCTGGTTGAGAGAATGCCAAGAGTGTGCAAAGTTGTCATCAAGGCAAAGGGTGGCTACTTTGAATAATCTCAAATACATTTTGACATGTAAAAAAAAAGGTTACTACATGATTCCATATGTGTTATGTCATAGCTTTGATGTCTTGACTATTATTATACAATGTAGAAAATAGTAAAAAATAAAGATAAACCATGGAATGAGTAGGTGTGTCCAAACGTTTGACTGGTACTGTATATTGTTTCTAGAACGTAATTGGTTCTGCTAAAAACAGTGAAACTAGCTGCTGAGAGTGCTGACCAGGGCCTGGTTTCTCAAAAGCATCTGAAGACTAACGTTAAGTTCATCTCATAAGTGAATCCCATTGCTGAACTTGTTTCATTACACCCAAGGTTCACTAACTCCGTTCACATTGTTGTGTATTGATTCAGATATAGTGTAGCTAGCTAACTGGCTAATGATTATGCAGCAAGGAAACTAGACGTAGCTACTAACTAAAGTTAGCTACATTTATTTACACCTTGAAAATACAAAACACTGATTTAACAAATCTAACGTTTGCTAACTAGTAATAGTCAGTAGCTGCTAGCCAACGTAACGCTAACAAATTACTTAAACGTAGCAAAAAATTGTAAGTTCATAATTTTTATGGATAACCAGATTGCTTGTTATAGCGGATAATAATTGGCAAAGAAAGCCAAATAGTTAGCTACAATTGCCTGTTTGTAGTATGATAAGGAGTTAGCTGACCTGCTAGCAACACGGCTAGCTAGTAACCCTAGTGACATTGGCTAGTTAGCTAGTTGAAAAACCTAAAGTTGATGAACCAATGAATTAAAAACAGTCCCTACTCTTGGTAGAATGTGGATAGCGAAATCAATATTGTGCAATGTGCGCTATAGCTAACTAGAAACGGATAGTAACAACTAACGTCAGCTAACTAACGTAACTAATCAAATCAGAATGAGCACAATGCTAGCAAGCTAGCCTAGCATGTGACGATAATCCACTATTTTGAATGTTGCGGCCTAGGTCCTGACTCATTCAGGCGCAGTTAACTCTGTCCTTCACACTCCAAAGAAAATTCAGTAGTTAGGGCAGCCTTACCTGAACAGTCCCGTGAGGTGTGTTTAGGGGAAGGGTAGGGTAGAAGGGGAGAGGTTCGGGAGGGAGTTTTAAAAGGATTCGGGGAAGAGGGAAGAGACGCTGCTGCTTGATCGGGCTCCACTCTCCTGCTTAGCACAAAAGACAACAAAATGCAAATCGTTCAACTTTCACCTTTAAGCCGATCCTCCCCCACGAGTTAACCCCGCCCACTACAAACCCTGGCTGTCGTCATAGTATTTCTCAGTTGGCGAACACATTATTTACATTTTACATTTGGCAAACACACTGAGGTAATGGGCACAGTCCCACACATTGGTGCTGATAAATATATCTATTTTTATAAGACATTTTAGAAAAATATAAAATATATATTTTGGCTGTGCTGGGAGACTATGTGACGGCCAACGACAAGAAACACATTTAGCTAAGAAATAGTTTTTAACTTTTCTTGCATTTTTTGGTATCTTATTATTTTGCTGTGAATTGACAGTAAAGAAGGGTCTTACATTTGTGGTAAAAGAGAGCAGGGAATATTATATAGGTTTGTGGCCTTATGTAGCAAAGCCACTGATGTGAGAGTAATTTGACCAGATGGCCATGCACCGTTAGCTCATTCCTGGAAAAATAGCAGAGTATTTCTGGGCAAAAGCTGTTATTCGGAACGGTGTTGGACAAAAATACACAAAGGCTTCCCGGTAGCACTTTACAATAAGGTTCCATTTGTAAAGGGTTTCTAAAAGGTTGTAATTACCTTATTAACGGCTATTTAATAATTTGTAAATGCCTTAACGTTAAACGGTTATATCGCATGGGTCAAAGTAGTGGAATAACTGGTCAGTGTTTGCCAAATACTGACCCAATATAAACCTCCAGTTATTAACCATTTATAAATGCACTTACAAATGCTTATAAAATGAACCCTTATGTATCATCATGCAACCTTATTTTCAATAGCTGCACAGTTGAACAACAGTTTTCTTCTCACTTTTGGGTGTAATGTATTGTTGCTGTCCAAGGAACAGAAGAGGTTGGTTTGATGTGTCTTGACCGACCTTTGAAACCCTGATGCCTTGGCCAAAGTTACATCCAGGACATTTTTCAATCATCATTACCCCTTACCAGATTACCCAGCTTGGTTTCATAGACTAGACGTAACATAGTAAATGGGACACTCAAATTATACTGAACAAAAATATAAATGCAACATGCAACAATTTCAAAGATTTGACTGAGTTACAGTTCATTAAGGAAATCAGTCAATTGAAATACATTTATTAGTCCCTAATCTATAGATTTCACATGACTGGGCAGGGGCGCAGCCATCCACCTGACAGGTGTGGCATATCAAGAAGCTGATTAAACAGCATGATCATTACACAGGTGCACCTTGTGCTGGGGACAATAGAAGGACACTCTAAAATGTTCAGTTTTGTCACACAACACAATGCCACAGATGTCTCAAGTTTTAAGGGGGCGTGCAATTGGCATGCTGACTGCAGGAAAAACTCATTCTGATTAGCTGGGCCTGGCTCCCCAGTGGGTGGGCCTTGCTCCAAAGTTTTTCCTGCAAATGAGTTGCAGGAAATGCTCACTACAGGGATGTAAACACATTTGTGCACAACATTTGAGAAAAATAAGCTTTTTGTGCATATGGAACATTTCTGGGATCTTTTATTTCAGCTCATGAAACATGGGACTAACACTTGACATGTTGCGTTTCTATTTTTGTACAGTATAGTATGATATGTTATGGACAGATGGATACTTAAAGTGGCAATATGTACCTTTTTGGGCGACCCGACCAAATTCACATAGAAATGTGAGTTATAGATCTATCATTCTACTTGAAAGCAAGTCTAAGAAGCGGTAGATCTGTTCTATGTGCGCAGTGGCAATATTAGCATGTAAATCTTGGTGGGGCAAGCTCCCAATTAATTTTTGTTGATGCATGCCAGCAAAGCCACTACACAACACAACACTAAACAATACATTAATTGCACAATAACTGTGACAAACGGTGCCCACAAACTGTTAGGACCTACATAAAGCTGTCCCAACAGCAGAGGTTTTTTTCAGCACCATGGAGTGAATCCTTACCACTGCTACACTTGGCTATCAGCGGAGCCTTGTCTGGCAGCGAAACAGTTCATTCAGCCTCATTTACTGCCATTTAAAAAAACATAGCTGATATGGCTGACTTGCTTAAACAAATGTGCTTTCTACTGACAATTGAGATGTACAAACTATGGCATAAGGGGACGACGAGCGGATAAGAGGCAATCCATAATTTCGATCAAGACATTAATGAGCGAGCTAGGACGGACGTTTTTATTTTTATTTCACCTTTATTTAACCAGGTAAGCCAGTTGAGAACAAGTTCTCATTTACAACTGCGACCTGGCCAAGCAAAGCAGTGTGATAAAAACAACAACACAGAGTTACATATGGGGTAAAACAAAACATAAAGTCAAAAATACAACAGAAAATATATATACAGTGTGTGCAAATTTAGCAAGTTATGGAGGTAAGGCAATAAATAGGCCATAGTGCAAAATAATTACAATTAGTATTAACACTGGAATGATAGATGTGAAAGAGATGATGTGCAAATAGAGATACTGGGGTGCAAATGAGAAAAATAAATAACAATATGGGGATGAGGTAGTTGGGTGGGCTAATTTCAGATGGGCTGTGTACAGGTGCAGTGATCGGTAAGGTGCTCTGACAACTGATGCTTAAAGTTAGTGAGGGAGATAAGAGTCTCCAGCTTCAGAGATTTTTGCAGTTCGTTCCAGTCATTGGCAGCAGAGAACTGGAAGGAATGGCGGCCAAAGGAGGTGTTGGCTTTGGGGATGACCAGTGAGATATATCTGCTGCAGCGCATTCTACGGGTGGGTGTTGCTATGGTGACCAATGAGATAAGGCATGGATTTGCCGAGCAGTGATTTATAGATGGCCTGGAGCCAGTGGGTTTGGCGACAAATATGTAGTGAGGACTAACCAACAAGAGCGTACAGGTCACAGTGGTGGGTAGTATATGGGGCTTTGGTGACAAAACGGATGGCACTGTGATAGACTACATCCAATTTGCTGAGTAGAGTGTTGGAGGCTATTTTGTAAATTACATCGCCGACGTCAAGGATCGGTAGGATAGTCAGTTTTACGAGGGCATGTTTGGCAGCATGAGTGAAGGAGGCTTTGTTGTGAAATAGGAAGCCAATTCTAGATTTAACTTTGGATTGAAGATCCACTGCACTGAGGCTAGGAAACACTATCACCACCGATAAATCTACAATAATCGAGAATTTCAACAAGCATTTTGCTTGTATTTTGCTAAGCATTTGCAGATTGTCTAGCCCAGATGATTTGTAGGGGTCCAGATTTTGCAGCTCTTTCAGAACATCAGCTGTCTGAATTTGTGTGAAGGAGAAGCGGGGGGGGGGGGGGGGGGGGGGGGGGGGGGCATGGGCAAGTTGCAGTGGAGGGTGCAGAGCTGGTGGCTGGGGTAGTGGTAGCCAGGTGGAAAGCATGGCCAGCCGTAGCAAAATGCATGTTGAAATTCTCGATTATTGTAGATTTATCGGTGGTGATAGTGTTTCCTAGCCTCAGTGCAGTGGGCAGCTGGGAGGAGGTGCTCTCATTCTCCATGGACTTTACGGTGTCCCAAAACTTTTTGGAGTTAGTGCTACAGGATGCACATTTCTGTTTGAAAAAGCTAGCCTTTGCTTTCCTAACTGCTTGTGTATATTGGTTCCTAACTTCCCTGAAAAGTTGCATATCGTGGGGGCTATTTGATGCTAATGCAGTACGCCACAGGATGTTTTTGTGCTGGTCAAGGGTAGTCAAGTCTGAGGTGAGCCAGGGGCTATATCTGTTCTTAGGACATAGTCAATATAACTATTTGTTCAGCACTTTTGAAATGTACAGGGACAGAATTCAGAACATGGGCCGTTCTTACAGTATTCTCCTTGCACACCAAGTCAGAACCGTAGGATAAATAAAGGGGGCATATAAGCAGACAATGAAAGCTCTTACAATATTAGATTATTACATTTCTTTAAAACAGGCTATAGGCTACATGTGCACCACCAACAGCTAACAGCTTACTACATAACATACACTTAGGATTACTTTCTTAGCTACAGTATACATATCTCCCTGGCATATTACATCATTTATACAGCAGCATACAATACATTTTCTGACTCACCTTGTTGTGCTGTGTTCACTTGAATAGGAAGTCCTTCATGGGCAAATGTTGTTATCAAAGTCTGGCCTTCTCTGGATTTATGGTGCTTTCAAGACAACTGGGAATCATGATAAGGTCGAATCATGACGTCAGTGATCTTCAGGTCGGAGGTCTAGAAAGAGGCCTGAGTTCCCGACTTGGAATTCCGAGTTGGATAACCGTTCAAAACGTATTTTCCCAGTCGGAGCTAGTTTTTTTCAGAGTTCCCAGTTGTCTTGAACTCACTGAAGTCTGAGATTTCCCAGTTCCGAGTTTCCAGTTGTTTTGAACGCGGCAGAAATCATGCTCGATTGACAGCATGGCCAATGTTGAATGTTTATCCTTTTAAGCTTGGAAAAGAGACCCTTAAACCCAGACTTGGACCACAAACCCACTCCACTGAATAGCAGGCTAGTGATTGCTTTGCAACGCTTGAAGTTAGCCACTGATTCCTTCCAAACCACTCATTGTTGAATTTGCGATTTCCAACTTGTTGTGTAATGATTATGTCCAATGGCCGATGAGCACCGATACGTTTTATTTATAATTTCTCTTCATAATTTCTCTTCACATGACAAGGATTGAAAAGGATTTGCCAGTAAATTGTCTACTTGATTCAAGATGATGACTGCTAGCTTGCTAGCTAAGATTTTGAATGTATGATTTTGACATGATCAGTCCAATCAAATCTACGGTGATATAATGTGATTTGACGTCATTTTATCAGTGGCCAATGAACTTGACCCTTCTTGGATGGGCACTTCTAACATAACTCTATGGCAGCACCCAAGGAGCTTGAATTTTCAAGCTCTCCGCGTAGATTTTGCGGTGACGTAGTGTCCCCATGAGTGACAGAATACTGAGCCAATCACTGTGCAAGTAGAGAACATTACCAATCCCTACACTCCGTATTTTTCGCTGGCTGCCCCACCACCACAGAAAGCTCTGAGCTTGGCTGAAACACCTGCATTTTGGAGCTGCCTTACTCAAGAAAGCAAAAAAGAGACCATGTTTGTATGCGGCTTTATTAACTCAATTATTATTATTTTTTGTAATTGTTTGCAAACTGATATGTGACACGTACAGTTGAAGTCGGAAGTTTACATACACTTTAAACATCTTGGAAAATTCCAGAAAATGATGTCATGGCTTTAGAAGCTTCTGATAGGCTAATTGACATCATTTGAGTCAATTGGAGGTGTACCTGTGGATGTATTTCAATGCCTACCTTCAAACTCAGTGCGTCTTTGCTTGACATCATGGCAAAATCAAAAGAAATCAGCCAAGACCTCAGAAAACAAATGGTAGACCTCCACAAGTCTGGTTCATCCTTGGGAGCAATTTCCAAACGCCTGAAGGTACCACGTTCATCTGTACAAACAATAGTACGCAAGTATAAACACCATGGGACCACGCAGCCGTCATACCGCTCAGGAAGGAGACGCGTTCTGTCTCCTAGAGATGAACGTACTTTGGTGCGAAAAGTGCAAATCAGTCCCAGAACAACAGCAAAGGACCTTGTGAAGATGCTGTAGGAAACAGGTATTAAAGTATCTATATCCACAGTAAAACGAGTCCTATATCGACATAACCTGAAAGGCTGCTGAGCAAGGAAGAAGCCACTGCTCCAAAACCGCCATAAAAAAGCCAGACTACGGTTTGCAACTGCACATGGGGACAAAGATCGTACTTTTTGGAGAAATGTCCTCTGGTCTGATGAAACAAAAACCGAACTGTTTGGCCATAATGACCATCGTTATGTTTGGATGAAAAAGGGGAAGGCTTGCAAGCCGAAGAACACCATCCCAACCGTGAAGCACGGGGGTGGCAGCATCATGCAGTGGGGGTGCTTTGCTACATGAGGGACTGGTGCACTTCACAAAATAGATGGCATCATGAGGACGGAAAATTATGTGGATATATAGAAGCAACATCTCAAGACATCAGTCAGGAAGTTAAAGCTTGGTCGCAAAGGGGTCTTCCAAATGGTCAATGACCCCAAGCATACTTCCAAAGTTGTGGCAAAATGGCTTAAGGACAACAAAGTCAAGGTATTGGAGTGGCCATCACAAAGCCCTGACCTCAATCCTAAAGAACATTTGTGGGCAGAACTGAAAAAGCATGTGCGAGCAAGGAGGCCTACAAACCTGAATCAGTTACACCAGCTCTGTCAGGAGGAATGGGCCAAAATTCACCCAACTTATTGTGGGAAGCTTGTGGAAGGCTACCTGACGCGTTTGACCAAGTGAAACAATTTAAAGGCAATGCTACCAAATACTAATTGAGTGTATGTAAACTTCTGACCCACTGGGAATGTGATGAAATAAATAAAAGCTGAAATAAATCATTTGTTTTACTATTATTCTGACATTTCACATTCTTAAAATAATGTGGTGATCCTAACTGACCTAAGACAGGGGATTTTTACTAGTATTAAATGTCAGGAATTGTGAAAAACTGAGTTTAAATGTATTTGGCTAAGGTGTATGTAAACTTCCGACTTCAACTGCATTAATGCCAAAATAACATGCAAAACAGGCAAAACATTTTTAAATATTGTATATATACAGTACCAGTCAAAAGTTTGGACACACCCACTCATTCCAGGGTTTTTCTTTATTTTTACTATTGTCTACACTGTAGAATAATAGTGAAGACATCAAAACTATGAAATAACACATATGGAATCATGTAGTAACCGAAAAAGTGTTACTATCATTTGTTTTTCAACAGGACAATGACCCAACACACCTCCAGGCTGTGTAAGGGCTATTTTACCAAGTAGGAGAGTGATGGAGTGCTGCATCAGATGACCTGGCCTCCACAATCCCCCGACCTCAACCCAATTGAGATGGTTTGGGATGAGTCGGATGGCAGAGTGAAGGAAAAGCAGCCAACAAGTGCTAAGCATATGTGGGAAGTCTTTCAAGACTGTTGGAAAAGCATTCCAGGTGAAGCTGGTTGAGATAATGCCAATAGTGTGCAAAGCTGTCATCAAGGCAAAGGGTGGCTATTTGAAGAATCTCAAATATAAAATATATTTTGATTTGTTTAACACTTTTTTGGTTACTTCATGATTCCATATGTGTTATTTCATTACTTGCTAACACCACCATAACTGCACAGTGATGAGCACAGTGGACGCGTCATAATACCCATAAAACCTAGAGGTAAAACCCGGTAATGGTTCCAATAGTTTTTTCCCCATTCATTTTTGTGTCTGGAATTTTAGAACTAATTCAAATAAGGTCTGTGTTTCGTGTAGGCTTACCCTGGCGTGATGTTTTTATAGCCAAGTAATTCTCTCTCGGTGAACATGAGTTTTCTCAATATATTCACCTCAATTTACTCTCAAAAATTCAAAATGCTAATTAGCAATAGAGAAGACCTCTGCAAGACTACCAATTCCTGCAGGAAGCTCCTATACGTCATCTCTAGCCGACACTGTCAGCTACTGTTTACTAGCGCGATCAGAGACCTTTGTGCCCAATCCATGAACTTATGTCCCCTTTCTCTGTCTTAGTTAGCCACTGACTACACTTTAGCTAGCTAGTTAGCAGAGCAGTATATTAAAAAAATATTTTGTTTTACTTAGCCTAGATAATAGTGTGTACAGTATGTTGACTTTGGTGTCTATTTCAGACCTTATGGCATTTTTCAATGATGAAGACCACTAGAAGTCTGGCCATGTGGAGAAGTGCAGCTATAGTGAGGGGCAATGTACCGGGTTGGTCAGGGCCAGCATGAGGGATCAAGTTTACCCTGTGTCAGTGAGTGTAGCTATTAAGTTAAATTCAAGCAACAATTTGTTCTATACAGCTGTCAACGTTCTACAAGGAAAGAGCCACTTAATCAATTATATAATCATTAACTAGATGACCCCGGATACCAGACTTCGATGAGTGATAACTCAGTTCTAGAATGTCATTGATGAGACATCTATTGATATTCAGAATTGACTTTGTTTAGACATCCAGCCTGTACAGTATCTTAAATAATCCTCCTCCTCACCTTGACCCCCCCCAAACAAAAACCTGAACCAGTACTTGCACTTGACCCACTTAAATATTCTACAGCTGTAATGTCATCAATCAAATCAAACTTTATTTCTATAGCACATTTCTTACAACGAATGCATTTCAAGGTGTTCAGTTGTTGGATGGGGTGTTGTCTGTAAAGTGGGGCACAGTGTTAAGTTGCGTCAATTCAAATCTGGTATTAGGAACAAAAGAGGTCAATACACGTCTTCTAAAATAGACTAGTATTTTAATTAATGCAAGCCACTTCAATGGTAAATATGATGTTTGTATATACGGGTCCACTGAAATACCACGCAGGGCACTCAGAAAACTAAGCCATTGTTATGAGTTCTTCTTAAAATACTCTGACAGAGATAGTTCCCACTCCCTGCTGGCCAATCAGAGTAGAGACTGAGCGTGGTTTAGACTTACTCAGCCTATCCGTTGGCGCACCGGCTGGTCCCAGCCCCTTGGCGCTCCACTGTTGCACACTGTTGCCAGGCATAAGTTGTTATCACAACAACCTGTCCAGAGAGTCAGCACCTTTTTGCAGTACACGTCCTTGGCCGGTTCACAGATCACAAAGAAGCAGTGTAATCTAGTATTTTGAGACACAAGTTCTTATCTCATCCTACCCCCTAACGTTCCTCACATGAATCACAGCTTGTTATGTGAAACAATTTATATCAGTACAGTACAAACCTTTTATGTTTAATCACCAATGCATTCCTTCTAAGCCAGGGGTGTCAAACGTCCGGCCCGCGGGCCGGATCAGGCCCGCAAACGGGTTTAATCCGGCCCGCGAGATGATTAAAAAAATAAAATAAAAATAAAAATAATAATAATAATTTTGTAAAGTATAAAAATGCACTGCAATTTTTCAATAAAATAAACTGCTGTTCCAATTGCGTCCACTGGATGGCGCAATAGCAATTGTGTTAAGCAAGCAAACTGTTTATACCGGGGCAGAGCAAGTAGGTCAAGCACATGCAGTCAATGAGCTACTTTGTTTTGCCCGCGATATTTATTACGGCTTCTACTTTTAACATTATGTGCTTTGGCACCCTCATTGCCCCCAATATGTCTCTGTCAAAAAAGAGAAAAGTGGACGCAGAGTGCAGAGTGTTCCAAGAAAAATGGTCATCCTATTTATTCACGAAATTGAATGGGAAAGGTGTATGTTTGGTGTGTTCAGAGCATGCTGCAGTGCTGAAAGAATATAACCTTCGTCGCCACTATGTGAGTCTTCATGCCGACAAATATGACAACTTTCAAGGACAGCGGAGATGAGAGAAGGTGAATGAACTGTTGGCTGGTCTGAAGAAACAGCAGTCTGTGTTTACTCACAGCCGAGACATCAGTGATGCTGCAGTGAAAGCTAGCTACCTCATTGCTAATGAAATCGCAGTGGCTTCAAAACCATTTAGTGAGGGTGAATTTGTAAAAACATGCATGATGAAGGCAGCGGCGATTGTGTGCCCTGAAAAGCGGCAGGCTTTTGCAAAAATCAGCCTGACAAGAAACACAGTTGCAGACAGGATTTCCGATCTTTCAGTGAATTTGGACAGCCAGTTGAAGCAAAAAGTAAAGTCATTTATTGCGTTTTCGGTTGCAATTGATGAAAGCACGGACATTACAGATGTTGCACAACTGGCCATTTTCATCCGCGGAGTTGATGACACATTGACCGTCACCGAGGAGTTCGTGGAGTTGGTGCCGATGACAGATACAACGACAGCAGCTGATATTTTTACCGCACTCGTCGGGCGCGCTGGACAGGGTCGGAGTGGACTGGTCCCGCGCTGTCAGCCTGGCTACAGATGGTGCGCCCTCAATGATCGGGAAAAAAGCAGGCGTTGTGACAAAGTTCAGAGAGAAAGTGCAATCTGCAAATGGAGGACGTGATTTTTGACTTTTCACTGTATTTTGCACCAGGAGGCTTTGTGTTGCAAGTCATTACAGATGGATAACGTCATGAAGGTGGTCATCCAAACTGTTAATTTCATCCGATCCAGAAGCCTGAATCACCGTCAGTTTGACAGCCTTCTCAGAGAGAAAGAACACATCTATGGCCTGCCATACCACACTGAGGTAAGATGGTTAAGCCGAGGTGCTGTGCTGAGGCGTTTCTTTGATTTACGAGAAGAAATTGAACAGTTCATGGAAGAAAAGGGCAAACCAGTGTTAGAATTTCATTCCGCAGAATGGATGCAGGACCTTGCATTTATGGTGGATGTTACAGAGCACCTGAATAACTTGAACAAACAGCTGCAAGGGCGCAACAAAGTTGTCACGCAGTATTATGACAGCATACGTTCTTTCAAGTTGAAGCTGTCATTGTGGGAGACGCAACTTGCCGGTGGTGATGCAGCTCACTTCCCCTGTCTGAAAAATGTGTGCGCGACCCAACATGTGGCAGACATGAAGCGGTTCAAAGATAAAATAACGGGACTGTTACGGGAGTTTGAGCAACGCTTTCAGATTTATGTTTATATGTTTTTATGTTGATGTGCTATTGTTTTTAATTGTTTTTATTTTATTTTTATATTTAACCTATTCTTGACTCTGTGGTTCTTGCACTTGTTTGGGGAACAGGATTTCATTATTTTTATCTACATTTCTGCCTGAGAAATGACACCCTGATATAGTTCTGTGATCTGTGATATACTTCTGTGAATCACTGAGGCATTGTGTGTTTGTGTGTTCTTTGTCCTCAGAACTTTCAAATAACTTGAGGTGTTTCATGATTAATAGTGATGTTGTGCTTTTGGACACTGTCCTCAGGCTCCAGCTTTATTGTTTATATGTTTTTATGTTGATGTGCTATTGTTTTTAATTGATTTTATTTTATTTGTATATTTAACCTATTCTTGACTCTGTGGTGCTTGCACTTGTTTGGGGAACAGGATTTCATTATTTGTATCTACATTTCTGCCTGAGAAATGACACCCTGATAAAGTTCTGTGATCTGTGAAACAGTTCTGTTAATCACTGAGGCATTGTGTGTTTGTGTGTTCTTTTTCTTTAGAATTTTCAAATAAACTTGACGTGTTTTATGATTAATAGTGATGTTGTGCTTGTACTATTTTGGACACACTGTCCTCAGGCTCCAGCTTTATGTTGTATGTTGATCGTATTAAAACAAAGAAAACAATCTGAAGTTGTTGTTTTTAAGTTATATATACCATGATTTTTCCGGTCCGGCCCACTTGGGAATAGATTTTCCTCCATTTGGCCCCTGAGCTAAAATGAGTTTGACACCCCTGTTCTAAGCTATTCATCACATACAGATCCAATTATGAGAAAATAGATCCCCACAACAGATAACAAAGAGGGAGGGTCGTACAGCCCCCGTGAGGTCCAATGGCAGCTCCACATCACTGGAAGGGACACCTGCTTCTTCGTTGTGTGGACCACCAAAGTCTCCATCACCATCCCCATTCAGGGTGACGACCTCTGGCAGGCTCATATTGCTTCTCCTGTTAGTACCTGTTTTCAGGGATGCCAATGGTCCAAAAATATTCCACATAGTTCATACACATACACTTGGCTCCCAGAATAGTTTAAATTACACTCAAGTTCTGCTCAAAGCAGCCAACTAAAGTAATGTACTTAACTTTATCATGGGCACATTGGGAATTTATATCTGTGATGTTCAAATTATTTCTTACCCCCTGTGTCTTACTTGCTGAAGGCCCCAGTCATCCCTGCATGTACCTAAGTTCAATCACAAAGGCTGGTCGGAGTGCATCTCCTCACAGTTTCATTCAGTAGTACAACACAATTCACATTGCATTTTATCATGGGCACAGTGGGAAGTTATATATGTGATGTTTAAATGATTTATTTCCCCCTTTCTTGTGTGGAGCTTCCTTTTCTGGTAAATGCAGGGCCATTTTTAAATGGCAGCTGCCTGAACATTTGCAATAATGCAATGATTAAAGTAGTTAGCAGATGTTTCCGTTTAGCTCCGTTTGCTGTTATACCAGGTCATTTACAAATGTACCAGCACAGAATCATGCCACTTCTCCTCAAACTATTAATTAGACAGGATAATTTGTAGGTATATCTGCACAGTATGTTTGTTAGCCAACGAAATCAAATCAAATCAAAATGTATTTGTCACATGCGCCGAATACAACAGGTGTAGACCTTACAGTGAAATGCTTACTTACAAGCCCTTAACCAACAATGCAGTATTAAGACAATTTAGTTCAGAAAATATTTACAAAATAAACTAAAGTAAAAAAAAAAAAGTTACAATAAAATAACAGTAATTAGGCTATATACAGGGGGTAACTAGCCAGCCGGTTTAAGTGGAATGATTAACTGACAACATTTAAATTGAACTGACAATATTTCAAATTAACTGCCAAAAACAAAGCAAAGCAACATCAAAGCAAAAGGCTACCTGCTATCCCGGCATCTGGCATCATCCCTTGTGCCTGGAATTTCAATGTTACCATTGAAGTCTAAATAAGAAGTAAGTAGAGTTGAATAGGACACACCCTACGAAAATCATCTGCACTGATTAGAGAGAGAGAGAGAGAAACATCTAAGGACATCTAACAGCAGATCTCCTTGCTGAGGGTGGCGTTGATCGATCATGCACTGCTTCTCGTGGGGAGAGCCTGATGTTCCGCATGTCACGCCTCATGTTTAAAACATGGTAAAGGGGACAGAAAGTAAAAATGTCAATGCATCAAATTCAATGTTGTATCATATTTGATGAGTTACTGACTTGTTTGTCCACTACCTTTTCTGGTAAATACAGGGCCCTTTATTTTTCCCAGTGGAAAATGGCATCTGCTAGCTAGGTTGATTACTAAAATGGTAACATCTACTGTATTTAAATTATGGCACCACTTCTCATCTCACTATTGCTAAGGTGAAAAGCAAATTCCACTATTGTGGCTAGCTTCACATAGGTGACTTATTCCATCATGACATCATGCTCCTCATTTGATTGTAGTTAGCTAGCTGCTAGCTTAGATGCCTGTGATCTTTGGGACCTAATTTTGCAACCAAACTGCTTCAAAGATGGATGATGTTGAGAATTAGCCTAGGTAGCTAGCTAGCTAAATGACAACTCTGTTATCATATCAGTATCCATTCTATTGATAAGTGAGATAGCTAATGTGAGCTAGCCAACATGCATTGCTTCTGACACATGCCACGGTCCTGCTTGCTTTACATCTGACAGATATTTAGCTACCATAGCTAGTTAGATAATAATGGTTTATGATAAAAGCTAGCTAGCTTGATACTCAGTAGCGTTAGCTTACAATGATTTTCTGGGCAATCCCAGTCGACTCCTTCTTGCCTATTCCCGTCTATTGGTCTTCTTCTAGGTTCAAAACTATATGGCTGTAGTCTGGTGCCTTATTGCCAAAAGCAACCCACTCGTAACACAGCCACCTGGTGCAGTCAATGGCTCAGTGTTCCAAAACTGTTCACCTGTTTCTACGTCAAGCCAGGACAACTTCTTCTTCAATGAGGTTTAACAGCAGTTGGCATCCAATAAATGTTGCATTACCGCCACAAACTAGACTTGAGTATAACTCCCTTATACTTTGCTTGAAACAAAGGGTGATAAATCAGTAAATACCCTACCATCTAACCCTACACTCATTAAAAACCCACCACCTTACTCCACTATTTAAACCTATCTAGTCTTACCTCAGGCCAACAGCCTGAAAGGATAGGACACCACCACTCAACATACCCTGTAACTCTTCTGAAGTTAAATCTCGCATGCCCAAAAACCTCTCTGCAGCTGCCACCACAACCTCTATTTTCTGCAACTTACTTTTCATCCCTGCAGTACAGATCTACTACTCACACGAATCCTCTCAGGATCCCAACCCCTTGACCCATTTTCCTCAACTTTCTTCACTGCCTCAGCATATGACACCCTCTGTTCTAATCTAACTCTGGTAACCTCAACCTGCCTCTCTCACACTGGACATTTATGATCCCCATACCCATGGGCACCCTTACAATTAACATATACCGCTTCTTTCTTCAATGCTACACATTCCTTTGTCTCATGCCCTTATGCACACGTCTCACACCTAGGAACCTCCCTTCTACACACAGCTGCCACGTGCCCATAAGCTTGACACCATTCATAACGTAATCTATTCGGAGCATAAGCTCGTACTGGATAACTGAAATATCCTAACATCAGTTTGTCGGGCAGAGACTCAACATCAAAACTCAAAAGAACAGACAATGACTCTTCTGTTTCACCACATGCCACCCTGTCTGCGTTGCACCAAACTAGGAGCATCACAAACAAAGGAAATATTTCCCTTCAGTTGGTCCACCTTCACATTTACCGCTACCCCAGTAATCACTCCTTTCAATGGCGCCCTTTTCTTTAGTGCAAAACAAGTCACATCTCTTGTCCCAATTCGTTTAGAGTGAAGCTTCTGCTCCCTCTGACCAGCAGAAATACAAACACACGACACCACTTCAGGTTACCTTCACCGATTACACAGCACCCAGCTCCATTTTCACCCACACTGAAACCACAAATGGATCAGCCAAAAGGCAGGGGTCCACTTTCTCCAAAAATGTCACTCCTGGCGTCACAGACTCATCTTTATCCTGACCATCGGTGCAAGCCTCGGGCTCCGAGGACTTCACCACTCCTGCCACCTCCGATAATTTGCCCTCATTCACTTCCATTTTTCCTCCAGACCTCGATGCGGCGTATGGCTCACTCTGCTTCCACTTTCTACCATTCTTCTTCGACAAACCATCTCCCTTTTTCCTGCAATTTTTACCCGACTCACCATCCTCTCTCTCTTCAAACTCCTCTGCCTCTATTTTTTCCTCCATTCCTCCTCCGTATTCCAAGTATGTCTCCTTATGATAATATTGTACTTCTCCTAACATACATCTCGTTCTTGCCCTCTCAAGGGAAGCTGATTTCTCTCATCCAGTGACAGGTCTCCAAAACCTCGACGCTCACATGATCCCAATCAAGGACAATGTTCCATTTGTTATTTTTGTATGTTTTTATGGTGCGTGTGCGGCAGATTTTATCTCCAATTTCCACCCCCCAAAAAAGGCGAATGCAATCGAGCAACGTGCCTTGGCATTGATCAACCAAAGGTGTGTTACAGTGCCTTAAGAAAGTATCCCCCCCTCCCCCAGTGGCTAGATGTGCCAAGCAGTTTTGCTTTGGAAGAATGGGCAAAAATCCCAGTGGCTAGATGTGCCAAGCGTATAGAGACATACCCCAAGACACTTGCAGCTGTAATTGCTGCAAAAGGTGTGGGGGGGAATAGTTATGCACCCTCAATATCTCAGTTTTTTTGTCTTATTTCTTATTTGTTTCACAATAAAAAATATTTTGCATCTTCAAAGTGGTATGCATTTTGTGTAAATCAAATGATACAAACCCCCCCCAAATTTTATTTTATTCCAGGTTGTAAAAATGCCAAGGGGGGTGAATACTTTCGCAAGCCCTTGTATGTAATCATAGAAAGTGTGCATGTTCAAGATAGCATGCAAAGGTCATAGGTCTGGAGATCTTCGCAATTGCTATAATACTTTCGCAAGCCACTGTACTGACACACTCAAACTCTCTCCTCTCTGTAATAGTCTCCCAGACTTTTATCAAAACGAATGTGTCCATCCCCCTATCCCCAGGTGAGTCTGCTGGGCCGTGGAACTCTAGAGCAGCACATCAGAAAACTTGCCACTGTGTTGTCAGCTATCTACAGACAGTTCCCTGAGGATGGATGCAACTGTCAAGGCTTTCAAAGGCCACATTTTGGGGATGACCAATTGCAATACATTTGTTTTAATTTTTTGGTTAGATTACAAAACAATAACTTTTTAATGTCAAGTTGGTCTTCACACAAACTTCTGTGGAAACTTAAAGATAACACTTAGAGCTTATGATTCAAAAGGTCTAAAGTAAATGCATGTCTCATGTCCAGGTGAATACATTTTTATTCATGTAAATCACACAGGTGTGTCAACTAAAATATGTATACCAGACAAGATTGAAGAATGGGACAAGTAGACAAAGTGAATATAAGTCAGTGATTGCGTCCGTAGCAGTTTGTATGAATTTGAGTGGTTACATACAATACATGTTGACAGAATGGCTGTGAGACAGAGAGAGAGTGTTGCTGTACTCCCAGGTAAGACCCTTGCTTCCAGTACCACTGAAGGCCACAGTCAGGCAGCTTGAAGAAGATGTCACTATCTAGGCCCATGTCACAGCATGCAGTGGCCTAATGGGGAGATGACATGCATTATGTACCTTTCATCACCAAAGTCATGTTAGCATTTACTGCACAACAATTCAACCCTTTTGTTAGTGTCATTGATATATGGAAATGTACATACACTATTCAGTTCATAAGCATTGACTAATACGTTTCCCAAACTCGGTCCTCGGGACACCAAGGGGTGCATGTATTGGTTTTTGCCCTAAGACTACACAGCTGATCAAAGCTTGATGATTAGTTGATTATTTGAGTCAGCTGTGTACTGCTAGGGCAAAGACCAAAAGGTGCACCCCTTGGGGTCCTGAGGACCGAGCTTGGGAAACCCTGGACTAATACCTCTAGGGAAGGGGTAGAAAACCCTGGTCCTGGAGTTACGCAGGCACTTCATGTTTTTGATTTAACCGACCTGGACCAGGTGTGTTGAATTCAGGCAATCGCTGAACTGATCAATTAGCTCAATTGGTCAGGGCTGCGTTCAGTACATAAAAAAACGTAATAGAACGTTCAATTGAACAGAAGCGGTACTGAACAACCAGTTCAAAAACAGGAAAGGGTTGGGTTGTGGGTTCAAAATGAACTAATGTTCAATGGACAGATGAGTCAAAAGTATAACTTAATGGGTCCCATTATGCCTGGCAAAAACCAAACACTGCATTCCACAGCAAGAACCTTATAGCAACGGTCAAGCTTGATGGTGGTAGTGTGATGATTTGGGGATGCTTTGCTGCCACAGGACCTGGATGACTTGCCTTAATAGAAGGAACCATGAATTCTGCTCTGTATCAGAGAATTCTACAGGAGAATGTCAGGACATCCGTCTGTGAGCTGAAGCTGAAGCGCAGCTGGGTTGTGCTCCTAGACCTTAGTGCCGCTTTTGACACCATTGATCACCACATTATTTTGGAGACATTGGAAACCCTAATTGGTCTACACGGGCAAGTTCTTGCCTGGTTTAGATCTTATCTGTCAGAAATATATCAGTTTGTCCTCTGACAAATCAATTGTACGTTTCGGTGTTCCTCAAGGTTCCGTTTTAGGACCACTATTGTTTTCACTATATATTCTACCTCTTGATGATGTCATTTGGAAACACAATGTCAACTTTCACTGCTATGCCAACGACACTCAGCTATACATTTCGATGAGACATGGTGAAGCCCCAAAATTGCCTACCCTGGAAGCCTGTGTTTCAGACATAAGGAAGTGGATGGTATCAAATGTTTTACTTTTAAACTCGGACAAAACAGATGCTAGTTCTAGGTTTGATCTGACAATTAATCTTGATGGTTGTACAGTCGTCTCAAATAAAATTATGAAGGACCTCGGCCTAACTCTGGACCCTGATCTCTCTTTTGACGAACATATCAAGAATATGTTCGTCATGTGGTCCTCTGTAGCTCAGCTGGTAGAGCACGGCACTTGTAACGCCAGGGTAGTGGGTTCGATCCCCGGGACCACCCATACACACACACCAAAAAATATATATGCACGCATGACTGTAAGTCGCTTTAGATAAAAGTGTCTGCTAAATGGCATATTATTATTATTCATATTTTAAAGGCAGCTTTTTTCCACCATCGTAACATCGTAAAAATAAAACTTTATGTCCAAAAATGATGCAAAAAAGCTCATCCATGCTTTTGTCACTTCTAGATTAACTACTACAATTCTCTACTCTCCGGCTACCTGGATAAAGCACTAAAGAACTTCAGTTAGTGCTAAATACGGCTGCTAGAATCTTGACTAGAACCCCAAAATTGAATCATATTACTCCAGTGCTAGCCTCTGGCTTCCTGTTAAGGCTAGGGCTGATTTCAAGGTTTTACTGCTAACCTACAAAGTATTACATGGACTTGCTCCTACCTATCTCTCCCATTTGGTCCTGCCGTACATACCTACATGTACGCTATGGTCACAAGACGCAGGACTCCTTATTGTCCCTAGGATTTCTAAGCAAACAGCTGTGGGCAGGGCTTTCTCCTATCGAGCTCAATTTTTATGGAATGGTCTGCCCATCCATGTGAGAGACACAAACTCGGTCTCGACCTCTTTACTGAAGACCCATCTCTTCAGTAGGTCCTATGATTGAGTGTAGTCTGGCCCAGGGGTACGAAGGTGAACGGCAAGGCACTGGAGTGACGAACCACCCTTGCTGTCTCTGCCTGGCCGGCTCTCTTTTCTCCACTGGGATTCTCTGCCTCTGACCCTATTACAGGGGCAGAGTCACTGGCTTACTAGTGCTCTTCTATGCCGTCCCTAGGAGGGGTGCATTACGTCGTGCTAGGCTTTTTTCCCACTACACTCGACTTGAGTGGGTTGAGTCTGTAACGATCCCGGCAGTCTGAGTCGGGTCCTGTCTGGTGACTAGTGTTTCTGTTCGTGATCTCCAGTTTCCCGAGGGTTCGGGAACGCTCCGGGGAGCGCTCTTGATTTCCGCACCTGCATCCCATCAGCAATCTGCACACCTGGTCCTGATCATCACCCTTCTTAGGCTCTGGCCTAACATCCAGTTCCTGCCGGATCGTTAGCCATGAACAGTATGTTTGTCAGCGTATCAGCCTCTGAGCTACTAGTGTTAGCTTTGTTGTTTTGCACCTTGTTGGCTTGCCGTGTACTTACCTCCGTTTGTTTCTATCTACAGTCTCTCACCCGGAACCTTCTCCCAACCTCTGCCTGATGGTCGGCGGCTGCCGAGCCATTACCGGACCAACCACTGCACCCTCAACAACCCATCCACGCCACCCGCTCTGTTCCCTGGATTATTCAACCTCACTCGGGAATCTATTAAATAAACACTCATCTTTGTCTCAACGTACCTTGTCCTGGTCTGCTTCTGGGTTCTGGCTTAGTAAACCGTGACAGAACGATCCGGCCAGTATGAACCCAGCGGACCTGGACTCTGTTCGCCATGCCATCACCCAGCAGGAGAAGATGTTGGGCCATCATAGCACGGTACTACAGGAGATCGCGTTGTCAGTTCGGAACCTTTCTACCGGTCTGACGGAGGTCCAGAACCAACGCAAGTGTCCGGTGGAGGATCCACTACCGGTTTCACCCATCTCGCCTGCCGCTTCTGAAGTTGTGTCCCTCCGTGAGCCCAAGGTTCCGACGCCGGATAAATATGAGGGGGAGCTGGGAAGATGCCGTTCCTTCCTTATGCAGTGTGGATTAGTGTTCGATCTACAGCCCTACTCTTATGCCACAGACAAGGCTAGGATAGCCTTTGTGATTGAGTTGCTGCGTGGGCGAGCGCTGGAGTGGGCTTCAGCCGTTTGGGAACGACAGGATCCCTGCATGGCTTCATACCAGGGGTTCACGGCCGAGATGAGGAAGCTCTTCGACCATTCCGTCCGAGGGAGGGACGCAGCTAGGCGCCTGTTTTCTCTTCACCAAGGAACTCGCAGCGTGGCCGACTTCGTGATCGAGTTCAAGACGTTGGCTGTGGAGAGTGGGTGGAACGAGGAGTCTCTGCAAGCGGCCTTTTACCAGGGTCTGTCGGAGCAGCTCAAGGATGAGTTGATCTCCTATCCGGAGCCTAGTGACCTGGACAGCTTGGTAGCCTTGTCTATTCGGGTGGATAATCGAGTCCGAGAGCGAAGGAGGGAGAAGCAATGGGGTCCGTCCAATCGATCAGCTTCTCAGTTCCCAGTCGGGTCGGGTGGTGGACCAGAACACGTCGATCATTCTCCACCACAAAGGATTAGTGGAGAGGACCTCTCCCGATTCTGAACCCATGCAAGTGGGGCGGCACGGGTTAACCAAGGAGGAGCGTCAACATAGACGTAAGACCAACTGCTGCCTCTACTGTGGTCGCTCGGGACATTACATCTCCACTTGTTCCCGGCGGTCGTCAAACTGCCCGGCTCGCTAAAGTTGGGAGGACTTTTAGCGAGCCAGTTTCAACCTCTCAGTACCTCTGTCAGACCCCGTTTCCCGGCTACCCTTGTGAACAGGAATCAAAGCTTAGCGATTAACGCTTTTATCGATTCAGGTGCCGATGGAAGCTTTCTTGATGCCGAGTTGGTGGAACAGCTGGGGCTTTCCAAGGAGCAATTGCCGGAAGCCATTGAAGCGACCACTCTGAACGGCAGTAGTCTGGCACGTATCACGATGAGGACTGAACCGGTTAAGATGCGGTTGTCGGGGAATCATTCTGAGATGATTTCATTCTTCATTCTGCCGTCTTCCCATGTTCCTCTGGTCCTTGGATACCCCTGGCTGAAGGAACACAATCCCACGTTCGATTGGGTGACGGGCAAGGTAACGAAGTTGGAGCCTTGATTGTCATGCTAACTGTCTCAAGACTGCCTGCCCCCACTCGGTTCCCAGTCAGGTGATTGAGGCTAAACCCCCAGATTTGTCCCTGGTTCCCGAGACATATCACGATTTGGGGGAAGTTTTCAGTAAGCAGAAGGCTCTGTCACTCCCTCCCCACCGACCATATGATTGTGCCATCAACCTGTTCCCGGGAGCTGTCTACCCCAAGGGAAGGTTATACAGTATCTCCCGACCTGAACGTGAGGCGTTGGAGACCTACATCAAGGAGTCCCTAGCGGCTGGTCTCGTTCGTCCCTCGTCATCACCCCTGGGGGCAGGATTCTTCTTTGTGGGTAAGAAGGATGGCTCTCTTCGACCGTGTATTGATTATCGGGGGTTGAATGCCATCACGGTCAAGAACAAGTATCCCCTGCCCTTGATGAGTTCTGCCTTCGACTCCTTACAGGGTGCTACGGTATTCACCAAGCTAGACCTACGCAATGCGTATCACATGGTCCGGATCAGAGAGGGGGACGAGTGGTTGACGGGTTTCAATACACCGATGGGTCACTTGGTATCAGGTGATGCCGTTTGGACTGACCAATGCTCCAGCGGTATTCCAGAGTATGGTGAACGACGTCCTGAGAGATATGATCGGTCTCTTTGTGTTTGTTTACCTGGATGACATTCTGATCTTCTCGAAGGAACCTTCCGACCACGTCCAGCATGTCCGGCAGGTTCTGCAGCGATTGTTGGAGAATCGCCTGTTCGTGAAGGCCGAGAAGTGCGAGTTTCACGCCCACACGACATCCTTTCTCGGGTACATCATCTCCAGGGGAGAGATTAGGATGGACCAGGAGAAGGTTAGAGCGGTTCTGGAATGGGCCCAGCCCGGTACGAGATTGCAGCTCCAGAGATTTTTGGGGTTTGCGAATTTCTACCGCAGATTCATCCGGGATTACAGCCGTGTGGCCGCTCCGTTAACTGCCTTGACTTCCAGTATCAGGACCTTCAAGTGGAATCCGGAGGCGGATCGAGCGTTTCTGGATTTGAAGAGGCGATTCACCAACGCACCGATTCTCTCTCAACCGGACACGGCCCGTCAGTTCGTCGTTGAAGTGGACGCGCTCTGATGTGGGAGTTGGCGCCATCCTGTCGCAGCGATGCTCCACGGACAGTAAACTCCATCCCTGCGCCTACTACTCTCGTCGCCTGTCGCCTGCGGAGAGGAATTACGATGTGGGTAACCGGGAGCTTCTCGCGGTGAAACTTGCCTTGGAGGAGTGGCGCCACTGGTTGGAGGGGGCGGAGCAACCGTTTACTGTCTGGACTGACCACAAGAATCTTGCTTACGTGCAATCGGCTAAACGTCTCAACTCCCCGTCAGGCGAGGTGGGCGTTGTTTTTCGGACGATTCAAGTTTTCCCCTGACGTTCCGACCTGGATCTAAGAACGGCAAGGCGGACGCCTTGTCCCGGATGTTCTCCAAGACGGAGGAGAGTGGGTCCAAGACCGAGACTATTCTCCCCGGAACTGCGTCGTGGGAGCAGTTATGTGGAAGATTGAGGAGGAGGTGCTGGCGGCCCTTCGGACTCAGCCCGGTCCCGGTAACGGTCCACCCGGTCGGTTGTTTGTGCCTGAGTCGGTTCGTCCTGCTGTCCTCAAATGGTCCCACGCCAGCAAGATGGCTTGTCACCCTGGCGTGGCTCGGACAATGGCGTTTCTTCGCAGACGTTTTTGGTGGCCTGCCATGGCCGAGGATACTCGGGGTTTTGTTGCGGCCTGTCCAGTGTGTGCGCAGAATAAGAGTACCAATCGGCCCAGCTCTGGACTACTTCACCCCCTTCCTATTCCCCGGCGACCATGGTCGCATCTGGCCCTGGACTTCGTCACTGGGTTGCCCGCTTCTGAGGGGAACACGGTCGTTCTGACTATCGTGGACAGATTCAGCAAGTTCGCCCACTTTGTGCCAATTGCCAAGCTTCCCTCTGCCTCGGAGACGTCCGAGATCCTGGTTAGGGAGGTTTTCAGGGTCCACGGTTTGCCCAGTGATATCGTTTCCGACCGTGGCCCTCAGTTTACCTCTGCTGTCTGGAAGTCCTTCTGTTTGGCCATTGGAGCTACAGTCAGTCTCACATCTGGTTTTCACCCCCAATCCAATGGTCAGGCGGAGAGAGCCAACCAGAGGATGGAATCCACGCTACGCTGTCTGGTCTCGTCCAACCCCACCTCCTGGGTCTCTCAGTTGCCTTGGGTTGAGTATGCCCACAATACTCTCCCTACATCTGCCACTGGGATGTCTCCCTTCCAGTGCCTGTATGGCTACCAACCTCCCCTGTTCCCTTCTCAGGAGAAGGAGCTCTCAGTGCCTTCTGTTCAGGCCCATATTCGTCGTTGCCACCGGACCTGGCATCGGGCCAGAAAGGTACTCCTTAGAGGTTCGGACCGGTATCAGCTCCAGGCGAATCGTCGCCGGATCCCCGCTCCCACCTATACCATCGGAGATAGGGTTTGGTTGGCCACACGGGATCTTCCGTTACGGACTGAGTCTAGGAAGTTGTTACCGAAGTTCATTGGTCCGTTTGTGGTGGAGAAGGTGATCAATCCAGTGGCAGTTCGACTCAAACTACCGAGGACGCTCAGAGTCCATCCCACCTTTCATGTCTCCTGCCTCAAGCCTGTCTTCCTCAGTCCTCTGTTGCCTCCTCCGCCTCCTCCTCCTCCTCCTCGGATGATCGGAGGTGGTCCTGCCTACACGGTGCGTCGCATCATGGATTCCAGACGGCGGGGCCGGGGTTTCCAGTATCTCGTGGACTGGGAGGGGTATGGCCCTGAAGAGAGGAGTTGGATTCCGCGGCGACAGGTCCTAGATGCGGACCTCATCAGTGACTTCTACCGCCTCCATCCTGGCGCTCCGGGGAGTCCGCCCGGTGGCGTTCGTCGGAGGGGGGTACTGTAACGATCCCGGCAGTCTGAGTCGGGTCCTGTCTGGTGACTAGTGTTTCTGTTCGTGATCTCCAGTTTCCCGAGGGTTCGGGAACGCTCCGGGAGCGCTCTTGATTTCCGCACCTGCATCCCATCAGCAATCTGCACACCTGGTCCTGATCATCACCCTTCTTAGGCTCTGGCCTAACATCCAGTTCCTGCCGGATCGTTAGCCATGAACAGTATGTTTGTCAGCGTATCAGCCTCTGAGCTACTAGTGTTAGCTTTGTTGTTTTGCACCTTGTTGGCTTGCCGTGTACTTACCTCCGTTTGTTTCTATCTACAGTCTCTCACCCGGAACCTTCTCCCAACCTCTGCCTGATGGTCGGGCGGCTGCCGAGCCATTACCGGACCAACCACTGCACCCTCAACAACCCATCCACGCCACCCGCTCTGTTCCCTGGATTATTCAACCTCACTCGGGAATCTATTAAATAAACACTCATCTTTGTCTCAACGTACCTTGTCCTGGTCTGCTTCTGGGTTCTGGCTTAGTAAACCGTGACAGAGTCACTGACGTGATCTTCCTGTTCGGTCTTGTGCCCCCCCGGGCTCGTGCGTTGGAGTAGATCTTCATGGGCTATACTCAGCCTTGTCTCAGGGTAGTAAGTTGGTGGTCTGTTGATATCCCTCTAGTGGTGTGGGGGCTGTGCTTTGGCAAAGCGGGTGGGGTTATATCCTGCCTGGTTGTCCCTGTCCGTGTGTATCGTCGGACAGGGCCACAGTGTCGCCCCCCCGTCTCAGCCTCCAGAATCTATGCTGCAATAGTCTTATGTGCCGGGGGGCTAGGGTCACTCTGTCCTATCTGGTGAAATTATCCTGTCTTATCTGGTGTCCTGTGAACTTAAGTATGCTCTCTCTCGCTCCCTTTCTCTCCCTTCACCAGGCGTGCTACCTTGTCGTGCTGCTGCTCCAGTTTCAACTGTTCTGCCTGCGGCAATGGAACCCTGACCTGTTCACCGGACTTGCTACCTTGTCCCGGACCTACTGTTTTCAACCACCTCTCTGTCTCCCTCCCCCTCTCTCTCTCTGTACCACACCTGCTGTCTCGATCTCTGAATGCTCGGCTATGAAAAGCAAACTGACATTTACTCCTGAGGTGCTGAACTGTTGCACCCTTTACAACCCCTGTCATCTATTAATGTTTGAACATCTTGAAGAATGATCTGGCCTTAATGGCCATGTACTCTTATAATCTCCACCCGCCCACCCCTCAGAGCCTGGTTCCTCTCTAGGTTTCTTCCTAGGTTCCTGCCTTTCTAGGGAGTTTTTAATAGCCACATGCTTCTACATCTGCATTGCTTGCTGTTTGGGGTTTTAGGCTGGGTTTCTGTATAAGCACTTTGTGACATCTGCTGATGTAAAAAGGGCTTTATAAATACATTTTATTTTGACTTGATTTGAAGACAATGAACCAAAATACACAGTCAAGACTACATGAAAATGGCTTAAAGGCAACACATCTGAAGTTTTGGAACGGACTAGTCAAAGTCCAGACCTAATCCCAATTCAGATGTTGTAGCAAGACATGAAACGAGCAGTTCATGCTTGAAAATGTCGCTGAGTTAAAGCAGTTCTGCATGGAAGAGTGGGCCAAAATTCCTCTACAGCGACGTGATCCTCCACAGCGACGTGAGAGACTGATCAACAACTACAGGAAGCGTTTGGTTGGAGTCATTGCAGCTAAAGGTGGCACAACTAGTTGTTGAGTGTAAGCAGTGGTGGAAAAAGTACCCAATTGTTATACTTGAGTAAAAGTAAAGATACCTTAATAGAAAATGACTTAAGTAAAAGTGTCACGGTTTCGGCCGAGGCTGCTCCTCTTCCTTGTTCGGGCAGGCTTCGGCGGTCGTCGTCTCCGGAGTACTAGCTGCCACCGTTCTATGTTTCATGTTCGTTTGGTTTTGTCTCTTTGTAACACCTGTCCCTTGTTTGTGTTTGATTATGTTCCCTATTTAGTTTCGTTTGTTTGGGTCAGGTGTTATGCGTGATTGTTTATTGTCAGCCTGCCTCAGAGGAGTTTGTATCTCTCGTTGTTGGTTTTTTGAGAGTTCGCACTGCGTGCGCTTTTCTTGTTTATACGCACTGTGTTGGTGCGTAATTGTTTGCGCCACCCGGTTGGGTTGGCGACTCATTGTTCATGTGTTGGACATTACTAAAGACTGTTGAAGTCATCCTGGTTCCTGCGCTTGATTCCTTTCACTCATCCACACACAGCACTCTGACAAAAAGTTAAATCACCCAGTAAAATACTACTTTAGTAAAAGTCTAAAAGTACTTGGTTTTAAATATACTTAAGTATCAAAAGTAAATGTAATTGCTAAATATACTTAGTATAAATTAGTATAAAATACTTAGTATAAAACTAAGTATAAATCATTTCAAATTCCTTATATTAAGCAAACCATACGGCACCATTATTTTTTTATTTTTTTTACGGATAGCCAGGGGCACACTCCAACACTCAAGACATCTTTACAAATTAAGCATTTGTGTTTAGTGAGTCCGCCAGATCAGAGGCAGTAGGGATGACCAAGGATGTTCTCTTGATAAGTGTGTGAATTTGACAATATTCCTGTCCTGCTAAGCATTCAAAATGTCATGAGTACTTTTGGGTGTCAGAGAAAATGTATGGAGTAAAAAGTACATAATTTTTTTTAGGAATGTAGTGAAGTAAAAGTTGTCAAAAATATAAAAAGTTAAGTACAGATACCCTAAAACACTACTTAATTAGTACTTGAAAGTATTTGTACATAAGTACTTTACACCACTGAGTGTAAGGGGGCAATTACTTTTTCACACACACAGGCATTGGGTATTGCATAACTTTGTTTATGAAATAAGTATATAATTGTTGTGTTAATATTAGGTTTTGGTTGAAGATCTGATAACATTCAGTATCAAAAATATGCAGAAGTAGAGAAAAGTTGAAAGGGGACAAATATTTAATCACAGATGAAATCAGTGCAATTTCAGCTGATATATTTTTTTGTGGCAAATTAACTAATTATTGTCTTTTGTTGAATTTATATAACAACATTCCAAACTTGTTAAGCATTATCTAGTCCAAATATGGCATAATTCCACTATTTGTATCTGTTTGCATCAGTTTTAATGTGGGACTTATATTTTGAAGGTGAACTGAAAATTCCACTATTATGGCTATTGTGGCTAGCTTCACATAGGTGGTTCAAAAGCAATCGAGCAACGCAGTGACATCAATCAACCAATGGTGTGTTATACCACCCACAGACGTTTGATTGACACCCCCTCATTACTATATTGTAGGAAGAAATACATAAATAAATGAATGAATAATTATATAAATGAATTAAAGTTTGAATAATTAGGTAATACATAGATAAATAATTAAATACACAGATATGTAGAGAAAATGAAATCATTTTAGTCAGTATTTTTGTATTTCCTTGCTCATTTATTTCATTATGTGTGGATTTACTCATTCATTTATTTATCTATTCATGTGTGTATTTATTTATTTCTAATTATGACAGGTTTGGTCCTCCATAAGATGAAGCCTTCATTCCTGGAATAAATAAGTGTGCCAATGCATCATCAGGGTTTCAAACATGCGGCAAGACAAATCATGGGAGTTGACCAATGGTCTGAAAGCCAACCATTTCTGTTCCTGGGACAGAGCAACAATGCATCACACCCAAAAGTGAGAAAATAACTATAGTTTAACTGTGCAACCATTGAAAATAAGGTTGCGTGGTGTTACATAAGGGTTCAATGTCATACGCATTTGAAAGTGCATTTATAAATGATTAATAGCTGGAGGTAAAGAGGGGCTCACTATTTGGCCAATTTGTTATAACCCATTTATTAATGGTTTATGATGCATTTAGAAATTATTAAATTACAGTTAATAATAATAATAATAATAATAATATGCCATTTAGCAGTTAATAACGTAAGTTAATAAATGGAACATTATTGTAAAATGTTACCAGCTTCCCTTGTAAAATCGAATTTAGTCTATGATGTAACAAAGTATATGATGTAATTTGTTATTATTTTATTGGTGTGTCTTTAATTCTCAGCTCTGGAAGATTGAGAGCTTGCCTTGCCTTCCTCAAAAATGTTTATTTTTTGGTACTTAATGTTTATTTATTTAAAGAGCCCATGAGATAAATTATTATTTCAAAATTATAATTATTTAGACACATTTTTCTGAGAAATAGTTATTTATCATAGGGGAAAATGGAGGAGAAACAAACTCTGAGTGATATCGATTTGGACAAGATCCTTTCTACACCTCAAGAAGTACCATATTCTGTTGAGGTGGTACTGAGGAAAGTTGAGATTGCTGAAATGGGTCGGGCTAAACGAGTGAGTCACATTCCAGAAAGGGTTCCTCTTGAAACTTACACCATCTGCAATTATTGCTTTGAAGAATTGCCATATAAATATGTCTCTGACAAGAGCATATGAGATATGAGCATAGTTACCAATAACCCCTCACTACCTGTAGGTCATATGGCAGAGAAGCCCTTTTTCTACTGTGTTATACTTCTTCATCTAATCACTTCATAGTAGTGTGGCATTGTAGTAGTATTCCATGTAGGCCTATCCACTACCTGTGGTCCTCTGTAGGTCAATTGGTAGAGCATGGCGCCAACGCCAGCACCCCCCCCCCCCCACACCTGGTGATGCCCGCTTCAGAGGCCGGACCCCTGAGCGGAGTCAGGTACAGGGAAACCCACTGTAAAACCCCTAGTACTGTGAACTCAATAAATAGCCTTCACGTTGCTGCATTCATGTCACCATACTGCAATGTTCAGCCTCAGCTCTCCCTTCTCTTCCTAGTTGGTACAGATACAGCAACTCAGTGCTCTGTCTCTCTCAGGGAGCTGTTTAGGGGCCAGCTGCAGACACTGTGGCATTGTAATCTGACCATAAACAACTTGCAGCTGACCAAGAAGATGGCCACTCCCCCCTGCAACCTCTCCTCCATTCCCCTGCTGATGGAGATGGACATCAACCACAGCCGAGCCACCGCACTGCGCTCCGCACAGGGCAGGTAAGGGCTCACACACTGCAGCCTCCTCCGATATCAACTAACATATCAATGATATCAATGGACATAGTGTGGTGCAGTTAGGAGCTTAGAGAGCAGCAATGTGTGGACAATACAAGATCTTAGCATTATTTCCTTTCCCCTGCTGAAAGGAATTGGCTGCTTGTGATAGAGTTTCAGTTCTAAATTCTTATTGGTTTGTGATGTGTTAACACTGTGATTTAGCTCGGGATAAGCCACTGCACTTCATGAGCACTGGAGGTGGAAAATTGACCTCTGTGTTTTATTACAGTGATATTGGATATGGCACTGGGGTATACAAGCCTTGCAGCCCATTCGCTGTGCTCCACCAACTCACTGAAAGTGATTGGTTGCGCAATCCATGAAGAGAGCAAGGCACAGGGAACTGACTTCTATGCTTGGTTGGGCAATCCATCTAAAGAGAAACTAAGCTAAAGTTATTGAGTGTGTTCTCGTCTCTTCTGTCTCAGGATGAGCGGGGGACAGTTGCTGCTTGCTAGAGGAGACGTGTAGAAGCGTAGGGAGATGATCTACTGAAGGGATCCAGTCTGTCTGCTTGTCACTAATGTCATCCAATAAAGACCACATTCACCCCAGGCTAATGCTCTAAGCCTAATTTACACTGTAGTTTTCAGTGGCGTCACAGAGAAGGAGGAAGTAAATAGTTTAAAGGCCGAGGCTGCAGACCAGCCCAACTATCACATGGGCAGAAGGTATGGTTGTTTAGCTGTTGGAAGGTGTCCAAAGAATCCGGTCCCGCAGCCACTCTGTAGTTTAAAAAACTTAGATGACAGGACTTTCCCTCTCTGTTTGCTTTGGTGTCAGGACTCAGGACTGGACATGGGTTAATTCCTACAGTGTGTTATTCCATGCAGAAGTCTATTAAGGTTATTTAACTGGTTCCTGAAAACCCTATTAGAAGCTTACAGTATCTGGCTTTCCAGAGCAGTTCTGAGAATGACCTTTTCCTGTTTGAGCACCAGCAGGTAAAGACATATTTAGAACAATTGCAGCAGCACTAGCACAATGACTACAGCAAATACACTGCTCAAAAAAATTAAAGGGAACACTAAAATAACACATCCTAGATCTGAATGAATGAAATAATCTTATTAAATACTTTTTTCTTTACATAGTTGAATGTGCTGACAACAAAATCACACAAAAATTATCAATGGAAATCAAATGTATCAACTCATGGAGGTCTGGATTTGGAGTCACCCTCAAAATTAAAGTGGAAAACCACACTACAGGCTGATCCAACTTTGATGTAATGTCCTTAAAACAAGTCAAAATGAAGCTCAGTAGTGTGTGTGGCCTCCACGTGGCTGTATGACCTCCCTACAATGCCTGGGCATGCTCCTGATGAGGTGGCGGATGGTCTCCTGAGGGATCTCCTCCCAGACCTGGACTAAAGCATCCGCCAACTCCTGGACAGTCTGTGGATGGAGCGAGACATGATGTCCCAGTGTCAAGGTTGAGTGTAGATGTGGTGTGGAATCAAGCGCAGGACACACAGAGGCTTCGTACTAACGTCTTTAGTGAAGACAAAAAGAACAAGCCAAACACGGCTAAATACAACCTGGCAGGCAAGCGAACTTTACGCACACCGGTATAGAACAAACAAAAGGCACACACTGTGCAGAACTCTCTTCAAAAACAATACAGAGAGATAAACGAACTAGCATCCCCAAATGACAACGAACAATTACACACAACACATGACAAAACCCATGAGAACTTATAGGACGCATAATTAACACTAACAAGGAACAGGTTAAACAAAACAGACAAAACCAAACAAACATCGAAACATAGAACGGTGGCAGCTAGTACTCCGGAGACGACGACCACCGAAGCCTGCCCGAACAAGGAGAAGGAGCAGCCTCGGCCGAAACCGTGACAGTACCCCCCCTTGACGCGCGGCTCCAGCCGTGCGCCGACCCCGGCCTCGAGGACGACCAGGAAGACGCGGAGCAGGGCGCGTGGGATGACCACGATGGAACTCGGTCAGAAGAGACGGGTCTAGGATGTCCCTCCTCGGCACCCAGCACCGCTCCTCCGGGCCGTACCCCTCCCACTCCACGAGATATTGGAGACCCCCCATCCGGCGTCTCGAATCCAGGATGAACCGAACAGTGTACGCTGGAGCCCCCTCGATGTCCAGCGGGGGCGGAGGAGTCTCTTCTATCTCATAGTCCTGGAGTGGACCAGCTACCACCGGCCTGAGGAGAGACACATGGAACGAGGGGTTAATATTCTTGTAATCAATTGGCAGTTGTAACCTGTAACACACCTCGTTCAATCTCCTCAGGACTTTAAAAGGCCCCACAAACCGCCGACCCAGCTTCCGGCAGGGCAGGCGGAGGGGCAGGTTTCTGGTCGAGAGCCAGACTCGATCTCCCGGTGTGTACACCGGCCCCTCACTGCGGTGGAGATCGGCGCTCGTCTTATATCGACGGATGGCCCGCTGCAGATGGACGTGTGCAGCGTTCCACGTCTCCTCCGAGCGCCGCACCCACTCATCCACCGCAGGGGCCTCGATCTGGCTCTGATGCCAAGGTGCCAGAGCCGGCTGGTACCCTAACACACACTGGAAAGGAGTTAGTTTAGTGGAGGAGTGGCGGAGAGAGTTCTGTGCGATCCATCCCGGCCAGGATTTCCTCCCAGGTCCAGGACCCCTGCCCGGCCAAGATCTGCTCCCACGTCCAGGCTGCCTGCTCCTGGACACGCTGCTTGGTCTTGGTATGGTGGGTTTTTCTGTCACGATCGTCTTGAAGAGAAGTAGACCAAGGCGCAGCGTGATGAACAAACATACTAGACTTTATTACCGTCAGTGATAATAAGCACACTAAACAAAACAAGAAACGACTCGTGACGTCCACGGTGACAATGACCGAACACGGAACAAAAACCCACAAACCCAAAGTGAAACACAGACAGTTAAATATGGCTCCCAATCAGAGACAACCAGCAAACAGCTGACACTCGTTGCCTCTGATTGGGAGTCACTCAGTCAAACATAGAAAATGACGAACTAGAACACCCAACATAGAAACAGAACACATAGAATGAACACACCCTGGCTCAACATAATGAGTCCCAGAGCCAGGGTGTGACAAATGTAATTGTTTGCTGTAGCATTGAGATTTCCCTTCACTGGAACTAAGGGGCCTAGCTCAAACCATGAAAAACAGCCCCAGACCATTAAACCTCCTCCACCAAATTTTACAGTTGGCACTATGCATTTGGGATGGTAGCGTTCTCCTGGCATCCGCCAAACCCAGATTCGTCTGTCGGACTGCCAGATGCTGAAGCGTGATTCACCAGAGAATGCGTTTCCACCGCTCCAGAGTCCAATGGCGGCGAGTTTTACACTACTCCAGCCGACGCTTAGCATTGTACATGGTGATCTTAGGTTTGTGTACGGCTGCTCGGCCATGGAAACACATTTCATGGAGCTCCCGACGAACAGTTATTGTGCTGATGTTGCTTCCATAGGCAGTTTGGAATTCGTTAGGGAGTGTTGCAACCGAGGACAGGCTATTTCTATGCGCTTCAGCACTCGACAGTTCCGTGAGCTTGTGTGACCTACCACTTCGCGGCTGAGCCGTTGTTGCTCCTAGAAGTTTCCACTTTACAATAACAGCACTTACAGTTGACTAGGGCAGAAATTTGATTAAATTACTTGTTGGAATGGCGGCATCCTATGACGGTGCCATGTTGAAAGTCACTGAGCTCTTCAGTAAAGCCATTTTACTGCCAATGTTTCTCTATGGAGAATGCATGGCTGTGTGCTCGATTTTATACAACTGTCAGCAATGGGTGTGGCTGAAATAGCCAAATTCACTAATTTAAAGGGGTGCCCACATACTTTTGTATATACAGTTGTGGTCAAACGTTTTGAGAATGACACAAGTATTGGTCTTCACAAAGTTAGCTGCTTCAGTGTTATGAGATATTTTGGTCAGATGTTACTATGGTATACTGAAGTATAAATACAAGCATTCCATAAGTGTCAAAGGCTTTTATTGACAATGACATTAAGTTTATGCAAAGAGTCAATATTTGCAGTGTTGACCCTTCTTTTTCAAGACCTCTGCAATCCGCCCTGGCATGCTGTCAATTAACTTCTGGGCCACATCCTGACTGATGGCAGCCCATTCTTGCATAATCAATGCTTGGAGTTTGTCAGAATTTGTGGGTTTTTGTTTGTCCACTCGCCTCTTGAGGATCGACCACAAGTTCTCACAAGGTCTGGGGAGTTTCCTGGCCATGGACCCAAAATGTCGATGTTTTGTTTCCCGAGCCACTTTTTCCTTATGGCAAGGTGCTCCATCATGCTGGAAAAGGCATTGGTCGTCACCAAACTGTTCTTGGATGGTTAGGAGAAGTTGCTCTCGGAGGATGTGTTGGTACCATTCTTTATTCATGGCTGTGTTCTTAGGCAAAATTGTGAGTGAGCCCACTCCCTTGGCTGAGAAGCAACCCCACACATAAATGGTCTCAGGATGCTTTACTGTTGGCATGACACAGGACTGATGGTAGCGCTTACCTTGTCTTCTCCGGACAAGGTGTTTTCCGGATGCCCCAAACAATCGGAGAGGGGATTCATCAGAGAAAATGACTTTACCCAAGTCCTCAGCAGTCCAATCCCTGTACCTTTTGTAGAATATCAGTCTGTCCCTGATGTTTTTCCTGGAGAGAAGTGGCTTCTTTGCTGCCCTTCTTGACACCAGGCCATCCTCCAAAAGTCTTTGCCTCACTGTGCGTGCAGATGCACTCACACCTGCCTGCTGCCATTCCTGAGCAAGCTCTGCACTGGTGGTGCCCCGATCCCGCAGCTGAATCAACTTTAGGAGATTGTGCTGGCGCTTGCTGGACTTTCTTGGGCGCCCTGACGCATTCTTCACAACAATTGAACCTCTCTCCTTGAAGTTCTTGATGATCTGATAAATGGTTGATTTAGGTGCAATCTTACTAGCAACAATATCCTTGCCTGTGAAGCCCTTTTTGTGCAAAGCAATGATGACGGCACGTGTTTCGTTGCAGGTAACCATGGTTAACAGAGGAAGAACAATGATTTCAAGCACCACCCTCCCTTTAAAGCTTCCAGTCTGTTATTCTAACTCAATCAGCATGACCGCGTGATCTCCAGCCTTGTCCTCATCAACACTCTCACCTGTGTTAACGAGAGAATCACTGACATGATGGCTGCTGGTCCTTTTGTGGCAGGGCTGAAATGCAGTGGAAATGTTTTTTTTGGGATTAAGATCATTTTCATGGCAAAGAGGGACTTTGCAATTAATTGTAATTCATCTGATCACTCTTCATGACATTCTGGAGTATATGCAAATTGCCATCATCAAAACTGAAACAGCAGACTTTGTGAAAATTAGTATTTGTGTCATTCTCCCGACTCCCGAGTGGCGCAGTGGTCTAAGGCACTGCATCGCAGTGGTGAAATGTCCTCTGGTCTGATGAAACAAAAATAGAACTGTTTGGCCATAATGACCATCGTTATGTTTGGAGGAAAAAGGGGGGCTTGCAAGCCGATGAACACCATCCCAACCGTGAAGCACGTGGTGGCAGCATCATGCTGTGGGGGTGCTTTGCTGCAGGAGGGACTGGTGCACTTCACAAAAAAGATGGCATTATGAGGAAGGAAAATTATGTGGATATATTGAAGCAACATCTCAAGACATCAGTCAGGAAGTTAAAGCTTGGTCGCAATGGGTCTTCCAAATGGACAATGACCCCAAGCATACTTCCAAAGTTGTGGCAAAATGGCTTAAGGACAACAAAGTCAAGGTATTGGAGTGGCCATCACAAAGCCCTGACCTCAATCCTATAGAACATTTGTGGGCAGAACTGAAAAAGCATGTGCGAGCAAGGAGGCCTACAAACCTGACTCAGTTACACCAGCTCTGTCAGGAGGAATGGGCCAAAATTCACCCAACCTATTGTGGGAAGCTTGTGGAAGGCTACCTGAAACGTTTGACCCAAGTTAAACAATTTAAAGGCAATTCTACCAAATACTAATTGAGTGTATGTAAACGTCTGACCCACTGGGAATGTGATGAAAGAAATAAAAGCAGAAATAAATACTTTTCTCTACTATTATTCTGAGAAATAAAGTGGTGATCCTAACTGACCTAAGACAGGGAATATCTACTAGGATTAAATGTCAGGAATTGTGAAAAACTGAGTTTAAATGTATTTGACTAAGGTGTATGTAAACTTCTGACTTCAACTGTATGTACACTCACACTATATGCCCAGCACATATTGTGCAGTCGCTCAGTAACCATTCGGACAGTCTTCACTCACACAATAGACCAAAGATTTCCCAACACAATGATTCTTTGGACATGATTGTCTTTAATAACTTATTTCGGTAAGGGTTTATTTCTGCCAACTACAACACAATGATTCACATATTTGAATGAGTATATACAGAAATATGCATGTCACACAATGAATCACATAAAGAGCATAGACTTACATAAATAAATACATACAGTACACATTATGGTTCCCTAACAAAGTAATATTATGTGGGTAATTTCCATTCATTTAATCACATACTGATATGCTGTTATACTTACAAGTTTAACAATATAATCACATATTTTAGATATGGTAAAGTCAGACAGTTGAATATCTGGTGGCACACAATTGTACTATGTTACATCCGAAAATGACCTCAAACGGGAATCGAAACAATCATCATGGGCAGGCCTGGTTCTAAATAATTCAGTCTTTCATGTATCCAAGTGGAGGGGGTTATGAGTCTTCGATCACTTACTTCAGTAATTAGCAATTTTGTTGTTAAAAAGATAAGACATTGGTGGCCCCACTAAACACTGTTATCAATCAGAGATCCTGAGATGCTGTAGGTTCCAGTCATATTGTTGATATTAGTAGGCCAAGATGTGGGTCAAAGGGTCTGTTAGATAGACCTGAAGTCAACACCGTACAGTCAGACTACAGTCAGTGTACCGACTCTATACAGTACAGTACTTGTCAAAAGACCATGGTCTCCCAACACAACTCCAGCAGCCACTGGTTTTCTCTGTCCCGATTGGCTGATCAGGATTCTGACTGAGAACACACAGCAGAGCACTGGAGAATAATGCCACTGTTACTATAAAATAAAATGCTTTCAAACCCCATTCTGGTGGCAGCTCAGTTGGGAGCAGTTTGAAAACATGTTCAGATGGTGTTTTGTGGTTTATTGAATAACTTCATTTTTATAGAGGTTGAGAAATGTTTGGCATGATTTTGTTCCCTATAACAGAATACAGAGAGAAACTTTTGTCAAAATTCATTTTTGAGAAGCAGGTAGAAGAGCCACTATTTTAAAATAAAGACTATCTTATCAATAACCTCACACTTTACTTCATAAAGAGGAATCTTTGTATAAACAAATTAGTTCACTGGACAACATAACAGCTCGCTCCACTGCCTTACAATCGACTAACATAACAACATATTGGAATCAGTTTGGAAATAATGCAATAAGTTGTATCAGTAGATCTAGAGGTAGGAAATACACAGATACTTCTAAATGTACACACACGACTGCAAGTTATGATCATGTGAAATCAGCTGTTATTACTCTAAAGGCCATAGAGCATGGCTGAGTTACACATGCCTCATTACTGACTGGACAATGACATCATACAGCTAATACAACAGCATCATAAACTCTACATGACATCTGTAGCGGTTTATCCCAGTTTATAGAAAATTGAGTAACGCTGTCGTGAAACATGCACAGATTTAGGTTGGCTAATTGGCTAGCTGGGCAACATGCAGAGTGAGATCCTTTGTCGTAAGCTGATAAAACGTCTTCTAGGAAAGGTACCAGGGCATGGTTATGACGGTGCTATAGATCAGCATTATGATGCCACTGTCGAGTAAAGTGGGACAGTACATACACAGACACAGTTCTGGTCAATATCCTTACAGGAGTATACACTACTATGTGTTCTAATCACAGGAGCATGTGTGAGGGTGGACACCATTGGGAGCATGGGGCTGAGCTATACAGTAAGACTAGGGCATCATTGGCCATGTATGGGTGCAGGGGGAGGGAATCTAGATGGCTGCATGCAAATATATGGGAGAGGTACTGAATACAGTGTTTGGTCATCTGTGGAAAGAAAAGAAAATAGGTCGTTAGGAGCCAAGTTTCAAACAAGGAATAGTAGTTCATCCTTCAACGTGCATATTGATGACGTCATTTGTTGTGAATGTAAACAATGTATGTGATGAGCGAGTTAATGTCTGCATGTGTGTTAGTTACCATGTCATTAACTTGCAGCGGTCTCCTGCTGAATGATGTAGAGTCTGCCTGGGTCGTCCACCTTACTGCCACAGTGCACATCACTCCTACACACACACACGCACACGCACACACACACACACACACACACACACACACACACACACACACACACATACTATTCAGTACTGTAGTGTGGGAGAAGCAGCACTGGTAGTAGTACTAATAGAGGTGGTGGTAACAATTAGTCTCGTTGTAATGCTTGTAGAATATACAGTTGAGGTGCTGATATGCTTACCTGTTGTCATTGACGTCTACGGTGTTTCCTGTTCATGAACAGGGAAGAGTGAGCGTTAGTGTGTATTAAAAAATGGTACTTTCTTCTGACAATCAATAACCTAATTACAAGCGCTTAGCTAGTGTAAAATGTAATGTAAAAAAAAAAAACTGAACTGGTGGTGTGGGTGATTGGGTGAACTGTATGGCTCTGGGACTCACCGTTATCCCTGTCTATGTTGAGTGGGTAGGACTCCAGCATGTCTGTGGGATTGACTGCTCTGTAGCCCAGAGCTGTGGACACTCTGCTCAACCCAGACAATAGGACATAGTCACTCCTAAGTCTATCTAATAACAAATCAATACAAGTAAACTATTCAAAGCTAAATTAACTTAAAGTATTGATCAATATCAATGTGAGTGTGAGACAGGACTCACGTGTTGGTCTGGACGGAGCTGATCTGAGAGTTAGGTGCGGTGGTCTGTTCTGTGATGGATCTCTGGAACAGGGCATTACTGTAGGTGTTCGCTGGCTCACTGACACGTGTGTAGAACGGGTTGGTAGGAGAGCACACTGGCAGCTGCTTCGGTCGCACTGGTTTGGCTGCAGAATGACAGTAATACCGAGGTCAATCAATCAATAAATATTACAATCGTTATTCATTTGTTATTCTATTTATCAATGACTGCCTATGAAGCTCTCCATCCAATAAATAGCACATAATCACAGTCAGTAGAACTATATTTGGAGTGGGTGCGCTACCGATCTGTGCAGCATGGGGGCGCCTCAGCGCGTTCTTGGTCCTCATGGTTTCTTTGATGCGGTCCACTTCCTTCTGGTAACGACGCCTGTCGATCATGGCGCCCTCCTTGGCATCCCTCAGTGCCGTCTCCAGGGCCTTAACTCTCTCAGCAGTAGACCGAAGACGTTTCTCCAGCTTTGGAAGCTCACAACGCAGATCTGCATTGTCACGAACCAGCTACAGAGAAATACAAAGAGAGAGAGAGAAGGGAGGAGGAGAGAGAAGAAATAAAAGAGTGACACAAGGGAAGAGAGATTTATAGCAGGGAATACTGATAGATCAGGGGTGGATAAGGTAAGAGAGGGTGGGATGAGACTCGGTGACGGCAGTTTGAGAGAGATGAGGGGAGATTGTATTAACAACAGGGAAGGAGAGGAGACTGCACACTGACCTTGACATAAAATGATGCGTTTATGACTCATCAAAAGCTAAATTTAGCCACACGAGCATGCTTTCTTTCAATATTATTGTGTCCCCTGAATATCTTGTGTCACGGAAGTATTTTGAATTTAAATGTTTCCTCTCTCATAACCCATAGCATGAAATCATATAAACATTCAAAGATAAATATACTGTGTAACCTTTCCTCATTTGGTTCATGCCAGACTAAAACAGCTCAGAACCTGTCAGATAACAAGTGATAACATCTCAGTGAGTATTGCATCACACAAACACACATTCACATACAGCTCACTCTTTTTCTCTTTCAAACTCTCTCTCAATTTCAAACATCTCTCTGATCTACAAAAACAACAACTGCATGCCAAGAAAGAGTGTTAAGGAAGCATCGAGCCGTGTGTGTCCCTTTTAGAAGCCTGATGCAAAAGAAGAGGGAAAAAAGAAAAAATAGGATGCAAAAAAAAAAAAAAAGAGGATGCAAGGACTGCTGGGAGATGGAGGCGAAGGAGAATCGAGGGCCTGTACCTGTCGGTGGCACTCCATCACCTGCAAGGTGTTCTCTTAACACACGACAACTAGAACAACAACAGAAACCCACGACACACAAACACACACATCCATGCTCACACACACTAAACAGCACGAGAACAAGAGGTGAAAAAGGAGTCAAGGGTAGAGAGTTGAGTGTGGAAAGGCAAGAAGGGAAAGGGGTGATGCTAGGTTGCGATGTAGGATCATGGTAGGTGTTCATACTTGGAGCAGGAGAGAGGTTTCTGGTGCGATCAGTACGGTTTTACTTCATCCAAACAAGTCAGACAACACAACTATCCTGTGAGGCTCTCACCTGTTTGTGAACCTTTGTAAGCTGGTCCAGGTTATTCTCAAGAAAGGAAATCTTCTGTTTCTGGGTGCAAGACCCCCCACTATCATCAGGCTCCATTTCGGAACTCTGTGGAAGAAAGAAAAGAATTGGAACAGAGAGAAATAAAGAGAGGTGAAAGGGGAGTTTAGTCCCCTTCATAGTGATTAATAGGGGTATCTTCTGTCTTTCTTTCTCCATCTATCACTCACTTTTTTAACCCGCGACGTGAGGTCTTGAACGAACAGCTTGCGCAGGTTGTGGAGGGTCTGGAGCTCCCGAGCCTGAAAACAGAGATGGAGAAGAAGAGCAGTCAAAGAAAAGAAAAAGAGGGAGAAGGTAAAGAAAAGAGAGGTAGAAGCAGAGAGAGAAGAAAGAGGAAGAGAGGAGGGTAAGAGAGAGAGACAGAGAGAGGGCCACTCACAACAGTGTCCTCCAGCCCTTTGAGGTCCTGCTTGGTCTGCTCATGGCGTTCATGCAGGAATCTGACAGGAAGAGAAAACACATCATCCGCAACATCCAAATCAGAATAGATTCCTTAACTTTGTGACTTCACGTTGTGTCAGTGTGTGTGTGTGTGTGTTTGTGTTTGTGTGTGTTCAGACTATGTCAGCGTGTGTGTGGTGCTCAGACTTACGACAGCTCCTCCAGCCGCTCGCTCTTGCTGCTGTCCACGCTCTTCAAACGGTCAAAGTCGGCAAGCACCTGAGCCAACTCAATCTGCAGCTTCTGGTTATGACTGAGAGAGATGGAGAGAGAGAGGATCATGTTTAATAAGAAAGAGAGAGAGAGAGACAAAACGTTGAATGTTCAAGGTTTTTAAAGTGAAGTGAATATTTTATTTTTATCTCATCAACAGCACATAAACTGAGAGGGTTACAGTAGTCTTGATGACACTGACTCAGTGAGGTCATCAATGATCCTCTGCTTCTCGTTGATCTCATCCCGCAGATGGGCCATCTGCTTGTGGTGGAGACCACGGTGAGACTCCTGCTGCCGAGGAACCTTCTGAACCACAATGAGGAAAAGAACACGGTCAGTTTCATTTAATTTCACTCATTAATAGGTGACATAATTAGCATTATTGGAATCAATGTTTACCTTGATGTTACCCTCCTCGGTCTCACCCTTCTCTCCATCCTTCTCCTCAAGCAGAGAGTTATCTGTAACATAGAGAGAGATCTGTAAAGATCTGGTTTCCCACCTGGGGCCTGTAGCCTGACTGATGTGAGGGTGGATGGTGTGTGGAGGAGTGTTACCTGGGTCCTGCAGTTTGGCCAGCTCCTCGCTGAGGGAGTCGTGGCTCTCCTCCAACATCCTCTTCTTCTGCTCCACACTCTGCATGTACTCCGTCAGAGAGCGGATCTTCGTTTCATGCTGTGAACACCTCACACAGAGTCACTTAGCTGACGTGACACAATACACTCCCATCTATACAGTTAATAAAATGTCTATACATTTCGTCAATGACATGACGGAAAAATGTATTCATAGTGTGCGGTGGTAAAGTGTATCTATGTATAGATCAGAGGAGGCTGGTGGGAGGAGCTATAGGAGGATGGGCTCAGTGTAATGGCTGGAATTGAATAAATGGAACAGAGTTAAACATGTTGTTTCCATTTGTTTAATGTGTTTGATCCCATTCCATTGATTTAATTCCAGCCAATACAATGAGCCTGTCCTCCTATAGCCCCACCCACCAGCCTCCTCTGGTATACATGGTATCAACATACCATATGTATTTATATACATATGCTGTGTATAGTATAGTCATTCTAGCTGGTTGTGATGTCTGTATTGCGTATACTGAGGTGCCCAGGCTGACCTGGGAGATGAGGAGCTGGCAGGAGGAGAGCTCGCGGCCCGTCTCCTCCATCTTGCGATGACACTCCACCTGCAGGTTCTCCAGCTGGCGACAGCGCTTCACCATGGACTTGACCTCCGACTTGATCTTGCTGATGTAGAGACGGGCCACCGTGAACTCCTCCTCGATCGCCCCACTGATCTCCACCGGCTACAGCAGAGAGAGAGAGAGAGTAGAACGGGAGAGAGAGGGATTGAAAAGAAGGCTCACAGGGAGGGCGAGAGATGGAGGGATGGGGGGGGGGGAGGAAGATGAAGCACCTACTGTATACAAATCCTCTCTCACTGCCCATCTAACTATTCTACCTCAGGAGTTCCAGAGGAGAGCAGTATGAGGTGGAAGTAACTTACCAGCTTGATCTCCCCGTTGCCCACGATGGTGCTGAACTCACTTAGGTCCCTCATCAGGCCGTTGAGGACGTCAGCAATGCGCTTCCTCTGCTGACCACTCACTTCCTGCATGTGGGATAGCTCCGCCTCCAACTCCATCAGACTGGCCTGCACAGCAGACACGATGGAAGGAGAGAGGGACAAACGAGAGACAGGCTAAAGATTTACTTATGCAAAAATGTAATCGAAATTATGCCACCACGTTGACAGAGCTCTAGTAATTTCAAGTAGAGCAAAGAATCCATAAAGACCACATAGACTTCATACAATACTTCATAGAAAATCATAGTAGAATTTATGTGTTCTATGCCTTGTATTTCTATGCCCTGCTGACCCACCATCTTCTGGGCCAACTGGTCGGCCAGCAGCTGGTTCTGCAGGCCCTTCTCCTCCACCTCCTGGCTTTTCTGGTCATAGTTGATGGCCAGCTCCTCAAGTGCCTGCAGCACCTCCTTCACCTCTGTCTTGGCACAGTTGCTCTCCACCTGCAGACGGCCCAGCTCCGCCTGCACCTTGTCCCCATCCCCACGGGAAGATGCCAGCAGCTAGAAGACACAGAGAGAGAAACGATCACGTGAACACAGCTTCACAAATATTTTACATTACATTTACGTCATTTAGCAGACGCTCTTATCCAGAGCGACTTACAGTTAGTGATCATATGTAGGAACACAGTACACATACACAGACAACACACAATATTCGTAATATTCATATTTTACACAGTACAACCACACACAAGACACACACAGATTGACTAGATTTAGAATTGGTATTTGAGTCGTCCCCTGTTGCTGCTATGACAACTGTTCAATTGAAAGAGATTTGCTGCAAAACTGAAAGGGTAAGAAATGGCTTATAGTATTAGACCAACATGTATAGATTCAGGATCATCAAATGTATCAGATGATCAACTATATTTAGGGTAGACATAGAGAGGATTCCAGGTTATTTGTTTGCTTGGTTAGAATTCTACAACTTCTTCTGTATAGGCCTACTGTACATCCCCATTAGATGTCACCTCTACCAATAGAGATAGTCAGAGGACTCTACTTGCATATAACCCAAGTTTTAGCATGGACGTTTCCATTGAAGGCTTCCACCATTTTAAAGTAGTCAACAGGGTGGGGATTCCTATGGGTTGGGTGTGATCAGCCAATGATCAGAGCATTGTCTTCGTCTTTAAATTGGGTGCTATGGTCTGTAAATGGCTTTAAGCTATATCACCGCCATCTAGTGGTTACAATAAATGAATGACACACAATATCTGGTTCAGGATTGCAGGTGGCAGTAAATCACCAATATTAGCTTTACACTTTTTTCAAACACAAAAGAAGAAGAAAATGTACTACTTTAAAATGGAGATAGCCTCAATGTGACTAGATGGTATTCAGCTACGGTCAGAAGTGACTTTTCCGTAGCAGGTTAGGAGAACTTATGCAGCAGGTTAGGATAATTACGATAATTAGGTTAAGGTTACGAAAAGGGTTAGAGTTAGGGTTAGCCTCGCTGAGAACCAGGCTTCCCTAATTGGAAAGCCTGGTGAAGCCTGGTGAAGTCAATGGCAAAAAGGGGTGGAAACCCGGTGTAGATCTGTGACGCCTCGCTACACGTCAAACCAATCAAATGCCTCGCTTGGGCAGAGCTCACCAGATTAGTACCGTTGGAGCAACAGTGTGTGAGGATGGCCAGGAAATCGCAGATTAAAACCCCATCAAAATATGTTGAAGTATGCCATGTTTGTGGTGAACCCTACGACTCTAACAGGAACAAACATAACATTTTGAAAGGTTAATCGTCTTTATTGTGACCGGACAACACACTGGCGGTTGGAAAACAGTGACGAACATAACACGCAGCACCCCTTCTATGGGCATGTGGGGGGAGGGTTCTTGAAATGTAAGATCCAATAAAAATGCAGCCGTTCTAGCCGTTTCGGCTAATACACAATTCTCCAGACCTCAAGGAGGTGTGACAACAACAGGTTTTCGAGGTATGGCTACGCGAGACTAGGGTTACGGTTAGCTCAAATATCCAAATTCTCGCTGAACGTGCAACTTTTGACGTCACTTTGACATAAACTGTATGCCGTCTAGCCATAACCGCCTCGATGGCGCTGCCCATGCTGTCACAGACGCCATAATGGCAGATATACAAAGGCGAGACCTCTTTCCATCTCCATGCCTCTACCACTACTACCTCTAGTGTCCATAACACAAAGAGCACTATATACTACGATAGTATTAGACCAACATGTATAGATTCAGGATCATCAAGATTTGTATCACCATAAAAAGCGAACGTATTTGTTAATAAGGCCTTTGCATGAAGGAGAGTTGCCTGGACAATGATTGTCCGAGTGTGTCCTTACCTCATCCTGATCCAGCATCTGCTCCTTCAGTTTCTCAACCAACTGGCACTGCAGGTTGATCTCATCATCCTGTGGAGACACACGCACACACACTATGGTCACTTGGTCTGCTAGTGGAAATGTGCATACACTGAGTGTACAAATCATTAGGAACACCTTCCTAATATTGAGTTGCACCCCCTTTTGCCCTCAGAACAGCCTCAATTCGTCAGGGCATGGACTCTACAAGGTGTCGAAAGCGCTCCACAGGGATGTTGGCCCATGTTGACTCCAATGCACAGTTGTGTCAAGTTGGCTGGATGTCCTTTGGGTGGTGGACCATTCTAGATACAAACTGGGAAGTGTTGAGCGTGAAAAACCCAGCAGCGTTGTAGTTCTTGACACAACCGGTGCACCTGGCACCTACTGTTCTTAATGTTTTGTACACTCAGTGTATGTAATACCCTTCCAATGTGTGTGTGTGTGTGTATGGTGTGGTGTGTGTGTGTGTTTATGTGTGTGTGTGGTGTATGGTGTGTGTGTGTTTCAACAGGCCCTGACCTTGTCGTCCAGCTGCTTGTAGAGCTTGCGGATCTCCTCCTCGTATTTCTGACGCTCCTCCTCAGAGATGCGCACCACGATGGAGGAGGTGTCATTGTCCAGGATCATCATGGGGCTCCGCTCCTCCACCGACTCCAGATGCACCACGTCAGCAGTGATCCTCTCCGTCTCAGGAACATTCTCTCCTGGAGGAGCAAGAGGAGTGGAGAGGAGATGATGTGTCAGCAGTCTATGTCAGCTCTTAAGAGAATTGACTTCCTATTCATCTGTCTAGCTTTTTCCTGGAAATGTGGAAAAGTGTACTGACATGCCTGTGTGCCTTGCTGCCAACCTCAAGCAGAGTTCAAGGAATATCAAGAATATGCATGGCAAGCATGTTATTTTCAAAGTATATTAAGAGTATAAATTCAATCAACATTGAGAAAAAATGTGTCATTAACAATAAAGGAAAGTAATAAACTAGGCATCCTCAACCATGCTAAATGCTGTCCAGTTCTGTGTTTACAGTATGTCTCACCGTTCCTCCAGCGGTTGAGCTCAGCCTCCAGCCTCTGAACCGTTTCCTTCATGGTTTTGTTCTTCTCCTTCTCCTTCTCGTACTTCCTCTTCCACTGATCAGCCGTCAGCTCCAGGTTGACGGAGGCCGTGTTCCTGATGGTCTTAGCACTGGAGGGCAGGGGGAATGTTAATGACATCAGCTTTTATTCATCATACCAGTAATATATGCATATTCATATTGGAACAGGTGAATATGAATACGGGTTAAGGAAATATTGCATGTAAAATCATTTGACTACGGACATATTGGTACATTGGCCATTTCTGTGTAGAATTGACAGTTGACACGGTTAAATTAGTACATTGTCAATGCAGGGAGAAGACAAGATGGGCAAAGTGTTTGTTACCGTTGTCCAAACATCAGGGTGGACTTGGTCTCAGCGTCGTTGAAGCTGGATGGTGAGCAGCAGATGAACATGGTGGTCCTACAGTTACCACCCAGAGAGTCCTGCAGTATACGGGTCATCTTGCTGTCACGGTATGGCACGTGGGTTTTCTACCAAACAAAACAGAGGAAGAAGGGATAAAGTGAGTAAGTATACTCTTAGAAAAAAGGGTTCCAAAAGTATTGTTCGGCTGTCCCCATAGGATAACCCTTTTTGGTTCCAGGTCTCCCAGGTCACCCTTTGTGGAAAGGGTTCTACAAGGAACCCAAAATGGTTCTACCTGGAACCAAAAAGGTTTCGTCAAAGGGTTCTCCTATGGGGACAGCAGAATAACTATTTTAGGTTCTAGATAGCACCTTATTTTCTAAGAGTGTAGAGTAAATATGCAGCATTCAGTTGATGGCAGAGAAATCTAGGAGAAAGTTGGCATTGATAGGTGTGTGTGGTGAGTTGGCATTGACCAGGCTTCAGATGGGTTATCATTGAGAGTGGTGTGGGGGTGAACTTTTGTTAGCAGGTCCATGGGGTGGGTTGGCCTGGATGGCATGGAGATGATTGTACAGTGAGTTGGTACGGATAAATGTGTGTAGTGGTTGGAGGGGCTGGATTGATATTAGGGTGACAGGTGTGTAAGGTAGACGGCTGTACTGTCCTGGACTCACCGTCCCTTCAGCCAGTGCAGAGATTACGTTGCCCAGAGCAGACAGAGACTTATTGATGTTTTTGGCCTCATCAAGAACGGCACCCGCAGCGCCAGTTTTGCTGACCTGAGAGAGAGAAAGAGAGTGGGGGCAGAGATAGAGACAGGGAGACAGGTGCAGAGATAGAGACAGGGAGAGAGAGACAGGGAGAGAGAGAGAGAGAGAGAGAGAGAGAGAGAGAGAGAGAGAGAGAGAGAGAGAGAGAGAGAGAGAGAGAGAGAGAGAGAGAGAGAGAGAGAGAGAGAGAGAGAGAGAGAGAGAGAGAGAGAGAGAGAGAGAGAGAGAGAGAGAGAGAGAGAGAGAGAGAGAAGAGAGAGAGAGAGAGAGAGAGAGAGAGAGAGAGAGAGAGAGAGAGAGAGCGAGAGAGAGAGAGAGAGAGAGAGAGAGAGAGAGAGAGAGAGAGAGAGAGAGAGAGAGAGAGAGAGAGTAAATTACTGACTGTGACTCAATGACCTATGGAAAGGTCAAAACCCTCAGTGTCACTGTGCTTATAATGTCAGCTCTGTCACAATGGCATATGCAGAGTAGACATTGACCCATAGTCTCTCTCACCTCAGCCCAGCTACATAAACCAGACAGACAGGAAGTGAAGTCTTACCTTCTCACTACCAGCCAAGTCCACCAGGTAGAGTTTCCCACACAGCTTCTGCTCCGTCTCCACGTGTTCCTGCTTGATGTTGATCAGGAAGATACTGTGACTGCGAGAGCTGTGCTCATTCATGTCTATGAGGAGCGAGAACAACATGGAGACGAATGAGCATCTTCATGTCAATATGCACAATGTCCCAACTGTCACAATACACTTGACTAACCATGAAACTCTCCTGCTAGCAGAAAGACAAGGCAACTGGATTCTCTGCTAAAAAAAGGGGAGTGGTGGGAATGGACTAACGGAGGGAACATTCTGAAGACTTACTGGTCACGGCAACATGGCGGTTGTTCTTCCCCTCGTCAATGACATCCATGACCTCATCAGGGCTGGACACAAAGCGCTCGGTGCAACCCTACAGGGAGGGGGAGGGATGATAGAGGAGTGAGATAATAAAGGGTTAATAATGAATATGCATACCTTTTTTCTTGGACAATGTTATGCACAGTTATAAACAGATGTAGGTGTAGTTAGTGACAGTGGGCCTTGTCAAACCCACCTTCACATATGGGATCTTGTTCTTATCCTCATGAACAGCCAGGTTAGTCTTGGTCACTAAAAGATACAGAAACAACCTTTAGGGCAGACAGTTTTTTAAGAAGATTTGGCTTAGTAATGGCATTAGATGTAGACTTGGTAAATCAAAGGTAGAACTGTGCACAAACCATCCAGCAGATCACGGATTTTGTCCATATAGACTTCAAAATATGAAACCTAAGTAGTGGAAATGAAAAAGAGAAGATAATCACAATCAAGTCATACATGCTGTGGCTCCATGTACGAGCACTAAGACATTTACATTGTGGTATACAAATGGATGATTCCTCATACACTCTTAGAAAAAAAGGTGCAATCTAGAACCTAAAAGGGTTCTTTGGCTGTCCCCATAGGAGAACCCTTTGAAGAACCCTTTTTGGTTCCAGTTAGAACCTTTTTGGTTCCAGGTAGAACCTTTTGGGGTTCCATGTAGAACCCTTTCCACAGTGGGTTCTACATGGAACCCAAAAGGGTTCTACCTAGGGCTGTGGCGGTCATGACATGTTGTCAGCCAGTTATTGTAATGCAAAGCCTGCTGGTCTCATGGTAATTGACCGTTAATTAACATAAACACGTTTAGCATCTCCAGGCCCCCACGCATACAGGCCTTTAGAACATCTACATTTAAAAATGTCTAATAAATCAATTGAATATACACCATCACAATAAATCCATTATTTATTTTAGTCAGGTCTAAAGAATCATGCTATGAAGAGAATGTATTTCAGAACAGAATATGATAACTGTATGTTATCTGGCTATGTGCCATGCCATAGGCTGTAGGCATGTTCCTTTAGCAGACAAGATATGCTTTTAAGCCCCGTGCCATTATTTTACATTATATAATTTTATAGTAAGAAGAATATAATTGAACTTAGCTGAATAAAATAGAAAGGATATTTTTCCCATTCCGGAGCGAGTGCGCATTATGAAGTGGCTATGTTGAGCGTAAAATTGATCATTTGAAACAGGTCCAATACGTTTAGAGTTATATTGGTCTGTAAGCCGCACTGCACAATCAATGAACCAACAGCATCACCTAGGCCTATAGCCTGCGTTCTCTCCTACACTGGATATAATGTTTGAAGTGTAGCATAAGGTACCAGTCCCATCCAGTATGCATAATAATACAGTCCACACTCCTAGGCGATTAATAGAATTTGTTAAATTTTGGAGTATAGGCTAGACCAATTATGTACCAAAGACATCTTAAATCAGTTTTTGTGTATGTTTTTCTGCCATGCATAATATGTGTATAATAGCACAATCATTATTTTAATTCAGGGATTTTTTCGAGGTTGGGCTCGTTTGCATAAACTCTAATATGTGTATGGGTGTTTTGAATTAATCAAAGTGCTCTCCATTTCGTTGTTAGGCTTTGAAACAACATCCACAATGACCATGTTCCAACCTGTTGTTGAACTTCTTTCTTCAAATTGATTAATCACAGTGAAGTGAGTTTTAAAAGCACATACTGTTTTGATGATAAGTGTTTGAGGTGATTTTCAATTGCATTTGCATTGATGTCAGAGTGGTTAGAGGGACAATAGAGCTCTGAGTACCAGGCCATTAGCGACCTGATGACTGTTAGCAAGTTGGGTACTACCAATGTCCAGAGTGCATAAGAGGAGATTATCGTGACCACGGTCACGAGGAAATTTCCTGGTGTAGTGGTATTATGGTCACCGCAACAGCCGTAGTTCTAACCGGAACCAAAAAGGGTTCTACCTGGAACCAAAAAGGGTGCTCCTATGGGGACAGCCGAAGAACCCTTTTGGAACCCTTGTTTCTAAGAGTGTAGGGGATGAAAAACCCTAACCATCCTAAATATGGAGAGAGAGAGAGAGAGAGAGAGAGGGAGAGAGAGAGAGAGAGAGAGAGAGAGAGAGAGAGAGAGAGAGAGAGAGAGAGAGAGAGAGAGAGAGAGAGAGAGAAGACAGGCTATGTGCACACTGCCCACAAAATGAGGTGGAAACTGAGCTGCACTTCCTAACCTCCTGCCAAATGTATGACCATATTAGAGACACATATTTCCCTCAGATTACAGCGATCCACAAAGAATTCGAAAACAAACCCAATTTTGATAAACTCCCTTATCTACTGGGTGAAAAACCACAGTGTGCCATCACAGCTGCAAGATTTGTGACCTGTTGCCACAAGAAAAGGGCAACCAGTGAAGAACAAACACCATTGTAAATACAACCCATATTTATGTTTATTTATTTTCCCATTTGTACTTTAACTATTTGCACATTGTTACAACACTGTATATATACATAATATGACATTTGAAATGTCTTTATTCTTTTGAAACTTCTGAGTGTAATGTTTACTGTTAATATTTATTGTTTATTTCACTTTTGTTTACTATCTACTTCACTTGCTTTGGCAATGTTAACACACGTTTCCCATGCCAATAAAGCCCTTAAATTGAAATTGAAATTGAAATTGAGAGAGAGAGAGAGAGAGAGAGAGAGAGAGAGAGATGAATCCAAACCTTGATGTGGAACTCCAGGTTCTCGTCCATGCCAAAGATATGGTTGAAGATGTCCTCTGCAATCCTGGGAATGATGCCCATCTGATTGGGGTCATGCAGTTTCCCCTATAAAGACATACTGTGCAGTCAATCTCTGGTGTTTGAGAGGTTAATACCTGTTATATATTGTATGAATATGAAAATCCTCATGTCATTACTAGCAGTGTTTTTCCAATACCATTTACTAGATGGGGTGCAAATGCCCCCAAAGCAACATCCGGGGTATTACATTTCGATTTAAACCAAACTGAAGCCAAATTTATGCTGAATCATGGAGTTATTTCACAATGCGAGATCATCACTTTTTCAGAAGAGCACGTATTTGAAAATACTGTATTATGTATATAATTGCAATGACTCCCACTGTACCTCCATGGTGTGAGTCTTGCCGGAGGCGGTCTGTCCATATGCGAAAATAGTGCCATTGTATCCACCCAGAACATCTATATAAACAGAGGGAAACCAAGATAATTTGAGGAAATTATAGAAATGAAAGAATTTCTTCAGGCCTTCAAGTTTGGAAATAAGGAAGACACCACCAACCTTTAATATGAACACAGTTATGGGAAACAAAGGCAAGTAGGCTACTACTGTGTGATGTCACCGACTGATTTAATCAATTGATGAGTCAGAACCCCACACTGACTTCTCTTTTATCTCTCTAATATACCTCCATAGACTGCGTGTGGATGTTCGTTCTGCCATTATTGGCAGTATTTGCTCCTTACCCTTGACAATCTGTTTAGCACAGGTATTGTAGACCTGCTCCTGAGTGGTGTTGGTGGGAAAAACCCGGTCGAACACGTATGACCGCCCCTGGGAGACACAAAGAGATTAGGTCAGTTGTGTAAACCAAATACTGTAGCTATTACTTAGAATACACAGACCAAGATGAACCATGGTATAGACATACTGAATAGGAAAATAATTACAGAAATGTTCTTGTCTCCAATTGTATCCCAAACAAACAAACCATGGAAATGCAACCAAGTTTGTTCTTGGTTCCTTGTTTATGGATAGTGATAGACGATTCATGTATGTCAATCACGGAATAAATGAATGAGACAGAAGAAAAAATATGGTCAGAGACAATAAGGACCAAAACCAAAGCCGTAGCAAAATAATCCTGTGTCCTAGGATATAGATTGGAGGGCGTACTGTTTTATCTGCCCAGTGCCTACACAGTCACTATGTATGATCACTAACGATTATAAAACTGCCTATAGGAGACCTGGCAGTGTGGTACCAGGACAACAACCTCTCCCTCAACGTCAGCAACACAAAGGAGCAGATCGTGGACTACAGGAAACGGAGGGCCGAGCACACCCCCATCCACATCGATAGGGCTGTAGTGGAGCAGGTCAAAAGCTTCAAGTTCCTCGGTGTCCACATCACTAAGGATCTATCATGTTCCAAACACACCAACACAGTCGTGAAGAGGGTACAACAACAACTCTTCCCCCTCAGGAGGCTGAAAATATCTGTCATGGAATCATGTAGTAAACAAAAAGGTGTTAAACAAATCAAAATATATTTTATATTTGAGATTCTTCAAATAGCCACCCTTTGCCTTGATGACAGCTTTGCACACTCTTGGTATTCTCTCAACCAGCTTCACCTGGAATGCTTTTCCAACAGTCTTGAAGGAGTTCCCACATATGCTGAGCACTTGTTGGCTGCTTTTCCTTCACTCTGCGGTCCGACTCATCCCAAACCATCTCAATTGGGTTGAAGTCGGGGGATTGTGAAGGGCAGGTCATCAGATGCAGCACTCCATCACTCTCCTTCTTGGTCAAATAGCCCTTACACTGCCTGAAGGTGTGTTGGGTCATTGTCCTGTTGAAAAACAAATTATAGTCCCACTAAGCCCAAACCAGATGGGATGGCGTATTGCTGCAGAATACTGTGGTAGCCATGCTAGTTAAGTGTGCCTTGAATTCTAAATAAATCACAGACAGTGTCACCAGCAAAGCACCCCCACACCATAACACCTCCTCCTCCATGCTTTACGGTGGGAACTACACATGCAGAGATAATCCGTTCACCCACACCGCGTCTCACAAAGACACGGCGGTTGGAACCATAAATGTCCAATTTGGACACCAGACCAAAGGACACATTTCCACCAGTCTAATGTCCATTGCTCGTGTTTCTTGGCCCAAGCAGGTCTCTTCTTCTTATTGGTGTCCTTTAGTAGTGGTTTCTTTGCAGCAATTCAACCATGAAGGCCTGATTCACACAGTCCCCTCTAAACAGTTGATGTTGAGATGTGTCTGTTACTTGAACTCTGTGAAGCATTTATTTGGGCTGCAATTTCTGAGGCTGGTAACTCTAATGAACTTATCCTCTGCAGCAGAGGTAACTCTGGGTCTTCCATTCCTGTGGCAGTCCTCATGAGAGCCAGTTTCATCATAGCGCTTGACGGTTTTTGCGACTGCACTTGAAGAAACTTTCAAAGTTCTTGAAATGTTCCGTATTGACTGACCTTCATGTTTTAAAGTAATGATGGACTGTCATTTCTCTTTGGTTATTTGAGCTGTTCTTGCCATAATATGGATTTGGTCTTTTACCAAATAGGGCGATCTTCTGTATACCACACCTACCTTGTCACAACACAACTGATTGGCTCAAACGCATTAAGAAGGAAAGAAATTCCACAAATTAACTTTAAAGAAGGCACACCTGTTAAATGAAATGCATTCCAGGTGACTACCTCATGAAGCTGGTTGAGAGAATGCCAAGCGTGTGCAAAGCTGTCATCAAGGTAAAGGGTGGCTATTTGAAGAATCTTAAATATAAAATATATTTTGATTTGTTTAACACTTTTTTGGTTACTACATGATTCCATATGTCTTATTTCCATATGTGTTATATAAGTCTCTTGAGTGGTTCGAATCCAGGCTCTGTCATAGCCGGCCGCGACCGGGAGACCCATGGGGCGGTGCACAATTGGCCCAGCGTCGTCCAGGGTAGAGGAGGGAATGACTGGCAGGGATGTAGAGCATGGTGTTTGCAACGCCAGGGTTGTGGGTTCGATTCCCACAGGGGGCCAGTATAAAAAAATAATGTATGCACTCACTAACTGTAAGTCGCTCTGGATATGAGCGTCTGCTAAAAAATGTAAAATGTCATAGTTTTGATGTCTTCACTATTATTCTACAATGTAGAAAATAGTAAAAATAAAGAAAACCCCTGGAATGAGTAGGTGTGTCCAAACTTTCAACTGGTACTGCCCCGAGTCAATACTTTGTAGATGCACCTTTGGCAGTCTTTCTGGGTAAGTCTCTAAGAGCTTTCCACACCTGGATTGTACAATATTTGCCCATTATTATTTTCAAAATGCTTCAAGCTCTGTCAAATTGGTTGTTTAATATTGCTAGACAACCATTTTCAGGTCTTGCCATAGATTTCCAAGTAGATTTAAGTCAAAACTGTAACTCAGCCATTCAGGAACAGTCACTGTCTTCTTGGTAAGCAACTCCAGTGTAGATTTGGCCTTGTGTTTTAGGTTATTGTACTACTGAAAGGAATTCATCTCCCAGTGTCCGGTGGAAAGCAGACTGAACCAGCTTTTCCTCTAGGATCTTGCCTGTATTTAGCTGCAACATTTCCCAGTCCTTAACAATTACAAGCATACCTATAACATAATGCAGCCACCACTACGTTTGAAGATATGGAGAGTGGTACTCAGTAATGTGTTGTATTCGATTTGCCCCAAACATAACACTTTGTATTATGGACAAAAAGTTAATTGCTTTTTTCATTTTTTGCAATATTCCTTTAGTGCCTTGTTGCAAACAGGATGCATGTTTTGGAATATTTTTATTCTGTACAAGCTTCCTTCTTTTCACTCTGTCAATTAGGTTAGTATTGTGGAGTAACTACAATGTTGTTGATCCATCCTCAGTTTTCTCCTATCAAAGCCAATAAACTCTGTAACTGTTTTAGTCACCATTGGCCTCATGGTGAAATTGCTGAGCGGTTTCCTTCCTCTCCGGCAACTGAGTTAGGAAGGACGAATGTATCTTTGTAGTGGCTGGGTCTATTGATACACCATCTAAAGTGTAATTAATAACTTCACCATGCTTAAAGGGATGTTCAATGTCTGCTTTTTTATGTTTACCCATCTACCAATAGGTGCCCTTCTTTGCGAGGCATTGGAAAACCTCCCTGGTCTTTGTGGTTGAATCTGTGTTTGAAACTCACTGCTCGACTGAGGGATAATTGTATATCTGGGGTAAAGAGATTAGGTATTCAAAAATCTGGTTAAACACTATTATTGCACACAGAGTGAGTCAATGCAACTTAATATGTGACTTGTTAAGCTAAGTTTTACTCCTGAACTTATTTAGGCTTGCCATAACAAAGGGGTTCATTTTTAATGAATTAGTAAACATTTCTAAAAATATTATTCCACTTTGACATTATGGGGTATTGTGTGTAGGCCAGTGACAAAAAAAATCTACATTTAATCTATTTTAAATTCAGCCTGTAACACAACAAAATATGGAAAAAGTCAAGGGGTGTGAATACTTTCTGAAGGCACTGTATCTACCTCAATAACCTCGCACCCCTGCACATCGACTCGGTACTAGTACCCCTTGTATATAGCTAAGTTATCGTTTCTCATTGTGTATCTATTATTACGTTTTACTTTTCTGAAGCAGATGACACATGGCCAAGAGCTTGACTCAGACTGAATTTTAACACAGCTGGTCTTGAAATAGGGAAATCATTCAGAATGCATTGTAATAGTTAAAGGATGATCATTCACATGTCCATTGTACAATAGGCCTACATTGAATATCACTCCCTGTAGAAAAACATAACAAGAGTAGCCTGAAGCTGACCCATTCACATCACTAGCAATACAGACGCATCCCCATGAAAAAAAGATTTGTCCAGTGTGAGGCAGTCAGTCTGGCACAGAGGGAGAGTGAGTCGGTTCTAAACAGGAGAATGATTATTGATCCTCTCCTCCATATGCAATTAGAGAACAGATTCTTGGCCCACTGTAAAGAATTATGACTGAAGAGAAGGTCAGCCAAAGGTGTGTCCCTTATCCTCAGTTAAACTCCAAATAAATCCACTCTCTCATTCCACTCTGTCCTGGCCCTGATGAACCCAACAGACTAGTAGGCCTATCTGAGGAGGGAATGATTAAGCTATGTGATACTGTGGCGTACAGTATGTATGTGGCATTTATTACATAGGCCTAGTACAATCCCTGCCTATACATTTAAAGTACCATTGCCATTACATGTACGAACCAAATCATTATGATGAGAATAACAGCAGCATATTGTTGCTAAAATAACATACAAACAATATTAGCTATTGGCAGACTATGTAGACCATCCATATAGGCGGCGGCCTGTAGTAAATATATTGAGTTCATTTCCATTGAACGGGTTCATTTCTGTTATCAATAGCCTTACACATAAGGTTAATGTAAATTGGTAAGCTATTGGATATGAGGCCTGATATGTAGCTGCAGTAAATAACACGTGACCAATAGGCCTACTGTAGGCCTATACACTGAGGGGAAATCACAGCCGACTGCACTGAATGCTCAACTGATGCCTACGCAGTTTAATGAAATTATTATAGTCAAGTAGCCAAATTTTAATCACAAATGATTGCTATTGGCAGTCCAAAAGGAAACATAAAAAGTTAATAATTTATTAATGAGCATAATAGAAACAAAGTGCCTTACCCCAACGCTGACACTGTCATCTCCTAGAAATGTAGGAATAAATTGATCCCCACGCAGAATCTCGGATTGATTCAGAGGGCGAAAGCGACACAACACCTTGATATTACATTCGGAGGTTGCATCCGCCATTGCGCAAATTCAATTGACGGGGTTGGAATAAACTAGTCGACAATCACAATTTGCAGGCCCAGTCGACTGTAAAATAAGTAATGACAGATCTGCTTGAATGCAAAAAGATACGTCCTTATTCTTATGTCTTCAAGGCTGAAAAATATTGCAACCCCGAGGTAAAGCTTGACCGTTTACTACGGATGAATTACAATTCAGAGACCAAAAATTATGCTTCGAGCATGTCGCAGCAAAAATTGGCTATGCATATAAACTCTAATTAATATAGCAGTGGGTTACATCATTGTAAGAATAGATTATGTCGAATTCATCCTCTGGTCAAATCTTTAAAGATGGACTTAGTGTCGGATGTTTTTCTTAGATGTGTTGTCAGATGATGGCACGGTCGGTCGGGCCGGTTGAAGGTGAGACAGACTGAGGTAAGCCAGTGTATCGCCTGTTTTGCGCTGGGTTTACTGTGTAGAGCGTAGGGCGTGGTCTGTCGCTTCCTGGTGGTACCCGCCTCAGCATCCACATCAGCATCCAGACACCGGATGTAGCCTATCAGCCGCATCACCACGTTCTTTGTATAGGCCTATAACGTCGAATGGATTAAACGTTTAATTGTTTATATGTTTTTATTAAAGGACTATAAATAATGTTACCTAAATCGTACAATTTCATTGACGTTAACGTTTATGTTGTTGAGCCTGTTTTACCCCCACTTGCATGCATTAATGAAATGTAGTCCTAAATGCGCCTTAATTTATTTTCTCCCCCAGGAAGGCTTTCTTACTGGAATGTAAGCTCGTCACATCACCGATGGGAAGCCATTGAAAATCAAAAGCGGAGTTTGAGCTCCTGGCTTTTTTCCACTGTCTCAAGCATGACTTTGCAAATAAGAGGTTTGCGAGACAATTCAGTAGATGAAGCCTACTATTAGTTGCAAATATCAACACAAAAGAATGCCAATTTTCTGTAAATAGTTTAATATTAAATAAAAAAGACTCCCATATAAAAAGAAAGCTACAGTCCACAATTTAATATTCTTTTAACATAAGTATTGAAAGCAAGGGTATGAGAAAATACTTAATTACAATTCCCCCGAAAATTCACAATTCATTGTTGTCTCTCTAACAATATAAAATCAAAATAAAACACATTAACTGTACATATTTACAAATCTCCAATTGTAGAAATTGCATAATCTGCTTCTTTTCGTTTTATTTAAATACAGTAAGAGATGCCAGTATTACTGGGCTGCCAGATAGTGTACAGAGCAAAGCGATCTGAAGGACAAAGAGAAAGTACAACTCTATCCCACCAAAAATACATTGCGTTAAAAACCCAGTCAGGTCCATAATTGTCACCCTTGCTAAAGATGAGCAAAAAAAACTTTATAAAATAAATACAAATATTGAGCTATATTGTATGCAAAAAAAAGAGGAAAATCATATTTATTTTATACTAATACAATTGCTCAGAGAAAGATAGGGGTCAAAATTATTGGCAGCCCTGTTTTCAATACCTCACGTTGCGAGGATAACAGCACTGAGCCTTTAAAATAAAAAGTAAAGATGTTTTGTTTTATGAGATTGGAGAACACATTGGGAGGGATCTTAGACCATTCCTCCATATAAAATATTTCCATATCCTGGATATCCTTCGTCTGCACTTCAAACCATAATTGTTCAATTGGGTTCAAGTACGGAGACTGAGATGGCCATTGCAAAATGTTGATTTTGTGGTAAATTAACCACCTCTTCGTGGATTTTGATGTGTGCTTGAGGTAATTGTCTTGCTGGAAGATCCACTTGCAGACACATTTCAGCCTGGTACTGGGTAAAGTTCATAATGACGTTGACCTTAACAAGGGCCCTAGGACCAAAATAGCCCCATAACATCAAAGATCCACCACCATATTTTACAGTAGGTATAGGGTTATTTTCTGGCCGCAACTTGATCTTCCAGCAATACAATAACCCCAAGAACACATCAAAATCCACAAAGAAATGGTTAATTGACCCCAAAAAAGTCGCAACATATTGTAATGGCCATCTCAGTCTACGGCCTTGAATCCAGTTGAAAATCTGTTGTTTGAATTGAAAAGCACAAAGATTCTGTATGGCGGAATAGTCTAAACCAATGTGTTCTCCAACATGATAAAACATAGTTTTTTAAAGGCTCAGTGCCGTTATCCTCGCAAGGTGAGTTATTAAAGGTATTGAAAAAAGAGGTGCCAATAAGTTTGACCCCTATCTTTAAGAAAAAAACATTACTTGTTAAACACAACCTCTTTTTTGTTTCCAATTGTATAAAATAATTGAATTTTAAAACATTTGAGCATACAATAGCTCAGTATTTGTTTTATAAAAAAATGTCACAGTCTTTTTTGTTCACCTTTATCAAGGGTGCCAATCATTTCGATGTATATCTCAACACACTATTTCTTCAGCCATTCCCCTGTGAAAGGACCTAATTGAAATGTGCATTGTTTGCTAAACATCACACAGAGAACATGCAGAGGAGTGTATTACAAACAAGACAGAGCTGGTTAATTAAGAAAGCTTATCTTGAATGTGGGTTGTTGGGAGTGTCAAGTCATGCCCATTTTACATTATCTTTATGAACTTGGAAATAAGACTTCAGACTATTTAGGCAGGTGAGTTCACTGGCTAACTCATTGATCCTGCTTTGTGATACACCCCCTGATTGGGAATTATTACTTTCTCCATTGCATTGTTTCCACACCTAGGCTATGTGTTGGGTAGTAGTGTGTCTGTCTACAGAGAGGCCAGAGACTGGCTGGCACAGATACATGGTCTCTCTCTGGGTACATATACTGTGTGACTACCACACTGGCACAGTGAGAGGGCTCAGCAACAGCAGGCATCTCTAGGAGTTGGTATAAGTTGCCCCACAACTCAGGTCCAGAATCAGATATATTTTGTATCCTCATAAGGATTTAGGGTTAGGTAATCTGATCCTAGATCTGTGCTCAGGGGCAACGTCTAGCTCGAGTGTCTCGAACACACTCCTGAACATACACAAACCACACGCACACAGTTATCATACAATCTCAAACAGAGAGCAAACGTAGGTCATTCAAGTAGATACTCTTATCCTGACTCACAGTAAACACACTGAGAAACAGTACAGTTTTTTGTAGACAATTCTAACACTTACATCATAACGGATCTCAATCAATAACAACGCCAAGCAACCACACAGACTTAAGATAGGAGAGGACCTAAGTGAAAGCATCCACAGAACTATTTAACATTTTTTAATCTAGATCACTCCTGTTCAAAAGGTAAGAGGTTGGCATGACGATATATTAGTGCAGTTGAAAAACAGAGTGAGGGAGCCTGGAGAATATAAAGCAAGTGATAGGGGGTGGGGTTGGTGGTGGGGGGGATTAGTGACCCTACTCCAGTCACTGTCTCTGGGACCTGGCCCCCCGCCGCCTCCTGCCCCGGACTGACCTCTCAGGCTTCAGCAGCACCACCTACAACACAGACACACATCATCATTAGAACCTGCACCCCTGTTAGAAACAGCAGCTAAGTTGATATAATACGCACTGATATAATAGGTCCAATTAAGTTAATGAGGGTTGCGGGAAGGTCTAGTGCTTTACCGTGGGTTTAGGTTCCTCTAGGGCTGGAGCATCCAGATCTCTGAAATCCTCCAGCACATTCTGTAGCCTGAGACAAACAAATTAATTAATATCACTATATACACTGAGTGTATATACCGGACACGTGCGCTTTCCATGACATAGACTGACCAGGTGAAAGGTAGAGTATGATCCCTTCATGTCACCTGTTAAATCCACTTCATCAGTGTAGATGAAGGGAGGAGACAGGTTAAAGAAGGATTGTGTATATGTGCCATTCAGAGGGTGAATGGGCAAGACAAATGATTTAGGTGCCTTTGAACGGGGTATGGTAGGCGCACCGGTTTTTGTCAAGAGCTGTAACGTTGCTGGGTTTTTCCACGCTCAACAGTTTCCCGTGTGTATCAAGAATAGTCCACCACCCAAAGGACATCCAGCCAACTTGACAACTGTGGGAAGCATTTGATTCAACATGGGCCAGCATTCCTGTGAAACGCTTTCGACACCTTGTAGTGTCCATGCCCCGACAAATTGAGGCTGTTCTGACTCAATATTAGGAAGGTGTTCTTAATGTGTTAATGTATATATACAGTCGTGGTCAAAGGTTTTGAGAATGACAAGTTTTGATCTTCACAAAGTTTGCTGCTTCAGTGTTTTTATATATTTTTGTCAGATGTTACTATGGTATACTGAAGTATAATTACAAGCATTCCATAAGTGTCAAAGGCTTTTATTGACAATTACATTAAGGTTATGCAAAGAGTCAATATTTGCAGTGTTGACCCTTCTTTTTCAAGACCTCTGCAATCCGCCCTGGCATGCTGTCAATTAACTTCTGGGCCACATCCTGACTGATGGCAGTCCATTCTTGCATAATCTATGCTTGGAGTTTGTCAGAATTTGTGGGTTTTTGTTTGTCCACCCGCCTCTTGAGGATTGACCACAAGTTCTCAATGGGATTAAGGTCTAGGGAGTTTCCTGGCCATGGACCCACAATTTCAATGTTTTTTTCCCCCGAGCCACTTAGTTATCACCTTGCCTTATGGCAAGGTGCTCCATCATGCTGGAAAAGGCATTGTTCGTCACCAAACTGTTCTTGGATGGTTGGAAGAAGTTGCTCTTGGTTGGAGGATGTGTTGGTACCATTCTTTATTCATGGCTGAGTATTTAGGCAGAATTGTGAGTGAGCCCAATCCCTTACCTGAGAAGCAACCCCACACATGAATGGTCTCAGGACGCTTTACTGTTGTCACCTTGTCTTCTCCGGACAAGCTTTTTTCCAGATGCTCCAAACAATCGGAAAGGGGATTCATCAGAGAAAATGACTTTACCCCAGTCCTCAGCAGTCCAATCCCTGTACCTTTTGCAGAATATCAGTCTGTCCTTGATGTTTTTCCTGGAGAGAAGTGGCTTCCTCGCTGCCCTTCTTGACACCAGGCCATGCTCCAAAAGTATTTGCCTCACTGTGCATGCAGATGCAGTTTCACCTGCCTGCTGCCATTCCTGAGTGAGCTCTGCACTGGTGGTGCCCCGCAGCTGAATCAACTTTAGGAGACGGTCCTGGCGCTTGCTGGACTTTCTTGGGCGCCCTGAAGCCTTCTTCACAACAATTGAACCTCTCTCCTTTATGTTCTTGATGATACAATAAATGGTTGATTTAGGTACAATCTTACTAGCAGCAATATCCTTGCCTGTGAAGCCCTTTTTGTGCAAAGCAATGATGACGGCACGTGTTTCCTTGCAGGTAACCATGGTTAACAGAGGAAGAACAATGATTTCAAGCACCACCCTCCTTTTAAAGCTTCCAGTCTGTTATTCTAACTCAATCAGCATGACAGAGTGATCTCCAGCCTTGTCCTCGTCAACACTCTCACCTAAGTTAACGAGAGAATCACTGACATGATGTCAGCTGGTCCTTTTGTGGCAGGGAAGGACTGCAATTAATTGCAATTCATCTGATCACTCTTCATAACATTCGTACAGTGGGGAAAAAAGTATTTAGTCAGCCACCAATTGTGCAAGTTCTCCCACTTAAAAAGATGAGAGAGGCCTGTAATTTTCATCATAGGTACACGACAACTATGAGAGAAAAAGTGAGGAAAGAAAATCCAGAAAATCACATTGTAGGATTTGTAATGAATTTATTTGCAAATTATGGTGGAAAATAAGTATTTGGTCACCTACAAACAAGCAAGATTTCTGGCTCTCACAGACCTGTAACTTCTTCTTTAAGAGGCTCCTCTGTCCTCCACTCGTTACCTGTATTAATGGCACCTGTTTGAACTTGTTATCAGTATAAAATACACCTGTCCACAACCTCAAACAGTCACACTCCAAACTCCACTATGGCCAAGACCAAAGAGCTGTCAAAGGACACCAGAAACAAAATTGTAGACCTGCACCAGGCTGGGAAGACTGAATCTGCAATAGGTAAGCAGCTTGGTTTGAAGAAATCAACTGTGGGAGCAATTATTAGGAAATGGAAGACATACAAGACCCTCGATCTGGGGCTCCACGCAAGATCTCACCCCGTGGGGTCAAAATGATCACAAGAACGGTGAGCAAAAATCCCAGAACCACACGGGAGGACCTAGTGAATGACCTGCAGAGAGCTGGGACCAAAGTAACAAAGCCTACCATCAGTAACACACTACGCCGCCAGGGACTCAAATCCTGCAGTGCCAGACGTGTCCCCCTGCTTAAGCCAGTACATGTCCAGGCCCGTCTGAAGTTTGCTAGAGTGCATTTGGATGATCCAGAAGAGGATTGGGAGAATGCCATATGGTCAGATGAAACCAAAATATAACTTTTTGGTAAAAACTCAACTTGTCGTGTTTGGAGGACAAAGAATGCTGAGTTGCATCCAAAGAACACCATACCTACTGTGAAGCATGGGGGTGGAAACATCATGCTTTGGGGCTGTTTTTCTGCAAAGGGACCAGGACGACTGATCTGTGTAAAGGAAAGAATGAATGGGGCCATGTATCGTGAGATTTTGAGTGAAAACCTCCTTCCATCAGCAAGGGCATTGAAGATGAAACGTGGCTGGGTCTTTCAGCATGACAATGATCCCAAACACACCGCCCGGGCAACAAAGGAGTGGCTTCGTAAGAAACATTTCAAGGTCCTGGAGTGGCCTAGCCAGTCTCCAGATCTCAACCCCATAGAAAATCTTTGGAGGGAGTTGAAAGTCTGTGTTACCCAGCGACAGCCCCAAAACATCACTGCTCTAGAGGAGATCTGCATGGAGGAATGGGCCAAAATACCAGCAAGTGTGTGAAAACCTTGTGAAGACTTACAGAAAACGTTTGACCTGTGTCATTGCCAACAAAGGGTATATAACAAAGTATTGAGAAACTTTTGTTATTGACCAAATACTTATTTTCCACCATAATTTGCAAATAAATACATTAAAAATCCTACAATGTGATTGTCTGGATTTTTTTCTCTAATTTTGTCTGTCATAGTTGACGTGTACCTATGATGAAAATTACAGGCCTCTCTCATCTTTTTAAGTGGGAGAACATGCACAATTGGTGGCTGACTAAATACTTTTTTCCCCCACTGTATATGCAAATTGCCATCATAAAAACTGAGATTGTAATTTTCAAAACTTTTGACCACGACTGTACACACAGCGTAAAAAACATTAGGAACAACTTCCTAATATTGAGTTGCACCGCCTTTTGCCCACAGAACATCCTCAATTTGTCAGGGCATACTCTACAAGCTGTCGAACACACACAGTGCATTCGGAAAGTATTCAGAACCCTTCACTTTATCCACATTTTGTTACATTACAGCCTTATTCTAAAATGGATTACATAGCTTTTTCCCCCTCATCAATCTACTACACACAATAACAAAGGAAAAACAGGTTTATAGAAATCTTTCCAAATGTATTACAAATAAAAAAACAGAAATATCACATTTACATAAGTATTCAGACCCTTTAACTCAGTACTTTGTTGAAGACCCTTTGGCAGCGATTACAGCCTCGAGTCTTCTTGGGTATGACGCTATAAGCTTGGCACACCTGTATTTGGAGAGTTTCTCCCATTCTTCTCTGCAGATCCCCTCAAGCTCTGTCAGGTTGGATGGGGAAAGTCGCTGCACAGCCATTTTAAGTCTCTCCAGAGATGTTCGATCGGGTTCAAGTCCGGGCTCTGGCTGGGCAACTCAAGGACATTCAGAGACTTGTCCCGAAGCGACTCCTGCGTTGCCTTGGCTGTGTGCTTAGGGTCGTTGTTCTGTTGGAAGGTAAACCTTCACCCCAGTCTGAGGTCCTGAGCGCTCTGGAGCAGGTTTTCATCAAGGATCTCTCTGTACTTAGCTCTGTTCATCTTTCCCTCGATCCTGACTAGTCTCCCAGTCCCTGCCGCTGAAAAACATCCCCACAGCATGATGCTGCCACCACTATGCTTCACCGTAGGGATGGTGAAAGGTTTCCTCCAGACGTGACGCTTGGCATTCAGGCCAAAGAGTTCGATCTTGGTTTCATCAGACCAGAGAATCTTGTTTCTCATGGTCAGAGTCCTTTAAGTGCCTTTTGGCAAACTCCAAGCGGGCAGTCATGTGCCTTTTACTGAGGAGTGGCTTCCGTCTGGCCACTCTACCATAAAGGCCTGATTGGTGGAGTACTGCAGAGATGGTTGTCCATCTGGAAGGTTCTCCCATCTCCACAGAGGAACTCTGGAGCTCTGTCAGAGTGACCATCGGGTTCTTGGTCACTTCCCTGACCAAGGCCCTTCTCCCCCGATTGCTCAGTTTGGCCAGGCCGCCAGCTCTAGGAAGAGTCTTGGTGATTCCAAACTTTTTCCATTCTTAAATGGAGGCCACTGTATTCTTGGGGTCCTTCAATGCTGCATAAATGTTTTGGTACCCTTCCCCAGATCTGTGCCTCGACACAATCCTGTCTCAGAGCTCTACAGACAATTCCTTCGACCTCATGGCTTGGTTTTTGCTCTGACATGCACTGTCAACTGTGGGACATTATATAAACAGGTGTGTGCCTTTCCAAAACCTTTCCAATCAATTGAATTTACCACAGGTGGCCTCCAATCAAGTTGTAGAAACATCAAGGATTATCAATGGAAACAGGATGCACCTGAGCTCAATTTCGAGTATCATAGCAAAGGTTCTGAATACTTTATTTTATACATTTGCAAAAAAAATGTAACCTATTTTTGCTTTGTCATTATGGGGTATTGTGTGTAGATTGATGAGGGGAAAAAAATAATTTGTAACAAAATGTGGGGAAAAGTCAAGGGGTCTGAATACTTTCTGAATGTACTGTATACACACATACATACAGTACCAGTCAAAAGTAGCCACCCTTTGCCTTGATGACAGTTTTGCACACTCTTGGCATTCTCTCAACCAGCTTCATGAGGTAGTCACCTGGAATGCATTTCAATTAAAAGGTGTGCCTTCTTAAAAGTTCATTTGTGGAATTTCTTTCCTTCTTCATGCGTGTGAGCCAACCAGTTGTGTTGTGACAAGGTAGGGGTGGTATACAGAAGATAGCCCTATTTGATAAAAGTCCATATTATGGCAAGAACAGCTCAAATAACCAAAGAGAAACGACAGTCCATCATTACTTTAAGACATGAAGGTCAGTCAATATGGAACATTAAGAACTTTGAAAGTTTCTTCAAGTGCAGTCGCAAAAACCATCAAGCGCTATGATGAAACAGGCTCTCATGAGGACCGCCACATGAAAGGAAGACCCAGAGTTACCGCTGCTGCAGAGGACAAGTTCATTAGAGTTACCAGCCTCAAATTGCAGCCCAAATAAATGCTTCAAGTAACAGACACAGAGGAGACTGCGTGAATCAGGCCTTCATGGTCGAATTGCTGCAAAGAAACCACTACTAAAGGACACCAATAATAAGAATTGACTTGCTTGGGCTAAGAAACACGAGCAATAGACATTAGACCGGTGGAAATCTGTCCTTTGGTCTGATGAGTCCAAATTTGAGATTTTTGGTTGCAACTGCTGTGTCTTTGTGAGACGAAGAGTAGGTGAACGGATGATCTCCGCATGTGTGGTTCCCACAGTGAAGCATGGAGGAGGTGTGATGGTGCTTTGCTGGTGACACTGTCTGTGATTTATTTAGAATTCAAGCCACACTTAACCAGCATGGCTACAACAGCATTCTGCAGCGATACACCATCCCATCTAGTTTGCACTTAGTGGGACTATCATTTGTTTTCAACAGGACAATGACCCAACACACCTCCAGGCTGTGTAAGGGCTATTTGACCAAGAAGGAGAGTGATGGAGTGCTGCATCAGATGACCTGGCCTCCACAATCACCCGACCTCAACCCAATTGAGATCGTTTGGGATAAGTTGGACCGCAGAGTGAAGGAAAATCAGCCAACAAGTGCTCAGCATATGTGGGAACTCCTTCAAGACTGTTGGAAAAGCATTCCAGGTGACTACCTCATGAAGCCTTTAGTAGTGTCCTTTAGTAGTGGTTTCTTTGCAGCAATTCGACCATGAAGGCCTGATTCACGCAGTCTCCTCTGTGTCTGTTACTTGAAGCATTTATTTGGGCTGCAATTTGAGGCTGGTAACTCTAATGAACTTGTCCTCTGCAGCTTCCTTTCATGTGGCGGTCCTCATGAGAGCCTGTTTCATCATAGCGCTTGATGGTTTTTGCGACTGCACTTGAAGAAACTTTCAAAGTTCTTAATGTTCCATATTGACTGACCTTCATGTCTTAAAGTAATGATGGACTGTCGTTTCTCTTTGGTTATTTGAGCTGTTCTTGCCATAATATGGACTTTTATCAAATAGGGCTATCTTCTGTATACCACCCCTACCTTGTCACAACACAACTGGTTGGCTCACACGCATGAAGAAGGAAAGAAATTCCACAAATGAACTTTTAAGAAGGCACACCTTTTAATTGAAATGCATTCCAGGTGACTACCTCATGAAGCTGGTTGAGAGAATGCCAAGAGTGTGCAAAGCTGTCATCAAGGCAAAGGGTGGCTACTTTGAAGAATCTAAAATATATTTTGATTTGTTTAACGCTTTTTTGGTTACTACATGATTCCATATGTTTAATTTCATAGTGTTGATGTCTTCACTATTATTCTACAATGTAGAAAATTGTAAAAATAAAGAAAAACCCTTGAATGAGTAGGTGTGTCCAAACTTTTGACTGGTACTATATATTGGTATTCAATTGAATTGTTCTAAGGAAAAGTGGTGGTGTTATAAGTGCCATCGAGAAGATGCGCAGAATAGTAAGTCGGTGCTCATTGTTATCAAAGATTCAAGTACAGAATCAAAATGAGCTCACGTTTGTTTCCTCTTCCTGCCCCTCCTGGCTCCCACCGTTTGTGTAGTTTGGTTCTGAAAGGGAAAAAGGGCACTGAAGTCTCAAATCTGTCACTGCTTGCAATGTAATATGCAATATTGTGGAGGAATGGCATTTTTAGCCATGCAGTGGTAAAACAATATATCCTTATGGCTCACCCTGCCCTGCTCCGTGTGCTGCAGACCCACAGTCTCCTCCTTGGGGCAGCTGCCCCCGTCTCTGGGGCTCAGGTACCCCCCTGCCTGGGGTCTGTCCCCCTGCCTATCTGACACAGCCTGGCTGTACGACTCGGTCTTGGCTTCTTCAAGGTAGATGGGAGGCAGAGGGGGGTTAGTGTGACCCTCTGGGACCCCTGGCTTGTTCTGCAGGGGCGTGGCCGAGCCGTCGTCACTGGGTTTGGGGGTGCCCTGAGCTGGGGAGTGGGCCGCCTCCATGTTGAGCCGGGACAGTTCTGGGTTCCTTAGGGAGCAGGCCTGGCGAGGGCTCAGGGACAGGGGGGCGCTGGCCTGAGGGAGGGGGGCGGAGGGGGCAGGGGGCTCCCCAGGGTAGGAGGGGGGTAAGGCACAGAGGGCATCCGCCCCAGACTTAGCTGCTTCCTGCTCGTTAGCACTGACCTGGAGGAAAGAGGTGTAGATGGTGTCCATGAAGGAGGCATACGGGTCCAGGACGCTCCCCACGGAGCCCTCACCACGCTGGGATACGGGGGCACGGACGGGACAGGGGCTGGGCGCAGCCTCTGGGGCAAGCCGATTGGCTGGAATATCCTCCTGAGGGGCGGAGCTGTCTTTTTCCTGTAAGGAGATTGGCTTTTCTCCCTCTGAGGGCGGTGCCATGTTGAGCTGAAGAAGGAAGAGGAACGGATGAGGTGATCAACATCCAATACAGATATTTAAATCACAGGACAAGGCTTGTGTCAGGGGCAGAATACAACAAGCACCTGGATGTTGTTGAGGAGGTTGATGGCCACATCAGGGCCCTGGAGTAGAGGCATGCCCAGGGCAGAGGTCTGTACGGGGGGCAGGAGGAGAGGGCCTGCACCTAGCCCCAGCAGACTGTGGAGGCTGGTCAGAGCAGACAGGTCTCCTACAGAGACACATGGTTCTTCATCAAAACAGTTTGTGAATTATCAATATGTGGGTAATCTACATGATATAGATGTGTTGTAGCTGTTCCTCACAGTTGTAAATAATTCACTATTCAGAGAGTTAAATGTAATAGACAATACTAACTATGATTCAGCATATCGAGGGTTTGGGACTATAATTTTTAAATTTTTGTCTAAAATGAGTTATTGACATAGCCTTGTTCTGTTCAATGTTCTCTACCTATATAGTACTCTAAATACCCCCAAAATAATGTTGTTAAGATCAAAATAATACAATATAAACATTTCGGACACCATTCAAATCGATGAGGGTTCAGAACTTTAAAGCCAATTATTTCAGAATCAAGTAATAGGCAACAAAACCACTTGATATTAATAGCAGTGGAAATGAATGGTGCTGTGACTAACCTAGTAGCCCTGGGTTGAGGAGAGTGGGCAGTAACTGGTGGAGGATAGGGTTGTCCTTTCCCTGGACAGACAGGGGGATGAGGGTGTCCACCCCCCCATCAGGGCCTGAAGCTGAGACCTGGATGGAGACAGGACCAAAACATCAAACGGATATCTCTAATACAGATAGTGCTAACTCCTTCACAAGGGAAAACTACTGGGTATGAGCACTAAGCTAAGGGAGGGAGCCTACCTGAGGTGGGGGTTGTTGGGGTGGGGGGAGCTGAGGGGTGGGCGGGAGGTCAGTAGAGCCCAGGGCAGCGGTTAGCAGAGCGGGGCTGAGGGAGAGGAAGCCTGGGGGAGGCAGGGGAGTGGGGAGCAGGAGCGACTGCAGGGCCTGGAGGGGCCCCTCGGCTGGGGGCAGCATGCCCTGGAGGGCCTCAAGAAGCCCAGGGCCGGGCAGGGACGACAGGTCCAGGAGTCCAGAGCCTTTATCCAGAGACAAACCCTCCAACAGGGCTGGGATGTGCTGCTGCTGCAGGGGGAGGTCCAGGCTCAGCTGGCCCAGCCCAGACAGGGGCAACATGGCAGCCTGCTGTTGGCCTAGTAGCAGGGAGGCCATAAGGAGAGCCTGGAGGCCCAGCTTCTCCCCTATCCCCAGATCACCCTCCTGGCCTGGGGTAAGGGTGGTAGAGGGGGGTAGCAGTGGGTTCAACAGACCCAGGAGATTCAGAGGCAGCTCTCCCTGACCTCCCATTATTGAGGGGAGTAAGCTAAACGGAAAGTTGTGGTTCAGATGGGCAGTCTGTTGTTGTTTCTGTTGTTGCTCTTGGTGTTGTTCATGCTGTAGCAGTAGTTGTTGATGTTCCGATTGTTGTTGTTGATCAGGCAGTTGATGGTGTTGCTGTGGGGTGTTGGAGGTGGGGAGGTGACCCTGCTGACCGCCCAGCCACAGGCCCAGGGGCAGAGAGTCCAGGATGGTAGGGTCCAGGAGGGAGGGCAGGCCAGCTGTGGCAGACAGAAGCTGGAGGAGCTGCTCCTGGTTCATGAAGGGGAAGGCTTCGGCCAGGGGTAAGGAGCCAGAGGAGTCCCCCAGGGAAGGGGTGCTGCAGGGGCTGGGGCCGGGGCTGCAACCTCCTGGGGGTTTGGTCACTGTGGAGCCATGATGAACACTCTGAGGCTCTTGCACCCCTAGAGAGTATAAAAGAAAACCAGGATTAATGGAGTGAGGAACATTATTGTTCAAAATGTAGTGCTCAACAACTATTAACATTAATGAAGTCTAATGAACAATGAATCAATTTTCCTATTCTGTGGATTTCACCTAGTTAGAGACAGATTTTAAAGGCTCATCCTCACCTGCAGTGTTGTTGCCGGTGGTTGTGTCCAGGCCCCCTTCCTCCAGAGGCATGGTGGAGGAGGCTGCCAGCAGGGCCAGCACGTGGTTACTAAGATCCAGGGGTCTGGGGGAGGTGGTGCTGCAGCTGGTGACCGTGGTGCTATGGTTGGAGGTGGGGGTGCTGTTGGGAGGATGACCCAGGCTGAGACCAGGGCCTAGTGTTGACATGCTCCCCATCTCCACTGATGCACTGACTTCAGGCAAGGCCTGGCACATGGGAGACTGGATGGTGGTGGTGGTGGCATCCATAGGTTGGTTTTGGGCCTGCCGTAGCCTATCAGGGGTGTGTGGGGTGGGCGAGGGGCTACTGCGATGGTGTGCTGACTGAGCGTTGGACAGGGCCGTGGAGGGAGACCGTCTCTGTTTGGGACTGGCCTTCGTATGTGGTTGAGAGGGAGACTGTGCACTAGCACTACCACGCCTGGACAATGACTGAGAGGGAGAGAGGGGCTGTGACGGGCCTTGCATGGTACTGGGATGAGAGGGGGACTGCATGGGGAATGGTCTGATGTTTAAATGGGAGGGAGAGGGAGACTGCCTGGGGCTCTGTCTCATGCCTCCTGTACCATGTCCAGAGCTGGGCTGGGCTCCAGCGGCTTGAGCGTTCTGCACACTGAGCAGGTGAAGCAGAGCAGAGAGAGGCTGGGTCGGGGGATCCGGTTGACCTGCCATGATTGTAGTGAAGTCCATGGCACCGTCAGGCTGCTTCTGGGGTCCTGTGAGCGGGCTGGAGTGCCGGACTGAGACCCTTAGGGCCTGGAGGTGGTTCTCCGACATGGCAGAGTGGGGCGAGGCTGAGGTAGAGGAGGGTTGAGAGTGCAAGGCGGAGAGGTTGAGCACATCACCGGGGGTTCTGAGACCACTCATCTGGGAGTCCTTCAGCATGCTGAGCACCGTGGGCGAACGCCGCTGCCGCTTCCTGTGGGACATCCGGTCTGTAGGGGAGAGGTGCAGGGGACTCGAGGCTAGGGGCTGGGAGAGGGGGGCGCAGGGGTGGGGAAGCAGGAGGGAGGCTGCAGGGAGGGGCCTAGCAATGGAGGGATGGCTGTTGTGTAAAGTGCTGTTTGTTACCTTCGACTGCTGAGACTCTTTCGAGACCTCCAGAGAGAGGGCCGAGCTGAGGACGCTGGCCGAATTGGAGCTGTGGTTGTAGGACATCTGGCTAGCCAGCTGGGCCTTGGCTGCTGCCGAGAGGAGGCTACTGGCAGGAAACGAAGCTGGGTGTGGTTGCTTCTGGTGGTTCAAGAACTGTCCAAGAGGCAACCCAGAAGGACCAGCACTGATCCCCATGCCTGAGCCGGTGGCGGAAGCAGGTGCCTTTGTAGGCTTCTCACCCTTTTCAAGAGCTAGAGAGAGGATCTGAGGATTGCTTTGGTTGCTCATTGAGTTTGGGTAAAGGATGTGGTTATTAGTGCTACTGTTGCCTGAGTTCCTAAACTGCTCTAAGATGTCCTCGAGCTTGTATTTGGGGAAATGGAGGTTAGGGGACCCCCCGGGTAGAGGAGAGTGTGGGGAAGAAGAGGATATCCTTCTGGGGGGGTAGCCGCCCAGCACCACCCCTCCCACCCCCTGTTCAGAGAGAGAGGAAGAGGCGGAGGGGTGGCGTGAGCGCTGGCGGGGAGAGGGGCAGTTCATACTCACAGAGGGAGAGGGGGAACATGAGGGGGACAGGAGAGACCCAACGATGTTACCATGTGGATGACTCTGCCCTCCCCTTCCCAGTGTCCCAGGGGAGGAGGGAGGAGGGGGAGAGAGGGGCCCCAAATGAGGAGATCTGGGGGCTTCCGGAGTCTGGGGTGTCCTCTGACCATGACTGAGGTTCTGAGGCGCGGGGGTGCATGGGGACCTCTGAGGTGCCCCGTGGCTGGAGAGTTGAGAGGTGGTGGGAGGGAAATGGAGAGGAGGGGGCAGTCTCCTCAGAATCTCAGGAGAGCGATGAGAGTTAGCGTTAGCGTGTGAGAGGGGTGAGGAACCATTGTAAGAAAACACAAGTTGGGTGGAATTTTGAGGACTGCCACAAGGGTTGTGGTGGAGGTTATTGTTGGGCCTGGACTGGACAAGATGGTGTTTAGATGGATAAGTGCCACGTTCTTCTTCTTCCCTGTCCACTCTCATCCTCTTTGGATCTCTGTTCTCCATAACGCCACTGGTGACCTCTGCAAACAAAAAACCTACATTAGGGCTGGCACAATAATCATATAATCGTGTAGTCGACAACTGCGGACAATAACCATGAACAAAACAACAAAAACACAGTGTCATAATGGTCTTAATACAACTTTATTTTCAAGTAGACAGTTTACCCAAAAGCAGTTTTTTCTTCTTCATTTTTACGTGAAGAGGGTAAATTTGGTAGGCCTAATCATTTTACGAGCAGAATGGCATGGTCGGGAGGAGAAGATTATTTTGCAAAAGTTCCAAGCGGTCAAAACCATAGGTTTTTGAGATGGGTGTCACCAAAGCTGTGTTGTATTCATTAGGTATGTCGTAACAAATGTTCAAAGATGCATTATGATACATTACAAGTTCTAAACTATTTTCAACAAATAGTACAAGTGTGACAATAACTGTGGTAATTTGAATGACAATTAATCGCTAACCAAAATCCCATAATTGTCACAGAACTAACCAACATGATTAGTTACATTTCTGAGAGCAATTTTACAATAGCACCATGAAAACCGGTAATAGCAGTAAATTATCCTAAAAGTACTTCTGTTACATTAGATCTATTATTTTTTCATATTTACCTGTGTGACGGGAAACATAGGGCAGCTGTGAAGCCTGCATACTGCGACAGAGAGCTGCCATGGCAACCACTTTCCTTCGATGGTTACAGAGCTTTGTCATGTCCTGCTCTGCCTTCCCCACCGGCTGGCTGTGCTGCTGAACTTTGACCCCTAGGCTAAAGTTAAACACCTGCTGAGACAATAAAGGGACATACATTCAGCAAACCGCAGTCAAAATCAGTTGTGACACAATGAAAGTGAGATAGGAGATGCAGAGGGAAAGGTCTACTTTACCTTGTGGATGACCAGCGGACACTCCAGGCCACACTTGCATGTGCCATCGTTCAACAGATATGACTTAACCTCCTCCAGTGAAGACAGGACTGTGCCACTTGGACTGTAGGAATGGACAGGGATGCAGGAGATTAGTTTTTAAATAATAATAATAAATAATATGCAATTTAGCAGACGCTTTTATCCAAAGCGACTTACAGTCATGTGTGCATACATTTTTACGTATGGGTGGTCCCGGGGAAATAAAGGGGAAGAGAAATAAAATATATTTTACAATTCCCTGCTCTAGCCCAGCTTTTGGGAAATGAAGACAACACACCCCCAGACTAGTCTGAATATATAATATGTAACAACATCGTATAAGACATAATAATACATTATAATGGCTCTTACATGTTCATAACACAAGTATAAAGTATTATACCTGTTACTGAACTTGCTTACCTGACATACACCACAAGCCCGTCCTCCACTCTCCTCTGCCAGCCAATGGGGATTTGTATTGCCACAGTTTGGACTCCATCCGTCTCTCCACTGCCACTCTCACTGCCTCCCATCATTTTGTAAAAACCGCCTTGCAGCACCTTTGGGATAGAAGTGGCGGGAACAAATGTTGTATGAACTAGGGCTGTGACGATACCTGAATCGCAATATTTCTTCCATAAATAAACGTGACTCTGGATGACAACATAAAACGTGTTTGTTTACAACATTAGGGCTTTTTCCTTAAGTCAAACCCTCTTTATGTTTTGTTTCCTTGCCACGATACTAACGAGTACCGTGGCAAGTATGAATGCATGATAGCTTTAATGAGCAACTATTACGACCACTGTACTGAGATTCTGATTTCCAACTCGTAGAAACCAATATAAAGTCTAACAGAGCATGCCTGATGAGTGAGGAAGGATATCATATGTTCTCCAGTATACCTTGTCATCTTTGAAAAGCCAAAGATAGTATTGGCTATGGTATCCACCGTTTGAAGGCCATGGTGTCAGCGGAGAAGCACACAGACTCTGCCAAGCACCCTCCAACGCCTTGCAGAACTCTCCAAGAACTAAGTCTTCTGACCCTACTTCAGAAGTCAGTCCCTCCAAAACGCTGCAGCTCACACTAGTGCAACAGTATGTCTGCAATTGAAGATAGACCTAGTTAGTTAGCCCTAAAATAACATGTGAAATGTTAAACAAAAGGGATCTCTCAATTCTGATCGCTACAATAACCCACACAAGCATAGAAGGGGATGCATATGCCTAGTGGTGTTTCAATTGAGTCAGTGGCGTATTCTGAAATAGCTAAGTTAGATAGCTAGTTGGATGTTGAAATGAAAAGGGAAAACCATAATTTGTAACTTGATAATAGATAGCTACATGCACACGATACTTATCTAATATATTCCAGGAGAAAGCGACACGCAAAGTACCGAAATCACATGCACAACAAGGAAGGTCCTATATCCAACGTTAGCTAGGCTAGCTTTATCCAACTAGCTAACGTAAACTAGGCAATGTTGCAGTCTGATGTGTCGTGACAGCTTGATAGACACAGTGCAAAATAACAACATTTTAATAATGAGAACTTGGAAGAATAGTTGTTTACCAATTAGTCATTCTAGCTAGATAACGAGCAATTGTGCGAATTGCATCCAACCGTTCTGTTCTAAAACAAGCTCGCGAAGTTTTGGGAGTCTTGTCCAGTAAGCTCGCGGGAGAACCCAGAGTTAGCTGGCTTGCTAATGCTAAATTATTTTGGATGTTAACCTTATCTAGACAGCGAATACGGTGATCAATCTTTCAATGCAAAGTCTTTGCGCCACCAATCAACTCTCTGTCTGTCTACCAGATAGCTACATCTGCCCGTCCTGTTAAAAACAAAGGGCAATAATGCTTCATTTTACTGCGCCTATGATCTTGGGGCTAAGCTAGCTGGCTAGCATTGACAGACATTTACTTGATTCTGGAGTGTCCCAAGACCCAAGGATGTCCGATCGTGTCGCCAAATTATTCAGTTCTTATCTCCAGACACTGTTCGATCAAGCCGGTGTATGTTCAGCAAAAAGTTAGCGTATCTGATGCACCTTTTAATCCCTATTTCACAGTTACAATTTTTTTCTTGCAGATTCCATGCAAAAAAAAATAATGGAGTTTTCTATGGAGCATGCGCACTTGGGATGCGAGGGACTATTGTACCCACAATGCAATGGGACCTTTGTAGTGGTAGCCAAAGATTGTCTACTATATTGACAAGATAGTCAAGTGACCGCTCTAACAATAGAAATACATGTCCTCAAAGATGGAAGGCAGGCGGGAGGAATCGAGATCAGGTGGGACCATTCCAGCCAATGAGAGGGCAGATACACGTGTGAACAACAAGCCGTGCGATAGATAGAGCCGGGGTTTGGCAAACTTTTTTGCTTCGTGACCAACCAATTGAGGTGTCTTTTGAGTACTGACCCACCATAAGGTTTGAGCAGTGAAAAAACATACACAGACCAAAGAATAAGTGAAAAATATAACCTTGGCAGCAGAGAAAATGTTGCCGTTTTAAAGCAAATTTCCTGCAAATCTACACATTTTGTCATGGAGCTGAAATAAAATGTTGCCGTTTTAAAGCACGTTTTTCTGCAATTCTATACATTTTGCCATGGCAATGCTGTGTTCTTATGCTCAAAACATTATAACAAAATCAATGGGCACCTGATTGTCTAGTTTTTGTTTTGATGATTGTAAGTATTTAAAGATTCTAGGCTATTTCTACTTGGTTTTAGTTGTTGAAGTTACACTGAAAGCGTTTTTCCATCCCCAAAATGTATTTTTTTAATGACCAAAAATGTCATCCCATGACCCACCTGGACCCCTGCCACAACCCACAAGTGCGTCCCGACCCACAGTTTGGGAACCACTGAGATAGAGGACTCATCTTTGTATCTGTGCTATTATAGCGTCTGTGACAGCATGGGCAGCACCAATTACATTTTTGTAATTTAGCAGACGCTCTTATCCAGAGCGACTTACAGTTAGTGAATACATATTATTTTTTATTTTTATTTTTTATACTGGCCCCCCGTGGGAATCGAACCCACAACCCATGCTCTATCAACTGAGCTACATCCCTGCCGGCCATTCCCTCCCCTACCCTGGACCAATTGTGCGCCGCCCATGAGTCTCCCGGTCGCGGCCGGCTGCGACAGAGCCTGGATTCGAACCAGGATCTCTAGTGGCACAGTTAGCACTGCGATGCAGTGCCTTAGACCACTGCGCCACTCAGCTATCTCAATTTCAAAGTAGTACATTTTCTTCTTCTTCATTGACTGATTGCTCCAAACTCATAGGAATCCCCACCCAGTTGACTACTTTAAAATGGTGGAAGCCCTCAATGCCAATGTCCATGCTAAAACAGGTTATATCCATGATGAGTCCTCTATCCATGTCTATGACAACAGGCACAACTCAATATCTGGTAGTTTTTTCAAAGTATGTCGAAATGCCATGTGCATTGTAACAACCTAAACATTACGAAACGTCTATTCGCTCAAATAAGCCACACGTAGCAAATTAGCAATTACATTTTTTGTTGACCAAATTCGACCCTCTCTCATTGACCTCCATGCAATAATTCCTCACTTCGTGGGCTTATTGTCATGGACAGATTTTGGGCGGAGTAAAACCTCTTGCTTCGCCCCTTTCTCTCTGTGGTAGCCAATGCGAAAAATACAATAAACTAGCCAATTTGTTCTTCAACTGTGCTGGGGCCAAAAATAGGCCTTTGTAGAATCTCATGTTTTCATCCATGGATTAGCTACCTCTGGCTACTCCCATATCAGTCTTCCACAATATGAATACATTTTCCCAATCTATTATTTAGATCCTCTCTTACATAAAAACTACACTTTTTTCATTTCTTTCCTTTTTAATAAGGATTTTAACCATTAAAGGTTTTATGTGGGATAGTATAATATGGTGTTCACGTGTATTGGGGCGGCAGGTAGCTTAGTGGGTAAGAGCGTTGTGCCAGTAACCGAAAGGTCGCTGGTTCTAATCCCCGAGCCGACTAGGTGAAAAATCTGTCGATGTGCCCTTGAGCAAGGCACTTAACCCTAATTGCTCCTGTAAGTCGCTCTGGATAAGAGCGTCTGCTAAATGACCAAAAAAAAAAATTGTATATGCGAGAAACTACAGCAATTCTGATGATGCCTGCAGTTTTTACAGTAAGCCAACAGTAGGCTATGTGTGTCTTGGCCTTCCCTCTCAGGTTGTGAGCTGGATCTGATTTCCCCTCGTCATCGGTGCCCTGAAAGTTACCCAGCTGTCTCACTCACTCACACTGACACCTGCCCTCACAGTCCCTTACTCACTCACCCCTCTGCTCTAACCACTAACCATTGGATCACTGTTAGGAAAGTACCTGCATAAAGAATATCTCAAAAGGGAAGTACCAATCAAGAGTTTCGGTTTCGGAGGCCTCCGGTGTAATAGGTTGCTCATCACACATGAAAGGAACATCTCTGAATCAAAACTGGTGAAGAAATCCTTTGCCATACATCCACATACCAGATTCCATTTCTTAATTGACTGGACTAGCAACCAGTGGGACCAAGTAAGTCTCAATTTCAACTATATTGCATTTCTCTGTTTTTAGTGTATATGTGTCATCTGTTCAGTTTTTTCTAGATAGACATCATATATTTAATTGTTCAGTCAGCTTTTAGTTAGATAGCAAATTCTTTATGTTTTCATTGAGAGGGGACTGAAATGTCAAATATTTATAAGACTTCTGGTCTAATATCATTGTACTTTTTTCCAAAATTTCTCAGCTCATGCCCACATTTAGCTATGATGAGATTGAGTTACCCTGCCCCAAAATAGTAGAGTGGACGAGTGTATGTTTGGGGGGGGGGGTATATGTATGTCTGTGTATGCTTGTGTGTGTGGGTAAATCATCTTGCCCATACCTAGTTGTTCTGTTAATAATTTTAAAACTTCCACAAAGTAGACCAAAGTAGTCAAGTGTCCCATTCAAATGGTTCTCAGATTGAAGGTGATATTGAAATCCAGTGTTTCTGTTCCCTAAACTGTCTTGTGTCTCAGGTGTGCAGCACTGCAGGACGAGTGTGAGATCTCCCACACCACGCCATGGCCCAGTACGACCAGTGAGTCTACTCTTATGTTGCTGAACTCAATACACTCTATGTACAGAATTTGGATAGTCCTTTTTAACAGTTATCCCTGGTTCTAAATAACACAATATGGGAAAGCTTTAGGTATTATATTATTCATCGCAATAATCATGTTAAACTTGGTCAAATTGAAAGCTCAGCCACTATAACAATACTAATGCAATGTTCACTCTCCAATACATTTCAGATGTCCTTGTTGCTCAATGTTGCTTAACAATGTTCTCTGTTTGTTTGTCTGTATTAGACTGGAAGATAAACATTCTGTGGATATCCACGATAACCCCACAGCCCCTGACAATATTGTAAAAGAGGAAGACAATACTGTGAGTAGCATGTCAGTCTGCCAGTGTTGGTAACACCATCCCCCAAACAGTTTAGAATAGCAGCCAACTGGGACACTCATTAGTTTAATATATGTGAGGCTTCCTGGTCCGCTATTTCTATTCTGTTGTTAGCTGACACTGTGGGCTAAACCTAGAGCTTTTTTTATTGACCACATACTCTCCAGAAGTAAAATAATGTTTAAAATACTTGTTAAATGAAAAGCTACTTTTACTTTACTGATTTACTTAACTGATGCAAAAACATTTGTACATTATAGAGAACTACCGTGTGGACTTGTCAATGAGAGGAAAGTATTATTTTGACTAGGCTGATTCTTACCTATCCAATCAGTCGTCACTAGGGAGAAGGAAGGAAAGCTGTCTACCACTAATAGTATTGAGACATAGTCGCTCTCTCTGCAGGTATACTTTATTTATGAGGAGGAGGTGGAAGTGGAGGAGAAGGAGCCTGAGCCTGAGCCTGTTGTTATATTGGTGAATGACAAACCACACAAGTTCAAGGACCACTACTGCAAGAAACCCAAGTTCTGTGACGTCTGTGCTCGAATGATAGTCCGTAAGTTTAACATTGACCACAGTCGCTCTTGTATTTATTAATAGTATCTGTAAAGCTTAATCATACTGACTAGCATCTTACTGTAAATATTTTCAACCTTTCAGTCAACAATAAGTTTGCTCTACGGTGCAAAAACTGCAAGACCAATATCCACCACTCATGCCAGTCCTATGTTGAGTATCAGAAGTGCTTTGGCAAAATTGTAAGACATTTTCTATTCATTATTTAGATCACGATCTGTATAATGTCAGATCATGATCAAGTTCATGTTGCATGTGGTTGCCAGAAACACATCAATTCCTCTACATATTCATATTGCTGTTTGTCCTATAGCCCCCAGGTTTCAGACGGGCCTACAGTTCCCCTCTTTACAGTAGTGACCAGACAGATGCAGGTAAGACACTAACCATCTCAACAAGCTAAGTGTTCAACATATTTTGAACTGTGTGTTCCCGCTGCTGCTTTCTCCTGTCCAGCCCACTCCAACCGTAACGACCCTGTGTTTGACACCCTGCGGGTTGGGGTTGTCATGGCAAACAAGGAGCGCAAGAAGGGGTCTGAAGACAAGAAGAATGTGAGTGTGGCACATATTAGCCAAAAGATAAATTAATGATGATAAGTCCCAATAATGGTATCATTAACTGACAGACATTTGCATAGGGAATATAAATTGTATGTTAACCATATTTTCCCCCTTCCAAGATGATGATGATGATGATGGAGGAAGAGGAATCACAACAACCCAAAGAAGATGAGCAGGCAGAAGGTATTGAAAGAGGATGAAGGATGTCCATATTGAAGCATGTGATAATTCAAGGTGATGCCATTTATGGTTCCATTGCATCAACTGTACAAAAATATGGTTGATTTACTTATAACCACATAGTTTTATTTAAACAAATTGTGCCATGTGATTTGATATTGGAGCCCATCAAAGAGAATGGTAAACTAACTGAAGCATAAGTGGTTGTTAAGCAGCATTAAGAACACCTTCCTAATATTGAGTTGCACCATCCTGACCCATGTTGATTTAAATGCTTCCCACCGTTGTGTCAAGTTGGCTGGATGTCCTTTGGGTGGTGGACCATTCTTGATACAAACGGGAAACTGTTGAGCGTGAAAAACCTAGCAGTTTTGCAATTCTTGACACAAACCTGATGCGCCTGGCACCTACTACCATATCCTGTTCAAAGGCACTTAAATATTTTGTCTTGCCCATTCACCCTCTGAATGGCACACATACACAATCCATGTCTCAATTGTCTCAAGGCTTAAAAGTCCTTCTTTAACCTGTCGCCTCCCCTTCATCTACACTGATTGAAGTAGATTGAACAAGTGACATCAATAAGGGATCATAGCTTTCACCTGGATTCACCTGGTCAGTCTATGTCATGGACAGAGCAGGTGTTCTTTATGTTTTGTACACTCAGTGTATGTACTGTATGTCAACCTTTTCCCAGACAAAACATAATGGCATACAGTACAGAACCCCAAAAAAATATCTTACACTGAATGTCAAGGAGGTACGTAAAATATTTGTAATACTGGGTATATTGTTGAGGAGTTCACCATTGTTGTATTGAAACTCTATATAAAGACCTTGTGTGATGTGTTTGTAGGAAAGCCAGAAGGGGATAAGAAGGGAGACAAGGCTGACAAAGCAGATGACAAGGTGATATTATGCATACACTAACCATGTAAACATCAATAATAACACCCTGTCTGGTACATCAATACAATTAGTAGACAAACATCGGTGTATGTTTGCTACAGAAAAAGAAGGAGATGGGAAACATGGGAAATCAGTCACATTACTACCTGGCTCTGTACCGCTTCAAGGCCATTGAGAAAGATGACCTTGACTTCCAGTGAGTTTACGAAAATGTTTCCTTATATTGTATGAATGCCATTTTATGTCCAATATTTCAGTCTTGTGAAACATTTTATCAAATTTCATACAAATATACAAAGCTTTGTCTGTCTTTCAGTCCTGGTGATCGAATCACTATAATTGATGACGCCAATGAAGAATGGTGGAGGGTAAGTGTTCCTGAAAAAATTATCAAGCAAGCTGACAATGATCAAAACTAGCAATGGCTCGACCAACTCATTGGCTGTACTTTCTATTTTATTGTCAACATCGTAAATAAGGCTTATTTTCTATTTTCAGGGGAAGATTGGTGAGAAGACAGGTTACCTCCCCACCAATTACATCATTAGAATAAAAACGGGAGAGAGGGTGTTCAAGGTGACACGCTCCGTTGTGGGAAACAGAGAGATGGGACAGATCACTCTAAAAAAAGACCAGGTAAGAAACAGGTGTGTCTCTGTTTGTCAGACCTGGGTGAAATACTATCACATACTTGAAAGTACTGTAATTTAGGTGTGCTTTATGTGTCTATGAAAATAATGTTTTGAGTTTTTCTTTGTTCAGGAAACTGATTTCAACTCATGAGCAGTATGGATTGGTGTGTGCATGTGGACAGTGACTCTAATGACGGTTGCTACTGTGTGTGTGTGTGTGTGTGTGTGCCTGGTCATCTGCAACAATTACTGTACCTATGTGGAGCCACAGCACCTTCCTCCATTCTCTTTGTGTTGTGTTGCAGATCGTGGTGAAGAAGGGAGAGGAGGTGAATGGCTACCTGAAGGTCAGCACCGGCCGCAAGCTGGGCTTCTTCCCCGCCGACCTGCTCCAGGAAATCTGAACCTTACCGGATCACAACCACAACCATAGGACTTGGGTCACACCGTCACTAGGACCATAACCACACAATGAATCAAACCCAGTTCCAGGAAACACACATGACCAGGCACAGCATTTGTATACGACCAGTCTAGCGCCACTGTAATTTTCCACCTGTAGGGGGCTGGGTCTGATCTGGTGAGTCTGTAAGCTGTTTGAGGGCTGTAAAGGCTCAGAGAGGGGAAGGGTATTGAGTGTAACCTAATACTGCAGCCTCCCCAGCCTGTTGAACTGGGTCAGCTGACCATGCAATCCGAGCTGGATGGAGAAATATGTTAGGTAGGACCGTAAATGTGTGTGGTGGGCATTTAAAACGTTAACATGTTTGTGTCATTTTAATGTGATTAAAACTGGACAACCTTAAACTAGATCTTCAGCAAGTTTCAAAAGGCAAAGGCTGTAACCACTGTAAGTAGCTAGGATTTGTACATTATTTTTGTTATGCATTCAAACAAAATTATATTTTGGAGGCTATTGCTTACTGTCATTGTTGTAGTTCCTTGCTTTAATATACAGCTGAAATACTAGTGCTTAATTTTCCCCTTGATGTAAATGTTAAAGGGACCTTGTTAAAGTGCATGTTGTCATGTCTTTGCATGGGCCTGTCTTTTATAATCATTGCCAAAACAATGTGCTGTGTATTTGAGGAGTTTATATAGAGCAATAGCCTATGTAAGCCTAGTTGACACACCGACCCACATGCTTTTGCCTATCATTGATGCAAGATTGTAACATTACACTACAGTCTTTTGTAATTCATTTTCTATTGAAATACTAACAGCCAAGTGCAGGCTTATCCTGTTTATTGTCTTTCTTGATAAGCATCCTTTCATAATCTACAGAACTCTGTGATACCATCATAGTAAACTTTAATGACTGATCATTGTGTAAACATGAAATCAATTCACAATTATTTTTGTATCAGTATTTTGCATTCACTGATTTGTGTGTGTCTACTATAATTCAGGACTCATATGCCTAACCTAAACAGGTAGGCCTTATCAGTTCAACTTTTGTCTACAAAATAGTCATAACAGGTACTCATGTCATGTATCTTGATCCAGTGATGGGGACCAGAGCCATATATTTATTCGAAATACATGGCTCTGATGGTGACAACTAGTGATGTGCAGTTCGCAAACTATTCGTTATTTTTGAACAAATCTTTTTTGAATGACTCGAGTGTCACTATTCGTTTTTTTGAGTGATTCGTTCATTTTAGGCCTTCATTTGACCTTCTTCTTCCTCTTCTTCTTCTTCTTTGGTCATTCGCACATTTTGTTTGTTCATGCCTCCACCTACAAAAACTTGCACCACCAACTAACCCTTCACCTATATAACACTATTTAATATAAATTCATAAAAAAATGAATGTAAAAACTGTCCAATAACGGAGAATATCCTAGCTCCATATATGAAATTAAGGAAATGCGTATCTGGAGCATGTCTACTCCTTATTTCTAATAAAATGTCAGATATACGGATATATATAGATATAGATATCCCCTGATATTGACCCTTTCCACCCAGTGACTGGGCACTTCTGAGCCCCAGCAACATGGGCACCCCCACAATTGACACACACAGTCTTTTCCACCGATACTACACATTCCTTTGTCCCATGCCCTCCTGCACACTTCTTACATCTCCAAATCTCCCTCCTACACACTGCTGCAACATGACCATAAGCTTGGCATCTGAAACACCTTAGTGGGTTCGGCACAAAAGCTCTCACTGGATACCTGACATATCCTAACATTACTTTATCAGGTAAAGACTCTGCTTAAAAGCTTAAAAGGACAGACACTGTCTTCTCAGTTTCACCACGCTCGTCACAGACACAGGGAATTTTCCATTTCAGTTGTTCCACCTCAACACTTAACGCCACCCCAGTAATCACTCCTTTCAAAGGCGCCCTGCTCTGGAGAGCAAAGCAAGTCACCTTCTAGGCAAAATTGCAAAGAAAAAGCCATATCTCAGACTGCCCAACTTAATCTTTTCTTTTTATTGGCCAGTATAAGATATGGCTTTTTCTTTGCAACTCTGCCTAGAAGGTGAGCATCCCGGAGTCGCCTCTTCACTGTTGACATTGAGACTGACATTTTGCGGGTACTATTTAATGAAGCTGCCAGTTGAGGACCTGTGAGGCGTCTGTTTCTCAAACTAGACACTCTAATGTAGTTGTCCTCTTGCTCAGTTGTGCACCGGGGCCTCCCACTTCTCTTTTTATTCTGGTTAGAGCCAGTTTGCACTGTTCTGTGAAGGGAGTAGTACACAGCGTTGTACGAGATCTTCAGTTTCTTGGCAATTTCTCGCATGGAATAGCCTTCATTTCTCAGAACAAGAATAGACTGATGAGTTTCAGAAGAAAGTTATTTGTTTCTGGCCATTTTGAGCCTGTAATCGAACCCACAATTGCTGATGCTCCAGATACTCAACTAGTCTCAAGAAGGCCAGTTTTATTGCTTCTTTAATCAGCACAACAGTTTTCAGCTGTGCTAACATAATTAGCCTTTTAAAATGATAAACTTGGATTAGCAAACACAACGTGCCATTGGAACACAGGACTGATGGTTGCTGATAATGGGCTTCTGTACGCCTATGTATATATTCCATTAAAAATAAGCCGTTTCCAGCTACAATAGCCATTTACAACATTAACAATGTCTAAACTGTATTTCTGATCAATTTGATGTTATTTTAATGGACAAAAAAATTGCTTTTCTTTCGAAAACAAGGACATTTCTAAGTGACCCTAAACTTTTGAACTGTAGTGTATATACACATCCTTTTAAAAAAAATACAGTTGAAGTCGGAAGTTTACATCCACCTTAGCTAAAATAAATTTCTACTCAGTTTTTCACAATTCCTGACATTTAATCCTAGTAAAAATTCCCTGTCTTAGGTCAGTTAGGTTCACCACTGTATTTTAAGAATGTGAAATTTCAGAATAATAGTAGAGAGAATGATTTATTTAAGCTTTTATTTATTTCATCACATTCACAGTGGATCAGAAGTTTACATACACTCAATTAGTATTTGGTAGCATTGCCTTGAAATTGTTTAACTTGGGTCAAACGTTTTGGGTAGGCTTCCACAAGCTTCCCACAATAAGTTGGGTGAATTTTGTCCCATTCCACCTGACAGAGCTGATGTAACTGAGTCAGGTTTGTAGGCCTCCTTGCTTGCACACACCTTTTCAGTTCTGCCCACAAATTTACTATAGGATGGAGGTCAGGGCTTTGTAATGGCCACTCCAATACTTTGTTGTCCTTAAGCCATTTTGCCACAACTTTGGAAGTATACTTGGAAACCCACTTGCAACCAAGCTTTAACTTCCTGACTGATGTCTTGAGATGTTGCTTCAATATATCAACATAATATTCTTTCCTCGATGCCATTTATTTTGTGAAGTGCACCAGTCCCTCCTGCAGCAAAGCACCCCCACAGCATGATGCTGCCACCCCCGTCTTCGGCTTGCAAGCAACCCCCTTTTTCCTCCAAACATAACGATGATTATTATGGCCAAACAGTTCTATTTTTGTTTCATCAGACCAGAGGACATTTCTCCAAAAAGTACGATCTTTGTCCCCATGTGCAGTTGCAAACCGTAGTCTGGATTTTTTATGGCGGTTTTGGAGCAGTTGCTTTTTCCTTGCTGAGCGGCCTTTCAGGTTATGTTGATATAGGACTTGTTTTACTGTGGATATAGATAATTTTGTACCTGTTTCCTCCAGCATCTTCACAAGGTCCTTTGCTGTTGTTCTGGGATTGATTTGCACTTTTCGCACCAAAGTAGGGCGACTCCTTCCTGAGCGGTATGACGGCTGTGTGGTCCCATGGTGTTTATACTTGCGTACTATTGTTTGTACAGATGAACGTGGTACCTTCAGGCGTTTGGAAATTGCTCCCAAGGATGAACCAGACTTGTGGAGGTCTACAATTTTTTTTCTGAGGTCTTGGCTGATTTCTTTTGATTTTCCCATGATGTCAAGCAAAGAGGCACTGAGTTTGAAGGTAGGCATTGAAATACATTCACAGATACACCTCCAATTGACTCAAATGATGTCAATAAACCTATCAGAAGCTTCTAAAGCCATGATATCATTTTCTGGAATTTTCCAAGCTGTTTAAAGGCACAGTCAACTTGGTGACCCACTGGAATTGTGATACAGTGAATTATAAATGAAATAATCTGTCTGTAAACAATTGTTGGAAAAATCACTTGTGTCATGCACAAAGTAGATGTCCTAACCGATTTGCCAAAACTATAGTTTGTTAACAAGAAATCGATGGAGTGGTTGAAAAACGAGTTTTAATGACTCCAACCTAAGTGTATATAAACCTCTGACTTCAACTGTATATTTCCCTTTATTACTTTCCAACCCCACCACTCCTTCCCTAATTGGAGTAAACGAGTGAACAACAATGCTTAGGCCTCTACTTCCAGCTTATACATACTATATACATTTTATGGACACAGTCAATTTTACAATAATTCTATTTTGTTTGTTTTTACTCCTGAACTTCCTCTACCCTCAACCTCTCCGATCATTTTCATGATGTCCATCCGGTTTGCTTCTATATGCCATATCTTTCTAACTGTGCTCTTTCACAAAAGCTCTCAACCTATAACCTATATACTTATTATGGACACACTATGCTTTACATTAGTTATCTTGTTGTTATTAGTTGTTGTTAGTTGTTATTAGTCCCATCCTTCAGCTCCATTCAACACCTCCCATCTATCTCTTAACACCTATTTGCCATATATTTTTCAACTGTACTGTGATGTTTCACAAAAGTTCTGAACCCTTCTATTCTAATTGTTTCTACAGATTGTAAATTGAAAATAAACATTTTTGCTAAAAGTATTATTATATTATTGATCGATTGACTTTTCAGATCCCCCAGTAGTGCTATCTGCAGGGTTAGCTCCAGGTAAATATTGAAATCCTTCAGCCATTCCTGGACCTGTGACCAAAAACAAGATAGAAATTGACAGTACCAAAACAAATTATCTAATGATTCTGTCTCTTCGCAGCAACATCTGCAGAGCTGGGAAGATGGTATCCCCCATATAAATAACATTCAATTGGTAGAAAGAATTTTGTATAATAATTTAAATTGAAAGATTTTTTTTTGAATTCGGCGTCGTTTTGCGTATCAGTTCATAAACTACTATGCCATGGAATCGGTATGTCAAAAATCTCTTCCCACCTATTTTGCAATCTATATGGGACGGCTGTCAATCCTTTGTTCCTTAAATTAAACTGGTATACTTTTTTATTTATCACAATTTTCTTTAACAATTATGTTCTTTAATGCAGGGCCGACAGACAAGTTCCTTACTTTTTCCCCCTTCCACTTTCCTCTTCCATTTTTGCGGAAATGCTGCAATTATTTGGTTGTAATTTTGAGTAGAGCAGACATTTCCATATGTTTTTGTTAGCTGCATGTGCGACATAATTCCACCAGTCCTACATATGATATCATTTACGAAGATATTTTTCAAACAATAATGGATTTGATCAATTAGTATATTTGAGTTTAACCATAATATTTGTTGCATTATTTGTTCTATCGTTTCTAGAGGATTAAATTGAAATTGCAACCAACCTTCTATGGCTTGTTTTCGAAATAGTGATATTTGGGAGATGATTTCCTTTTCAAATAACTGAAAGTGAGAGGTTGTAATCTGAATAAAGGGAAAAAGGCCATTCTTGACCATGGGGTGAGACAATTTTACTAATTTGCAAGAGAACCAGTTCGGATTTAAGTATAACTTTTGTATGACTAAAGCTTTTAGTGATTGGTCTAATGCTTTAATATTAAATAATTTCTGTCTTCCGAAATCATATTCATTGTATAAATACGCCCATTTAATTTTGTCTGGCTTGCCGTTCCAAATAAAATGGAATATTTTTTTCTCGTATAATTTAAAAAACTGTTCGCTAGGCGTAGGCAAGACCATAAGCAAATAGGTAAACTGGGATAATACTAAAGAGTTAATCAGGGTGATTTTTCCACATATAGACAGGTATTTACAGTACCATGGTAGCAAGATCTTATCTATTTTTGCTAACTTTCTATTCAAATGTATTGGAGTGAGATCATTTATTTCATTTGGGATATGTATTCTGAGTATATCCACATCACCATCAGACCATTTAATTGGTAAACTACATGGTAATGTAAAAAAAATGTGTGATCCAATACGTAATATAGTAAATTTATCATAATTTGGTTGTAATCCAGAGAGGTTAGAAAATGTATTTATGTCCTCTATGAGGCTGTTGAGGGATTCAAGTTGTGTATTTAAAACAAAACATGAATCATCAGCGTACAATGACACCTTTGTTTTTAAGCCCTGGATTTCTAATCCCTTGATACTATTGTTGGATCTGATTTTAATAGCAAACATTTCTATGGCCATAATAAATAGATTTGCCGATAGTGGACAAACTTGGCAAGTTTGTCCTCTTGACAGTTTAAAACTTTTGGAGTAATATCCATTATTTACTATTTTACACCAAGGGTTACTATACATGATTTTAACCCATTTAATAAGAGATTCTCCAAAATTGAAATGCTCCAGGCATTTATCATATATATAAACTCCAGTCGTACTTTATCAAATGCCTTTTCAAAGTCTGCTATGACTAGCAGGCCTGGTTTCCCAGATTTTTCATAGTGTTCTATTGTTTCCAGTACTTGCCTTATATTATCTCCAATGTATCGTCCATGTAATAAAACAGTCTGATTATAATGAATAATGTCCGACAATACCTTTTTTATTCTATGCGCTATACATTTTGCTAGAATTTTTGCATCACAACACTGAAGTGTAAGGGGCCTCCAATTTTTTTAATGGACTGGATCTTTATATTTCCCACTTGTATCCTGTTTCAGTAATAATGAATTCAGACCTTCTTCTTGAGTGTCTGATAATCTACCATTTGCATAGGAGTGGTTAAAACATGCTAATAACGGTCCTCTGAGTATATCAAAAATGGTTTGGTATACCTCGAGTGGTATGCCATCCAACCCTGGAATGTTCCCGGACTTAAAGTCTTTAATTGCATCCAGAAGTTCCTCCTCTGTAATTTCACCTTCACGTGAGTCTTTCTGTATGGCTGTTCATTTTATATTATCGATAGAAAGAAAATCCCTACAATTAGCTTCAGCTAGAGGAGATGGAGGCGACTGAAACGACAACATATGCTTAAAGTACTTTGCTTCCTCCTTCAAAATATAATTTGGTGAATCATGGGCGACTCCGTCATTTGTAACCAGTTTCAGTAAATTATTTTTGGTTGAAGATTTAAAAAGAGTTTGGTGCATTTTCCCCCATATTCCATCCAGTTTGCTTTATTTTTTATAATATATTACACTTGATTTTCTTGAATATGTTTCTCCATTTCTTTTTGTTTTTCCTCTAGTTTATTCTGAGCCTCTATGTTTTATTGCTATCTATCTGTTCTGTTAGACCTTCTATTTCCTTTGTTAGTATGGACTCTTTTGACCTAAATTGCTTTTGTTTTCGAGATGAGTACTGAATGCCTCTAAATGCACATTTAAAAGTGTCCCATACAATAAGGGGATTTGCTGTACCTATGTTATGTTGGAAAAAATCAGTTATGAATTATTCTGTCCTAGTTAAAAACAAGTTATCATCCAATAGGCTTTGATTAAATTTCAAATATCCTCGCCCATGTGGAAATTCATGTATATGCCAATTATATGATGGTCCGACCTTATTCTGTCCCCATCAACACCTTTTAAACTTTTGGTGCCAACGAGAATGACAAAAGAAAGAAGTCAAGACGACTAGCTTGATTGAGTCTCCGCCATGTATATCTCACTAGGTCAGGATATTTAAGCCTCCATATATCTACTAGTTCCAATGTATCCATGACATTCAGGATTTCCTTAAGAGCATGAGGGTGATAGTTTGTAGTGTGATTTCCTTTACGGTCCATTGAGCTATTTAAAACAGTATTATAATTTCCCACCATAATAATAGAGTCTTGTATTGCTTGCAGGGTTGATAATTTATTATATATATTGTCAAAGAAGTGTGGATCATCATTATTTGGTCCGTAAAGGTTAATGAGCCATATCTGTTTATGGTCCAATAATATATTTCAAATCATCCATCTACCTTGCGGATCTGTTTGGACAATTTGCACATTCGGATCGAAATTACTGTTATTTAATATCATCACCCCTTTTGAGTTTCTTTGCCCATGGGAGAAGTATATTTCGCCCCCACCCCCCAGTCCTTTTTCCACACAACTTCATCTAGAATTGTTGAATGAATTTCCTGTAAACAATAGATATTATATTCCTTCTTTGAGCCATGTAAATATTGTTCTTCTTTTGTTATTATCTGCTAAGCCATTACAATTATAACTGGCTATACTTATTTCACCACTTACCATAATGAGATACAACTTTCAAATCTATTTATCATAATATATGTTTGTAAATTTACCAATAAAAAATACCATAGTGATTGAGTGTCCATATAGCTGTACCATGATATTTGCATTGCTACTAAGTAACCCTCCAATTGTTCTCCACTATTCCCCCCGCTAAAGCCCCTCCCCATCCCAAGTTGGGTTGTCATCCCAGTGATCGGCATACCACCCCCGTCCCCCCGGATCCCTAAGACCCCCCGAGAGGCCAGGACCCATCCTTCGAAAACAGCACACAGTGCCACCCACAAAACAGAAGCAGGTCAACCGCCAAAAGCATTTCCACCTCAATATATATATAGCTATTAAAAATATATATCTATTCAAATATCTTGCATATCTTAATTTCCATCATTATCAATTAATATGCGTAATAATGTTGGCAGTTCATGCGAAGGATTGTTACCTATAACCCGGATTGCCATTGTATTACATTACATTTTTGTGAAGAAATTATTATTTTAGCAAACAATTATTGTGGTTCATCCTATATTCTCCCTAACATCCTTACCCCCTTGCAACAGATGTGGGATTCACACATATATGCACACACACACACACACACACACACACACACACACACATACTCTTACACACTCAACCCCTTTCCTCCACAATCAACCATAAACTCAGATGCTCAACGGTTGTTACATCCCAGAGCCCAACTCAAGAAAGGACCTGATTTATGAATGTATATACAGTTACAGCTGTTTGAGAAAGCATGCAAGATTGACAAAAAATTGACAAAAATGTAGATTTGATTAACCTACAGTTGAAGTCGGAAATGTACATACACTTAGGTTGGAGTCATTAAAACTTATTTTTCAACCACTCCACAAATTTCTTGTTAACAAACTATCGTTTAGGCAAGTCGGTTAGGACATCTACATTGCGCATGACACAAGTAATTTTTCAATCAATTGTTTACAGACAGATTATTTCACTTATAATTCACTGTATCAGAATTCCAGTGGGTCAGAAGTTTACATACACTAAGTTGACTGTGCCTTTAAACAGCTTGGAAAATTCCAGAAAATTATGTCATGACTTTAGAAGCTTCTGATAGGCTAATTGACATCATTTGAGTAAATTGGAGGTATACCTGTGGATGTATTTCAAGGCCTACCTTGAAACTCAGTGCCTCTTTGCTTGACATCATGGGAAAATCAAAAGAAATCAGCCAAGACCTCAGAAAAGAAATTGTAGACCTCCACAAGTATGGTTAATCCTTGGGAGCAATTTCCAAACGCCTGAAGGTACCACGTTCATCTGTACAAACAATAGTCCGCAAGTATAAACACCATGGGACTACGCAGCCGTCATACCACTCAGGAAGGAGACGAGTTCTGTCTCCTAGAGATGAACGTACTTTGATGCGAAAAGTGCAAATCAATCCCAGAACAACAGCAAAGGACCTTGTGAAGATGCTGGAGGAAACAGGTACAAAAGTATCTACAGTGAGGAGAACAAGTATTTGATACACTGCCGATTTTGCAGGTTTTCCTACTTACAAAGCATGTAGAGGTCTGTCATTTTTATCATAGGTACACTTCAACTGTGAGAGACGGAATCTAAAACAAAAATCCAGAAAATCACATTGAATGATCTTTAAGTAATTAATTTGCATTTTATTGCATGACATAAGTATTTGATACATCAGAAAAGCAGAACTTAATATTTGGTACAGAAACCTTTGTTTGCAATTACAGAGATCATACGTTCCCAGTAGGTCTTGACCAGGTTTGCACACACTGCAGCAGGGATTTTGGTCCACTCCTCCATACAGACCTTCTCCAGATCCTTCAGGTTTCGGGGCTGTCGCTGGGCAATATGGACTTTCAGCTCCCTCCAAAGATGTTCTAGTGGGTTCAGGTCTGGAGACTGGCTAGGCCACTCCAGGACCTTGAGATGCTTCTTACGGAGCCACTCCTTAGTTGCCCTGGCTGTGTGTTTCGGGTCGTTGTCATGCTGGAAGGCCCAGCCACGACCCATCTTCAATGCTCTTACTGAGGGAAGGAGGTTGTTGGCCAAGATCTCGCGATACATGGCCCCCTCCATCCTCCCCTCAATACGTGCAGTCGTCCTGTCCCCTTTGCAGAAAAGCAACCCCAAAGAATGATGTTTCCACCTCCATGCTTCACGGTTGGGATGGTGTTCTTGGGGTTGTACTCATCCTTCTACTTCCTCCAAACACAGCGAGTAGCGTTTAGACCAAAAAGCTATATTTTTGTCTCATCAGACCACATGACCTTCTCCCATTCCTCCTCTGGATCATCCAGATGGTCATTGGCAAACTTCAGACGGGCCTGGACATGCGCTGGCTTGAGGAGGGGGACCTTGCGTGCGCTGCAGGATTTTAATCCATGACGGCGTAGTGTGTTACTAATGGTTTTCTTTGAGACTGTGGTCCCAGCTCTCTTCAGGTCATTGACCAGGTCCTGCCGTGTAGTTCTGGGCTGATCCCTCACCTTCCTCATGATCATTGATGCCCCACGAGGTGAGATCTTGCATGGAGCCCCAGACCGAGGGTGATTGACCGTCATCTTGAACTTCTTCCATTTTCTAATAATTGCGCCAACAGTTGTTGCCTTCTCACCAAGCTGCTTGCCTATTGTCCTGTAGCCCATCCCAGCCTTGTGCAGGTCTACAATTTTATCCCTGATGTCCTTACACAGCTCTCTGGTCTTGGCCATTGTGGAGAGGTTGGAGTCTGTTTGATTGAGTGTGTGGACAGGTGTCTTTTATACAGGTAACAAGTTCAAACAGGTGCAGTTAACATTTTACATTTACATTTTAGTCATTTAGCAGACGCTCTTATCCAGAGCGACTTACAGTTAGTGAGTGCATACATTATATATTTTTTTTCATACTGGCCCCCGTGGGAAACGAACCCACAACCCTGGCGTTGCAAACGCCGTGCTCTACCAACATCCCTGTCGGCCATTCCCTCCCCTACCCTAGACGACGCTGGGCCAATTGTGCGCCGCCCCATGGGTCTCCCGGTCGCGGCCGGCTACGACAGAGCCTGGATTCGAACCAGGATCTCTAGTGGCACAGCTAGCACTGGGATGCACAGTGCCTTAGACCACTGCGCCACTCGGGAGACCTACATGTAATGAGTGGAGAACAGGAGGGCTTCTTAAAGAAAAACTAACAGGTCTGTGAGAGCCGGAATTCTTACTGGTTGGTAGGTGATCAAATACTTATGTCATGCAATAAAATGCAAATTAATTACTTAAAAATCATACAATGTGATTTTCTGGATTTTTGTTTTAGATTCCGTCTCTCACAGTTGAAGTGTACCTATGATAAAAATTACAGACCTCTACATGCTTTGTAAGTAGGAAAACCTGCAAAATCGGCAGTGTATCAAATACTTGTTCTCCCCACTGTATATCCACAGTAAAACGAGTCCTATATCGACATAACCTGAAAGGCCGCTCAGCAAGGAAGAAGCCACTGCTCCAAAACCGCCATAAAAAAGCCAGACTACGGTTTGCAACTGCACATGGGGACAAAGATCGTACTTTTTGGAGATATGTCCTCTGGTCTGATGAAACAAAAATATAACTGTTTGGCCATAATGACCATCGTTATGTTTAGAGGAAAAAGGGGGACGCTTGCAAGCCGAAGAACACCATCCCAACCGTAAAGCACGGGGGTGGCAGCAT